>NC_133235.1:21751388-22060715 GCF_040436345.1 Pagrus major | reverse complement strand
AGATAATCTGTGGCCAACATCGCAAATGATGCCCACACTTAGGCTCTGCTAGGGGATGCAAATAAGTCATGGCAGGTGTATTGCCCTGTACCCATGGAAGCACAGTGTCAGGTGTGGTTTTGTTTTTCATTAGCTTTTCTCAAAAGCTGCAAGCAGCAATACCTCAGCCCCACCAGTCGGCCCCTTTTTGAACAGCATGTTTTGTAAGGCTCTGCACTAGTATAAATGTAAATTAACACATGAGAAAGTTACATTTTTACATGTATAATACACATTTTCATCCATAATTCTATCACTTCAAACATAAAGCATGACCGCTTGATCACTAGAACATAAAGAGATAATGTATGCACAACATAGACAGCGAGGCTGGAGCAATATGTCACTGTAGGACAAGGCGTGCCAAGCTCCCCAGATAGGAAATACGAGGAGGGTGATTTTATTTAACAGCTCATTTAGCATTCATGTATAGTACCTTTAGCCCAGGTTCCTAATGGCCTGTATCCCCAGGGATTTGTCAGAAGATGTATGAAAATTCAAATACATCAGCAGGAAGTGCACCCAGCTCTCTCGGCATGGCGTCCGATTTGTTGGAATTGCAGTAAAAATTCTGGCACAGGGAGCCTTTAGCTGGTTTTTAGCACTGAACTGTTGGGCAACACTTCATCTGAAGGGACGTGCATACGGCTGCCATAACACAGTCATAACATTAACACACTGACAGGAACATAAATTAAACTTTATGAATGATTATGACTGTTGTGGTTAAGTGTCATTTGTTTGATTGGTCACTTCTAATGCCAAGTTTGTTAAAGTCTGTTATGACATTCTGACATAAGTTTAGAAGACGTAATCTATCATGGCAGTCTTACTAATAATGTGTTATCACACTGTCAAACTTGTTATGATATAGTCAGCAGTAGTTTCTCTGACTTCAACTAATGGCAGATTTTGAGTGCTTTATAGATGTATAATAACTGTAGACTGTCAAATGTACTGCCTTTGTAAATACGGTATTATAGCAGTTCAGTAAAACTGTAGTAATGCTGTAAATTCTTATCATTCTTATAGTTCGAGGTTGAGTCTGAAATTTTGCCCTTCTGCCCTTCATATGTGATTTAATACACGTCTGTTTACACTTATCCACGTGTCAGATCAGAAATCTGATTGGCAATTGGATACCAGTCTTAAGGATGTTGGAAAACACCAGAAAAAGCAACAGTAGGTAGCATCCTTCTATCTATCACTATTCCTAAACTGGGGGAGGGGTTTTGTCAATGAAAAGACAGCTTTTAGACATCGAGCTGTGTCTCAAACAACCTCCTGAGGTGGATTTCACTCTGCATTGAAATGTTACAGACACTCTGTAAACTTTCCGTTGGTGAACTGTACAAATAAAGTGTTATCAAATGAACACACACAGACGAGAGTAAACACATTTCTGTTGCCTCTTCTAAACTTGGCTGTGTTTCAGCTGGTTCTGTGTCAACTAAGGTGTAAGGCTATTTTCTTAGTGCGATTTAAAATTGCTTAATTTTCTAAGATATAAATGGCCTTTTTTGTCAATGTAAAGACACAGGGTAACTTTTAAGAGAACTTTTAATCACAGATTATATTACTGGATTTTATTATCCTTTCAGGGGCAACAAATCCCCACGCCCATGCATGCATAGACACACACGCACCTCCTTTTCAGACCTGAACATCCTTTGCTCCTTCACTTTTTGCCTCCATGGCAATCCGTTTAATTACATCTTTCGGTCCTGCTAATCTCCCTCACTGTCAGCTTGCTGTGTATTTAATGGAGCAAAAGTTCAAGGCTATCCTTTGCTTGTGTTGGCTGCACACATACAGTACAACAGCAAACACACGCACATGGGGGTTGAGAAAACTCAGCCAATCCCATTAGGAGTGAACTCCTCCAGGGCATTGGCCCCCTATCAGACAATCAGTTACCAATGGCTCCTAATGGGTTTACCACAATGTATTACCTGGCACCATCCTACTCTAATTACCCAGCCCAGCTCTCACCAGGAATAATACAAACCATTATGGTCTCCTTTGGAAAGCTAGAACTGAGTGAAACCCAGACATCCTGGTTGTTTATCAGATGCCATCACTTAATCAGAATCAGAATTAGAATCATTTTTATTGCAAGGAAGTTTTCACATACAAGGAATTTGGTGTGATCTGTACTGTAGGTGCTAAACAACAAACGATACTAAAAATAATTGAAAGATATAATAAAAAAATATATATAGAAAGAGATGAACAATATAAAAATATAGAATAGACAATAACACGTTTGACATGGAGTGTGCAAAGTCACAGTAGAGAGAGATATTGCAATGTGCAAAATAAGAGTGTCTGGTGACTAAAACTTTACATTAATGTAAGTGAAGGGGGAGGGAGGGGGTTCAGTGTCAGTGGGGGTCACGGGCCTTGTTAATGAGGCCATTTGCAGATAGGAAGAAACTGTTCTTTTGGCGAGAGGTTTTGTCCTGATGGACCGCAGCCTCCTGCCAAGAGGGGAGAGTCTCAAAAAGTTTGTGTCCGGGATGGGAGGGGTCGACAGCAATCTTACCTGCACGCCTTCAGGGTCCTTGAGTGCACACCTTAAGTGCTGGTGCGTAATGAGTGGAAGTCCACTGTCAGCTCCGGTCTCTCTGTCAGCAGTTGTCAGCTGGATGACAAGCAGTCTTTTTCCATTTGACTGAAACGTCACTGTACAGAGAGGCATGCTCCTAGTTATATCTGAGCAAAGACTCCACTTTGGACAAACCTACTAATGTAATAACCTTGTTCCAGGCCTGTTTTTCAAATAAAGATCCATGCATTATTAGTTGAGATATTGAAAAATATATTTAAAAAATGCTCACAAAGTCGCAATGTTAGAGAAAATGAGAAAAAACAACCATGGATTCGTCCCTTTTTCACCAACCAACCAACCAACCAACCAACTAATCAACCGAAAGACATGGGTGAAATCATACCCCTCTTGGTAGAGGTAGTAACATTTCCATCACTTTCAATTTGTTAGGAGGAATCATTTGATCTTTTTCTCACTTAAGCAAAGCTGCAAGTATGGCAGTGCACTAACCCTGACAGTAACAAATCATAACATCCAAGAAGCTGTGTGTTACACACAGTTCAATAAGTTGTATATTTAATGTCTTCCTGTGAGTGGACTCAAGGTAAGTTAAAACAGCAAGAGTAAAAAATACTAGTAGCAGCCCAGTACTTGACCGAATCGCAAATGTTCCCACGGTTCTCACTAGCTGTCTGATAAATGAGAGCACACTGTGGGAGGTATATTAATCACTAATCACTAAAGCTCAGTGTTGCTGTAGCAACACTGAGACACAAAATCCTCCTTTGCTTTTATACTGAGCCCACCTGGCTAGTTTTTATAGCACTAAGGGTCAGGCTTTAGCAGCACAAGGCAGAGTGTTTTTATTGATACAGTGCTCAAAGTGTGTGTGTGTGTGTGTGTGTGTGTGTGTGTGTGTGTGTGTGTGTGTGTGTGTGTGTGTGTGTGTGTGTGTGTGTGTGTGAGTAAAGTTCAGACTGTGCCTCAGGTTTGTGAGCTTAAACCTTTTTTCTCCTTGTGCACATACTGGCAAAATCCCATGTTAGATAAACACCTTCTCTTCCTGACAGATACCACACACTTTGTATCGCAGCCTCAGTTGGTAGAGCGAGAGGCACAAAGGAGAGATGAGCAGTGTGATAATCGTCAACAGCTCATTTAGCATTCATGCAGAGGACAGCTTACTGTGAATTTCAGCTGCTCAAGGGACAGAACAGAGGCACCCACCCACCCCTGGTCAATATTAATCCATTTGAACACAACTCAGCTGTCTACAAGAGAATTTAACTTCTCACCACAGAAACTAATGTAATCTGCCCTCATCATCTTTCATGATTCCTTTTATGGTCACGAGTGCTCAGATGTTGATGCCAGTGCAGTCAAAACTGACAACTTTTGTGTTGCCGTATAAAATATTCACAGCTGTAAAGGCTGGTCTAAAAATAACCTGTCTGTTTCTTCTTTTCTTTTCCCTCTCGACTTGTTTTGTCAAGTGGGAGGACCTTGACTTTTCTTTTCCAACGCCTGAGCATGGCCTCCGAGTTGGGAGCTTGCTCAACTTGATCCGCTTTTTTCATTCCCACTGCTTGCCAATTTTCCTGACAACTGAAGCAGAATGCAGACAGAGCGAGAGAAAGGAGGGGTTGAGGTTGACGCAAAGGCTTGACAGCCCGTCTCTGCCCTTTGTAATGGCTGTGCTCACCCTCTAAGCATCCCTCCTAGACCCCCCCGCTCCTCTAGCTCTCCCCGCCAGCCTTACCAGAACAGGGTTTATCATCTGTGATAAAGTACCCATGCTCTGGGAGGAATCAGCCCTGGATGTTTATTACATTAGGTCAGTGCGTACTAATGGAGAAGCTCCTCCAGACCATGTCATCGCCACAGGGCAACAGGGTAGCGGATACAAAACAGTACTACTTCTTTCTCCCCTCTCTCTCCGTCTTTTCCTCTGTTCTCTTTCATACAGACAAAAAACATACACCCACACAGGAAAGGTCATACTCGATTAGAAAGCTTATTACAGTTTTTAGCATATGCAATTTATTTGACTTTTGAGAGCAAATAAGCAATTACGTATTTTGTTCTGCTCACACGCACTGCTCTGTCAGGTTCCATTTATTCGGAAGCAACAGAAAATGTGTTGACGAAATGGTTTGAAACTGTGGTCAGTGCATGATGTTTTGTGCTTGCGTATGCGTTGCCAGAACGAAAACTTTGCCTCAGGAAAACACGACGTACCAAATGATGTGGCGAAATCACCTTTGTCTTTGGTGTGCCGCATGTAAAACTCCCAAAACCTACCCTGCATTCCAGGTACGAACATCACGCAATAATGTAACTAATAGACTGCACCGCTCTGGCAATGGGCTGATTACGTAGCATCACATTGGTTCACTGTCAGTACTTGCTATCAAGTTGTTTTCTTGAATTGTTTCACCATAAAGTTCTGGCTTTTCAGCGAACATTTTCACCATGACATTTGGTTGTGCCATCATTCTCGGTGGCACCGGCCTACGCGACAGGTGTTACACGAGGATAGACCTGCATTCTTGTCTTTGTTATCATACCGCTTTTGCATTTACAATTGTACAAGCAGGTTGTGTTTTGGGACACATTTTGGACATTTTTTTGTCACACTTTTGTTATTTTAACGGTAGTCAGATGAGAAATAAGATCTAATCTTAATATTTCAAAGATGAAAATAAATGCTAATCTGATGAGGTGAGAGGTGACACCTTTTTTTCATTAATGCAGGAAGAGGACTCAACGGGAAATGAATTTGATCTGTCAAAATGAATATTTTTGCAGTATCGAGCTAAAACAAGCTTGTAACCATGGCTACGCACTGATAAAGACATACAGCACAGAAGAAGTGACAGTAAGCTCAGTCTTTTATTTTGCAGTGAGATGATACATGTTTGCATTTAAAGCTGGTTTTAAATAAGTTCTCCTCCAGTACTCAGATGATGACTTTACTCTGACTTGCGTTGTTCAGGTGTCTGAGAAAGCATCAGCTGCCAACTCACCTGAGGCCCATAATTAGCGTCGAGCAGCTGCTAAGCTTTCTGTGCCATAACAAATTCACACTCTGTGGACACAGACTGTCAGCCTTGCAAGATCAGCCACACAAAGCAATAAGCCTGTCTTCTTTCCTTCCCTCTCTCAGTCCATCACACTTTGTCCTGATTTGTGAATGCATGCAAAGAGGCAATACACCTTCTCCTTTTATGCTCTATGCTAAGTGCCCAGCTCTCGTTCCTGGAGCAGGCCAGATATTAAAGCGACTCTCATTCATTTTCATCAGTGTGCCATTGGATGGAAACAGTATTTTCAACTGCTTGTTGAACCCCTGCAGTAAGCAGGCAGGCGCTTGCCCGAAAGGCAACCCAGGCCAGTGCAACATCAATGACCGTGGTGGCACCATTAATGAGAGACGCTAGCTGTGTGTGATATGAATCATAGGGAGTTCTCACGCTGCGCACGGCACACTGTGGTTTTAATGATTATCAGGAAAGGGAGAGAAGGCCTGGACAGATGGTTTCTCTTGAGGCATTCTCTGTTAGGAACAACTGCCACAAGTGAAACCGGTTACCTTAAATGATCTGTTCTACTCTATCAGCCCCAAAATCTCCATCATTATAAAAATGCACAGAATGGCAGATATGGAAGGTAGATTAACGTTCCTCTCGCTGAATTCAGCTTCAGCCGATAACATGCGACATTCTTCTGAAGAATGTGAATCCATTTAGAAAGCAGACAGACTCATTTAGTACATGTTCTCTCCCCATTTTCAGCCAATTATGTCCTGCCTAGAGCTCGTATCTGTAGTATTCTTAGACATATTATGCTCATTTTCAGGTTCATAATTTCATTTTGGGTTTACTATTAGAATAGGTCTACGTATTTTAATGCTCGAAAAACACATCAGTTTCCTCATACTGTCCAGTGCTGCGGCATTATAATCCCGCTCCGTCTGAAACACTCTGTTTTAGCTCCTGTGTCTTTAAGGCCCCCCTCCTGGATACTGAGATACTGCACATGCCTGAGGCCAGCACAGCTTATAACAAGAGAGCAGCTGTGCTAAATCAGTTATTACGTGCCAAACTAGCCGCTAGGCATAAAGTATACAAATATGTGACATGGTGACGTAGTGTGATGTCACAAAGTCACGGAATTAAAGGCGGGACTATTGGTGAGGCGTTTCAGGAGCAGTGTTTTCTGTGGGAGAAAGGAGCTTCTGTTGGTGTGAACTTTGACCTTTTTAAGATCTGTAACATACACAAGAACATATAAAAACACTGAAGGAAATGGCAAAAAATGAAAAAGCACAATAGGTCTCCTTTAATATAATTCAATTAGTACAGTCTTATAATATCTATTTGTATTTTGAAAAGGCACATTTATTGTGTTTTGTTGTGTTTCTGTCCTTTGCAATTGAGAAATGTTACTTGGCTTGTTGGGTTGCACCCGTCCTGGTTGACAATGCCAGTAAAGGCTTCAAAACATCCAATACATGGAGAGGAACACCTTTCAAACCACGTTTGTATTCTCCTGCATCAAAATAAGCTGCGTGAGCACATTGATATCATGCTTTGCTAGCTGGTGTGTCTTTTATGTATTTTTTCTGCGATGGCTGATTTAAATAAACATCAGGCTTCCCGGCAACCATCCACAGCGAGTGAAGCTCAACAATTCAAACATTACTTTAATTACCTGTTGTCGCGGGAGAAGGTGACAAGCATGAAACTATGGATTCAGGTTTTATCTGAGCATCCTGCTTTATTCAGAGCAATGTTTGCATTTAGCGAGCAAAATGCTATACACACAATGATATTACGTGTGGCTATGAATGAATATAGGCAAAACAAGCACTCATACATGGATACACTCACGTGTGGGTAGAAAATATTCAGTCACAACATATATCCATGTGTGAATACCCCTGAAACTCACACACTGAGTCACTCACAGCGTAATAACTCCCAGTACCACGGTCTTAGCTGAGATCGTTGAGAAGGATGTGTAGCTATGGTAGCATTTTGTGCTTGTGCTGTATAATCATGTAGCAGGTGTTACTGTATGAATCAATGTTCACATAAATAAAGGTGTGGAAGCGCCTTCAAAGCAGAGCAGATAAAGGAACACCAAATGTGTTATGTGCTGCCTGCCAGTGAAAAATCCTTCCACGAAACAGGTCCCTGCCTCAGTGCCTTCTCTTCTTCTCCTCCTGCGAAAATGTTTTTCTTTCGAGGGAGTGAAGGTGCATATCTGCTCAGAAAGGGAAACATGTTTGCTACTGTACCAAAACAAACAGGATAAATCTCACCAGCAGAGGCAGTGGTGCAGAGACGAGCCTGACAACAGCCGCGGGGCCCAGCGACTGCTGCACTCTGCCTAATCAAGCAGCCCTTTGAAAACGTTGTCACTTTATTCCTGGCAAAGAAGAGGAGTGAGAGTGAGAGCAGGGTTTCAGGTGGCATCGCTAACAACAGGAAGACGAAGGAGGGAAAGATTTCTTCCTTTCATTTTTTTTTTTTTTTTTTTTTGGTTTTGTTTTGAATATCCGCTTTTCAGGTGTTGTGCAAGAATGTAGCAGAAAACAAAATACAGCAGAGCATACTGTGTAGGAAGCAGAAGGGTACAGCTGTCTTGCAGAATAATTGATTCATTGCTGTGAGCATTTAAGCCACCGCTAAATGATCCCAGAAGGGCAGTAGTCTAACTTTTTCATCATTATCTCAAAACAGTTGTAAGCGGTCTGACTGTTAACAGTACCAAAAATAATACGTTGTTTCATTACTTTGTTATTATCATCTGAAGTACTTTTACCTATACATTTAATCACCATAGGGATGCACTATTGAAATGAAACATCGGCATAGGTAGTTCTCATTTTGAAAAGCATTGCAGGGCTCCAGGGTGTGACTGTTCTGGTGGCTCATGCACCCAAAAATCTGTAAAGTGCGATTAAACATTTTCACTGGTCGCACCAGTGCGCCTGAGATTTAGAGGTTTATTTTTTTAAACATTTGAGATCATCTCAGTTTCTTGTTGCCTGTGATTTAAATGAATAAAATATGTATTTCCAAATATGGGTTCACCTAAATGAAAACGTGTTGAGTCAGGAGCCCTGCATTGTATGTCCGTATCTGTCAGTGGGCCATCACGATATAAGTTGGCATAACAATATGTTAATTCATTGTAGGAGACAGTTGATGTTCTCTGTGAATAGGTGGAAAAAATACGTGCATGTATTGGCAATCAGCAAAAATGAATGGGAAAATATCTGCAAATAGGATATTAGCAAAAGTGTAATATCGTGCATCCCTTATTTACTGTAAACTTATCGAGTTGTTAATTAACAATTGCAGTTTTACGGTTTAACTCTGAATAGAAAGTCTCAGTTCTGCCGTGTGTTCAGCTGTTAGCTGCGTTTGCTCTGTTAGCCGTTAGCTTTCTTAGCCAAAACACACTCTGCTGCCCACCAATCGCTAACCCGATGATTTCAACACAGATTTGTTATGCATGATGTAGCATTATCAGGTAACAAAATATGCTGCGTTGCCAGTGGATACTGTCTCCTCTCAGATTTTAAAGTGTCTTATTTTTCTTAGGTCTCATGTTAAGTAGCCCGCCAGTGATAGTAACTATAGTAACAGCATAAGAAGATGCGCCCCATTGTAGTCTCATTGAAGATCTCTGTTCGTGTCAAACACATTTTTTATAATGGTACACCCATTCACCTCCTCGGACCCCAGGTGAATAGTGGCTAAGTTTATTTATTTAGATATAAATGTTTTCTCCTGAATATGGTCATGTGGGCACTGAATGGCAGGCAATTAACAGTGTCTCTATCTGACCTTGATTGGGAAGGAATAAGACTACACTGAGTAGCTCAGTAATGATGGACATGCCACCCTTATACCCACTGCAAATGTGAGTGGTGAGAAACCGTGTGAAGATTCAAAGCAAACTTGGGTGGCCACGCGTCCTCAAAAATCTGACATATGTTCTTGTCGACCAAACAATAGCTTACATTCATTACCTTTTGGATCAAAGCAGAACTAACATTCCTTTCTCGGAAGTATCCTCTCTGTAAACATGCAAAAGAAATGATGAACCTTTCAACTATACAGCAGAAATATTAATCTCCGACTTAAGAAAATATTCCACAATTACCTCCTCTCTCAAACGTCTTTTAGATGTTATCGTTGCATTATTAATAGAGGCTGATTACCAGACTCATCTTCACACTTGAGCTCATTTCTAAAATCCATACTTGAAAGCGCTTCTGTTAAAACTGTATCCTGTTTTTAAAAACTGGACCATAATTAGCACAAAAATAATGAACCGTGTTTCTAGGCAGTTATTACCTGTAGCTTATGCCAGAAGTGTGCAAATGTAAAAAGATTAACATATTCCTGTTTAATTATATAAAACTTAGACTGTAATATATACTATAATTATTACTATTCTCTACTATTGAAATGTATCAAATCCTTTTGTTAGACCTTCATTCATGCAAAGCTTTTTTCCATCAGTGTTTTCGGAGGAGATGGCGGTAGCGATGTTGCGAGGCAGCGAGAGCGAGTGACCTTCTACTCTTATTCTTTTTTTTTCCCTCCTCCATCCAGTTAAGGGCCTCGTAATTACTGGTCTTAACTGCCACTGCATTTCAATGACCCTCTTTCAAATCAAAATAACTGGAGGTTCAAGGTTAAGAATTTATTATAAATAATTACATTAAAGCCGTTTCCATGAGAAACGTCTCTCTCCATTACATTAAACAGGAGGAAATTTGCTGAAAGTATTTAAACAGCCCTTTAAAGAGGAATTCGGGCAGAATGTTCACAGACAAAACTGGACAATACTGTATTTGTTTTAAGTTACAATGGAGCGTGTACTTGTCTGAGGGTGTGCCTCTGAATTGCCCTAGTTTTTCTGTTAAACATTAAATAACAGCCTATAAACAAGCTCGGTCCTTTCCTACTGGCTTGTGCCAGTGTTTCTGGAAAATATTGAGTGCATCGTGCCTCAAAACACATGTTCCTTCATTTCAAAAGCAATCATCGAAAAAACATTTCGAATCAAGATGTCATTCCCCTCTCTATAACGTTAGCAACCCAAGTCTTGCATCAGAACATTAACCATCAACTCCATGAAATGTTATAAAAAAAAAGAGAGAGAGGGCACGCAGCACGGCATCTTTTCGAATAGAATAACACTGCTGACAGGAAATACAAGGCTAATCTACTCCACATTGTAGTCATACATATCACTATTTCTTAATTCAGACATTGCGGAATGTACTTTGGTTGAGTCAAATGATTTGCTTCTCTGATAAGGCACATTTTCCATACATTCTCCGCTTCCTTTTCTCAATGTGTCCTTGTGCTAAATGAAAAGAAAATGACTTTAAATGGCTATTAGCAGTCATCAGCAATCAGCTAGTGAGTAATCCAAAGGAAACACTTCTGTTAGAATAACAGGGACTCTGAGAGAAAGTCTGACATGTGTAGATGAGTTCACCAAAGCCGAGGACTTAATGGAGGCCACGTTTATAGGTCCCAGCCTCTCCGGTCTCCGCGGTATCAACGTCTTCATCAGTACAGGCAGGCTTGAAGGAGAGACCAGTGAACCTTTTCTGCCTCCTCCACCCAAAATCCTTCAATCTCAGCAAGCTTTCTAAGGCAAATGAAACAATGTTCAAATTTAGCCTCTCCTCCCTCCAGCAAAAGAAAGTTCTTGTTTCTCATCAGTTTAAAATGTAGAGCAACAAACTTGCCGTTAAAAAAATAAAAAATAGGGTTCGTGTGAGGAGATGAAAGAAAAACTTTGGAACATCTGGCAAGCAGACGCTGGCAGGTTAAGGTAAACAGAGTGTCCTTTTATGGTAGTACTCCTACCCTCCGCAGAATCAGAGGTATGATGTGGAACACCTTCAAAGGAGCGAGAGGCCAGCACATCTTGTTTCAATTTATCCTCTCACTGGCAGACATGCTCTTTGGCCATTATATACTCCCACAAAGAGGATACTCGGCTCGCACAATCACGCATCAATAACTGAGCCGTGTTCGGATACGGCGCACATTCTCAGACACAAAAGCTTTTGTTAAAGTATGCGTTTCATACGGTGCAGACTTAGCCCATGCATACTCAAACATTCAGATATTCACAAACTCACATATTTCTAGTGTGACCTTCTGCGAAACCAGGGCGGGAGCAGATTAATTAGTTCACGGCCAGCCCTGAAAACTAGCCTCATGCCAGACCTGCATGTCAGCCCGTACAACATCTGGCAGCGGGCATCTGGTGCCATACATCAAACTAGCTCCTCCACGTTCCACGCCCCACACACTGAATGTTGGCCTGATCAAACTAACTTCTAAAACTAACATTTGCTTTACAGGGGGGAAAAAGGGGGCTCACGAGGTCCTGAGGCTGAACAGGTTCTTGTACCTGTTTTCCAAAGGTCACTGCCAGTCCAAGAAAGGCAACTTATTTTTGGTTTTAGGGGAAGATTAGAGACGGAGGAAAAGAGTGCGTAGGAATGCTTGCTCATCCATTTTATTTTTGTGTGTGTGTATGTAACCAATCCCACCTCCCGGCCCTCGTACCCCCAGCTGCTCTGTCGTGCATCCCCCACTTTGCCAAAGTCTTTGATGTGACGAGCTGAAATGTCACGAACCTACAAGCGCTCCAACCGCTTAGGAAGCTCTAATGAACAGGATAAAAACACAACCCCTAAATCAATGAGCAGGCAGCGGCAAGCCTGTAGCTGTCACACTGATATCAGAGCGGGTCTGCCCACCACGCTGAAGCTGCAGGAGAAAAACAGGCTTCCCCTGTGATAATAGGTAGCAGGCTTTAGGCTGTTAAACTGGGTCACTTAGTGGTGCATGTATCTGTGGAACTCTCTAAATTTTTTTCCTCCTCTCCTCTCACATCCTTTGTCTCTTTTTTTTTTCCCTGTCTTTTTCTCACTCCTCACCCAACGCTCACCCTCCTACAGAGCGCTGACGCCCCGAGTACTCCACTCTTGCACTGCCACCCGGTCCTGATAACAGTAACTACATTCCTCTCAAGTATTACCGCTGCCGGTTATACAGCACATCGTCGGACTGCCATGTTTTCCATGGTCATAAAACAGCACGGCCTCTTTTGAATATCTGTGTGCTTGCGTGAGGTATTTTATTATCATGTTTCATTGAGTTCCGGCTCTCTCGTTCTGTAATGAGAGAAAGAGATTGTTACCTCCACTGCCTCTCCCTCTGTGTATGGTGCCATACTCGGTGGCTGAGTATAATTGAATGATTTTGCGAGGGATCAATGAGATTAGGGATTGTGTTTATTCCTCTGTCGCTCTGGATTAGTGGTCCTTTTATATCTGCCTTGAGGAATAGCACATACAGTACACACTCTTAACACAAACACACACACGCACTCTCACACACCATGGCGGATACAGATAAACATGCTGACAGGATAGCGAGATGGTAAGAATGTAATGGAGAGGTGTTGAAGCTGTAAATGTGCTTAACGAACACACAGGTGTTTCTGAATTACAGTAAATTATGAGTCATCTTCATGTTTATGTACAAAAAAAACCAAAACACCTGTATTTACTTTGTCTGCTATGTTATCATGCTCGTCTGCAGGGGTGTTAGCCCTGTGAAACAGCTTCAGAGGAGACTGCTGGGGGGATTTTTCTCATGGACCATATTCCAAAAGTGGGGGGTTGACTCAGACGCTTGTAATGTAGGGAAAAGCCCGCAGGCCTGCCTATCTGCTGTTATATGGGTAAAAGGAGAGTTTGCTATTATTAACCCTGCTATGAATCCTGTCCTTCTACCTATCCACCAGTAATCCTAATAATCCAAGCTTGCACTCCCATCCCTCTATAATAAGTGCCAGATGCTGATGGTACAGATAAACAGCAAACCTGTGTTTTTATCCAAGAAAAATAAAGCAGAGAGGCCCGCTGGAATCCACACGCTGTGATGAAAGAATGTGAAAACAGTGGTGCACATAAGCAGAGAAAATCTCATCAAGGAGAGGGCCTCGTGCTACACTACTCATCCCAGCAGATCTGTGCGTAAGTGGCACGTAGACATGTAGAATTTGTGGTATCCACCGATTTTCCCGCACTTGGAGTTTCTCTTCAGTAAATTATATTTACAAGTGGTCAACACCTGCTGTACGAGTCATGTCTACCTCTGCGCACAGAATTACACCACTTTAATCTGAATGAATTTGCAGTTCAATTATGATACAGCATTCAACTAGAATAACGAATGAATTTATTAATTAATGCAAAATTAGTTGTCTTTCTAACATGGGCACGGCTTGCCAATTAACTGAGAATTTTGAAGTTAACTGAAGTTTACTTTTATGATTTCATCAGCATATTTTGGCACACTTCAGTCATTAGAAAAACTCTCTCATTCTGACGCCTCAGGGTGTGTATGCAGGTCACAGGGAACATCTTCCATCGCACCTAATAGCATAACAGCACCTGCCCTACCTACATCAACTTTCAACATGCAATCAACGAACCAGTTAACGAGGTCAACACTTACAAAATACAGAAGTGCACAACGTAACGGCTGTGTCCTGCCATCTCTGCTCACACAACACAAAACCTACCTACAGATACTCGGGTGGCTTCACACTGCCTGTCAAGAAGTAGGAGAGACAAAGAAACCATGCAAATGGATTAGATTTTTTCATTGTGGCAAGAACTACTTCATTGTCAAGCGCATGGGCAAACAACATTTTCATTGTTTAGTTTAGAGGTTACCTTGTGCGTTTGAGGGGGTTTTGTGTCTGACTTTTACGAGCAAGTCGCACAGAAAAATGGCAGAGGCTTGGCATAACATAAATACGAAAAAAAATCCATGGATACCTTTTCTTATTCATAATTTAGACAAAGAAACATCCTAAACTAGCTAGATTATTTATATAACATAAAAAAGCAAAAGAGAGGCAAAAAGAGACAGACAAATACATACAGCCATGTACAGTGGATCTTTGACAGCTCGAAGGAATTGCTTGTGGGCTGCGGTATATAATTAAGCTCTATACATCCACAAGATGTAAAAAAAAAAAAGAAAGAAAGAAGCAGTGGAGCATTGTTCAGGCTGATCTCCTCGGGTCTTCTTGGGCTGCACAGATTGCTTGCGGCATTCCCCGGAGGCAGGACAGTGGTGCTGGACGGCCAAAGGAGAAGAGATCATGAGCAGATGGTTAAATCAAAGGGATTTATCTGTTCATATAACCCACCCAGAGTCAGTGAATCATCACCATTTCATGCAATTTCAGCTCCCAGCAGATGATGAAGAGATGCAGTTCTTGAAGAAAAAGAAAGTAATTCTTTCACTTTTGATTGAGAGAGATACTTTTGTAAGAGACCTACAACCAGGTGACGCTTATACAAGTCACCAGGCTAATTAAAAGTAGTTCTCTGTGTGCATCTCAATAGATTCTGAATTTAGTTTCTGAATTGTTTTCTTTGTCACCTCTGACAGTGATTCATTTTCATTGGTGGGGTTAGTCTGCCTGACCCAGTTGTAGGAATGCTTTGTTTCCCTTTTCTTTTCAGCAGGAGAAAATGTTGGCCTCGACTAATGCTCCCATACAATACCTCGTCTTGAAGGCTTTTCATATGGTCCTTGCTCGGGCATTATAAACACTGCATTGTTATCTGTGAGACATACCAACGTTCGGTTGCAGCAGTTTTTATCCTTTTATGATTTCAAGGTTCAACTGTGCTTGAGTCAAAAAGTGAATGTTTTTGAGCTGTAGAAAATACAGCACAATATGGAGTGACAAGCATGTAAATATACCATATATAATATATAATGTATTTAATATATACCATTACAAATACCAATGTTATATCACTGGTGATATTTCAAACTGAGCTGACTTTGATGGTGACGATGAAGAGGGCAATAATGATCGCAGTGACAGCACTGATGTCGATGAAGATTAAATGGAGACACCATAATTGTTCCACTGCCGTCCTTATATCTTTTAGCAGCAGTCCTGACTTGACAATAGAGCTGCTACAATAAATAGATTAGTTGTCAGCTATCAAATGAATCACCAACAGTTTGGATATTTGATTAATTGATTTGAGTACATTTATAAGAAGGCTGATTCCAGTAGACATTTGAGGACATCATCTTGGACTTTGGGAAACAATATTATATTATATTTTTGACATTTTATAGACCAAACAGCTAATCTCTTAATCAAAGAAAAAATTGACAGATAAATTGATACAACTTCCCGGGAAGAAATGCCGTTTTTTTTTTTTCGCCACATAAACGCCTGTAGATGGTCCGACTTCCTGGAAAAAAATTGCTGGTTGAGGACGTCTATAAAATGGCTGCAGATGGTCAGACTTCCCGTGAAACCACCCAGTTTTGGTCGCCAGTCACATTGCTGTCGAAAATCTGCCTTCCTGTGAAAAACACCCAGTTTGTCGCCACAAAAAATACCTGGAATTGGCGTGAAACATAGCTGATTTTGGCTGCCAGTAACACGGCTGGACATGCCTTTCTGTGAAAAAACACAAGTCCTTGGTCGTCACAAAAAACGCCTGGAGATGGCCCGAAAATGTGTCCACAGACTCGCACAGCGGTCGCCCTTTTGGCAGCTTTGTATCTTGTAATAACGCCACCTCCTAATGTGAAAGTCAGCTAATATGCATATAAAATTATTGTGATATGTCATGTGTGGTACAAATGTCAACCTTGGACGTATCTGTAGTTTGCAGAAACGTTAACTGCTAATATAATATCCTGGTGCCTGGGCTGATACTTGAAATTGTGGTAGCAACAGGGTGCACACATCCACCTCCAAGCCTATCAGCACCCTTCTGTCTTGGGCAGGAAAATTAGAGAACCACCGCCGAGGAGGAATCGACCACAGTAATGTTTTTCCCCTGTGGAGAGTGAAGCCAGGGCAGGTGACATATCCACCCCCATCATACACAGCACAGCACTCCATCACCTCTGTCAGCCTGAACTGTGGACTCCTTATTCCATCCAATCTAGTGCTCCTTTACCTTATCTCCACAACCAATCGGTTTGCCCCTGATCCTATCCCCTCAACCAATTTAAATTCTGGAGTCTCACTTTAACCAGACAGAGTCCTCTGCCCTTTTTATCATCCCTACCGGTCAAATTAATAGCCACTACCTTTACATGTAACATCAGAGGGATCGGCAAGGCAGGAGGGACAAAGACGTGCCTCCTAGTGCTTTGCTTTGATACCCTTATGCAAACTAGCTTAGACTGCTTGACTTTGTGTCAGCTTCAGTGTCAAAAATGCGTGTATAAAATGTATTTTTTCTCGGTAGACAAAGCTCCACGTTGTGTTCATTAAAACTTCACAACCCTCTTTCACACATGCAGGCGGTTTCACAATGCCTGGTGCTGCTCACTTGCTGAAAAATAAATTAGAATTGATAAGCAGCTGTTTGAGAATTATAAAAAGCTAGATGTTTTATTCTTCTTGCAGTGGTGTGATTATATGCCTGCCCCGTGCACATTTTGATCAGTGTTAAACTCGTTTTTTTCCCACGACTGAAAGTAAAGAGGTGTTGTTCAAGTTTTTCTGATTAAACTGTGACTAAACATGACCAAACATCTCCTTTGTTGAGAGGATGATGGCAGGGATGACTTGTTCACTTGGCATCTCAAAAGCTAACACTGCTCCTTATGTCTCACCCCCCTATTCATGTGGAATAATGGGGGCCCCCAGCAGGCAGATACGTGTAATTGCATGAGTCAGGCGCTCTAAAACAACCTCTTTTTGTCTGCCTTTGTCAGTCTGCACGTCACACTGCTGAATACAGGACAGGGCGGTCTGCCAGCTTCAACTCCAAAATCCTGTTGTTTTTTTTTTTACCCTGTGAATGTGTGTGTGTGTGGTGTGTGTGTGTGTGTGTGTGTGTGTGTGTGTGTGTGTGTGTCTCAGTAATTATGTGTGTATGTGCTCATTTCATGGCCATTTCTATTTTATTGATTTCTTTGTCTCATTATTTGTCTATTTATCTTCAGTCCATTACACCATTATTGCCACAATTGCCCTTTGGAATAAATCAAGCAGAAGGCTGTTCAGCAGGCAACCCACATACTGTACAATGAGGAATATCTCCGATACATATTGACTACATTTTTGATGGTTTAATAACACGATGAAGATAATTGTTATCGGTAATTGACCAAATAAATACAGCTCAATAGATTCAGATAGCTTCACACAGACTAGAGGCATGGTTAGATTATTTCTGCGAGCAGCAGTTTGTGTGACTTTCAATGGAGAAACAAATGAGCTCATTTGTACTTGAAAGCCTGTTTCCAATATTACAAATTACTGGAGTAAAAATAGCACTTATTCATGCGTTTATCCCTCACAGAGATGCAATATACTTTCAGAAACCTTTCCTAAGCAGCGCGCAAGTGGATGAGATGTGCAGCACATACTGTTTTCCATTTTAAATGACTTTGCATTTAATATTAATAACATGCAATCAGACACCATATAGTGGAAACAATTAGTAAGAATGTCATTAGCCACTCGCACGCAGTCTTAATATGAAATTTTGCATTGCAAATCATATCATGCACCATTACATACATATGTTTGCTATTTGCTAAACATCTTTACAGCAGATTTGTCAGTTTGTCAGAGCAGAAGTTTTATTTCTAAGCGACAATTTGAATACTGATCGATGTCCGCTTCAGGCAAAATGATTTTACAATTTTCTGGAGAGTTTTTTGTCAACCAAGTGAATTAAACAAGTAGCCTGCGCACGTGCCTCGGGGCGCCATATTTCCATACTGATCCAACACTCAACAAAGTGGGATCAGTGGTCAACATTAATCTCTCTAAAAATGGCTTGAAGTCAGTATATAATGTTATGTAATTATTTGTCTCGACTGCCAACAGGTTACAAAACATATTAATGGAGACAGCAGTACTACTCCGTTAACTCTGTTAACGAAAAAGAAAAAAAAAGATGGCCATGTGCAGCCATTAACACCTAATACAGCACCAACGCCAATTGCTCCCTCCTGTTCTCACGTCCCTCTCCCCCCCGACTAATACATTGCATGCCACCATCACACCATAACCCTCAACCAGTCATCCCTCACATCGAGGACAGGTCTGACAGAAGTGCCGTGCAGTTGGGAAAATGACGGTCCCTCGGCTGAAATAAAAAACATTTCTCTGTTGTTGCTTATAAATAATTAACGTGACAGAATTTCTCACCTATTTTTTTCTTCTTGTTTCTCTCTCGTTTTTGTGGGGGGCATAATTAAAATCTCAGGAGCTCCCTGACTGTGCTGGGGATTAATCTCCCATGGCACATCTCCATCTGCAGCCTGGATCATCAGCACATCCCTCTCTGCATTAGCCCCCAGCTGTGCAACTGTCTGCCCAGCCCAGGCCTAGCACGCCGTATAGGGGGGACACTTGGGAAGGAAGTGGCAGAAAAGAGAGAGAGAGGGAGAGAGAGAAAGAGAGGAGAGGGGGGGTTGAATAGCAGCGATAAATCTTAATATTTCACATCAATTTTATTTTGCAGAGCTGATTTGAGCCTCATTTTCGCTCAAATGGCCTTCTCCACTGAGATCTGATTGATACTAATAGCTTCCACAGCGGTTACATTTAGGGAGGGTCGGAGTCTTTCTTTATTGGTGCAGACAGTTGTAAGTGCAGCACCAAGGAAGATTGTAAATTTGGCTCTCTTTCACATAATGTGACTCTTGAGGGTGGTTAGGTTGATAGCTTGTGAAACACTACCGTCATCCATCTACACTTGCCCCGTGGATGTTCAATACTAATGAGATGAGTAAATTCTTAAATCTCATAAACAGACACAAAATTTTGTCACTTTTTCTGGGGAAGGCAAAACCTTGTTTTTGATGCTTTATATTTGACAGAAATGATTTTAATGTTTCAAATGCATGAAAAAGTAGTAATTTTTCCAGTCTGCAGGAGGTTTAATGGCACAATAATGTGAGACAATAACAGATGGTTGAGTGTAGGTGTAGGCTGTATATACCTGGTCTCATCAATCTGCATACCAATTTTAGACTGAACACCACTTTGAAATTGCGTGCAGTGTACTGTATACGCCAAAGACCTAATTTGCGTGCAGATGTTACCCCAGTCCTTCTCATTAACATCTGTGGAGAGCAGATCCATAGTCAGGTGAAGGGCTTGAGACTAACGGCTAACAATAGAAAATATGTTTGGGATGAATAGAAAGCTTTCTCGGGCATTTTTATCGCTCTTTATATTACGTCACTGACATTTTTTATGCTTGTTATTGGGATGCACCTCCTTCACACTGAACTTGGAGGATTGTCATATCAACTGCATGTAAAATTGGACTGCACTTAATAGCCGTGTTATTTGTAGGTAGATTGAAGCAACTACTAATGTCTAAGTCTGGACTAAGTGCTAGGGATGTTAATGATTAATGATTAATCGATTAAACACTGTTAAGAATTTAACCGATTTAAATATATATATTAATCAACAGTCATAGTTGGGCACAAATACATCATAATCAATGTCAATGTAGGTTGGATTTTTATTGAGCCAGTGTTATTAAGTTTATCAATCAAGTAACTTGTTTATTTTATCTGTTCCTCTAACTCTTAATGTAGCCTGCTCTGATTTAACATCAAACATAGATCATGTCAGGGTTAAAACAATGTTCTACTGGTAAGAACGTCCAACATATTTCATATATTATTAATGATTATCGATAAACAATTGTTAAAGCATCCGATTATCAATTCAAGTAATTACTACAAATTTGCATCCCTGTAACAGCAGCAATGCACTGTAACAGCAGTCAGTCACAGAGGCCCATGGGTTTATAACTCACCCAGTCTTTGGATTGGAAACGGTCCCACCTACGAAATAGCCAAGCATTTGGCCACCTCATATTCCAGGCGATTTAACGGACCCTGAGCTCCAGCATGCAAGATATGGTTGATCCAATTTAGGCCATGCTCAATCAACCTAATTCTACAGGGGACACAGAGGCTGGGTACTGCAGTGTATGCAAGAAGGGATTGCTCAACAAAGCAGCTTTTAAAGGTCATGTTTTTGCTGCCTCCGTGCCCACCAGATCCTTATAGAGGGCACCCTTTGCGAGCAGTGTATGTAAATTCATCACAAACCTCCAACTCAACAGTGATTTATGCTGTGAACCTGAGGGAACTCGCTTTTGACACAGAATGGGAGTGTAAAATGCATCGTGGCGTCTCTAAGGTCCTGTTTGTGAAATCTGCGCTCAAAGAAGTTGAAACGTCTGTTAAAATTGCACCGACATTACAGCTATCTGACCTGCAAACTCTCGTTTCACCGTTCACTCGTTTTTCCTCCGGTTAGCAGACACACAGTAATTACTCGCTTACGCTGTAAATTTTCACAAATGTATGCGCATGTGCACGTCAACACGTTTTTTTTCCTACTCCTTTTGAATTTCCCCATCTTTCTCACGGGGAGCACAGTGTCATGCTTTTGCATCTGCCATACAAGGAGACAATTATGCTATCAGCATGGGATCTCCGCTTGACATCGCATGTCCTGATGATATAATGAAATAAAAGAGGTTTCACACACATTCCCCCACTGTGTCCTTGACGTGCGGAAATGTCTACTTTGCAATTTCTGTAATTTGGATGAGAGGTATATTTTCAAACATACCATGGTGTTGAATGTTCTCTGTGGGGGATAGGCAACCCCGTCCTCCATTTCAACGGGTGTCTCTGTGAAGAGAAGGAGAGAATATTCCAATGGGGTATTTCACATTGTGAGAGTCGCCTTTGGGTTTTCCTGAATACTAGTTAAAGCTCCATTAGGACATATTTTTTTGTATTAAGATTGAATCAGAAGAATCTCTGTAATGTGAGAGGAATACTAGAACTGGTGAGCCCACAGAAGAAGGATAATTACTGTGCAAACTCAGAGTTTTGGTCATAAATCCTATTGGTAATAATAAAAATGTAGTGAAAGTTTGGGTCAGTGCAGACAAAAATAGGAAAACAGGAGTAGAGATCGAAGGTGGACATCAAAATCTTTCCACAAACTGGCCATTTTAAACATTCATCACTGTTTACCTATCAATGTATGTGCACACAGATGTCTGCTTTCTGTTCTACCTCCAGATATGTGGTTTGTACACTAGTATGTCTGGGACTCTTATTGAGAAAGGTAAAAACGGAAGGAGTCTGCCTTTAATTCGCTGCAAATTACACGCGAGCGGAATAAACAACTCGCTGCTCTGGTTCAGACAACGGATCCTTACCCTCAAAGTAAAATGCGCAATTCGTAATCCTCGGCTACAATGTTTTACTTTCCCAAAAGAAAACAGGTGCAACAGATCACAACACATCCTGACGTCCAGTCGTGTTAACGTCCCTGTCTCTGCTCCGCTCTGTGTCTGTGTGGACACAGAGAGGAGAGGAGGATGGCCTTAGAAAGCGCCACTGTAAATGACGGCAAAATGCGGTAAAGACTCTCAAACTGACCTGTAAATGAAACAAGTGCACATATTTTTAGGTAACCAATATAAACTATTTTGTTTTTACTTTTTTTTCGGTTCGACTAGACTGTTATGCTGAAAACCGGCTGAAACGACATTTTAAATAATGAAAATGATGGTCAGAGGACAAATTGTAATAAACCAGAATTCTTCTTCGGCAACTACCTGCAGCTCTTGTCAGCAGGTAACACATTGTTTTGGCTCAGTGTTCCACATGACCGTACATGTAACTGACTTACATGTTTAATAAAAATCAGTTTAATTTGGAGCTTAATGGATTGGTTGGGATCTGCAGAAAATTAATTTGCAGCAATTCTGATAATTGATTAAGGAATTTATCTAGCGAAACTGCCTATCGCTCTGTGCTTCCAGCCTGTCCAATGTGAGGATTTGCTGCTAGTCTTCTCTGCGGTATATCCTTGTAAACTGTATCTCGGAGAAAGCAAGCAATTTGGAGACTTGACCCTGGGGTACAGCAAGTAGTGAATACATTGCGTAATTGAAAAAATAATGAATAGAATCATTAGTTTAAGCCCTAGTTTATTTACAGACACAGCCTCATATCTTTCCCCGAATATCTTCTATTATATAAATCGGAATACAATGTTTGGGTAAAAGCAAATCTTACTAAGTGATACAACATGGAGGAAAGGTCGACATGGAAACTCTGATCGTCAGCGATGAGGGGAATTTTATCGGCTGTTGGAAGTCATCAAGTCTAACATGCAAACTTTTACAGCAGTCAGGAATGCTTGTTGTAAATGCTCAACACACTGCAATAAAATGTGCCAAGCAGTGCTTGATGCTGGGGTTTAAAACAGGCTTGTTATAATGAGATCTCCCACCAACAAACAGATGTGGCGAACCAGCATTCTGTGAAGTTAACATCTGTGGATAATTGGATGGTGTAGCTATTGTGGAAAACACGTTGTGGGCCCCTGTTTCTCAGTGAGAAGTCATTATCAGTGTTTATGTTAATAGCTTTGCCTTACCGGGGTTGCATGTGTTCTTGGACTGAGGGGAGTTTTGGCTGGCTGCTTGTGCTTTCCACTTCTTGGTCATGGCAGCATTGCTACTCAGATTTTCAAGCCGTGAATATCTGAACAATCTGTTGTGAATTTCTAAACTTAGCGCTGCAGTCTACAGAGACCAAGACTCCCTCACTTGTTGATTTGGCACTCGCGACCTGTCGGTTAACTTCGCATTAATCTTGCCGGTCGCCTGCCAGTGTGAAAGAAACTCATTTTCAGATTTTATAAATAAACCTGTGCCAACGATGTGCTCTTAGGAAAAAAACAACAACATTTTGGTACAGATGTTTGTGCCTTAACGTACAGAACGTATTTTAGAAAATCATAATCTAACAATATAATAAGAATTTCATGAAGCGCTTGGATTTGAAGGTTTCTTCTGCTACATTAAACATGGATGATTTGGTCGGATGTGGTGTTCATTTCATGTTGGATGCCCGCAGATGCCCTGCTTCTGTTTAGTATTCTCTGACAACTGTTGAATAATTTGAAACCTACTCTGAATGAAGATGGTCTCTTTGTGTCGATGTGTGTGTGTCGCTGGCCGGGGCCGTGCTCGCTTGCAATTTGATCACATTTGATATTCACACTCGGTCTCAAGGCAAATTCAATACATCATTTATACATTTCAGAAAATGAGCATATCCAAGGACAAGACATTGGATGGTTAATGCATCATGATGGGCAATTGAAAATGTTTGTGTTTTCTGAGCTCTGAAAGAAGGTTATTTAACGTCTCAAGCAATGAAAACGATTTTGAAGTGAGGAAGGATGCAATAGGCTGTCATTTGTTTGTAGTGTCCTCCTCTACACACACAGCTCACTCCTCCAGTCAGTCAGCTTCTCATAAATAAATTGCAAGTACGAAGCATGCAGACAGGTTGGGCCGGTTCATTTACTACTTGACTAAAATGTTCAAGATGTGATCGACTGTAAGTGATTTGAACTTGGTATGTTGACAGGTGCCTGATATGCCTCCAGCATCTCAGCAACCCTGTGACCACAAGCGCCCCTTGGGAGCTTCATGCATTATGCTTCTAGCATTTACAGAGAAAGAGATATTAAAAAACATCCAGTCGGTAGCAGCTCTGCTTTGTTGTGGAGAAGAGAAGTCAGAGGAGAGCGGAGAGAGCCGTTCAAGCTAAATGCAGGCCGCAAGTAAATAGCAGACAGCTTAATACGAGAGTGATGTTCAGAGGAGCTTTGTAGAACATAAACTAGAATAGGGAAATACAAGATTGTTATCCTGCTACATGCTCACAACAGTATTGAAGCCTTTGTGCCACTTCTTTCAGTCAGCCTGATGTTGTGTGCGTGATTTCTTATAAGGAACGGGAAATGCCGTAGCTTTAGCAATTAAAGGTGCATAAGAATTAGTGGAATTGTATTCATACTCCAACGAAGAGGGGCAGCATATCACCAGAGTTACTGCTAACTGCTGCAAACTTTGTTCTTTTTAAACATCCATGGCTGTAGCTACTGTTAGCTCGTTAGCTCAATTAGCCATGCAGCTAGCTAGACTAATTGGGGAGCGTTGGCGTTTACACCACTAGCAAAGGAGCTTCGGACCGTTGGGAGGAAGAGGTTTTCAGGCCTGGGGCTAGCTGGTTAGCATGCTAACTTCAGGAGATACTGTATGTCTTCAACACAAAACATAGATGTTATCAAAACTGTAATTTCGTCACAGTCTGTTGATATTTTTAATTAATTTTTGAATGTTTTGAACTAAAATATTTACACATTGCCCCTTTAACCTAATGTTTATCACATTGTTTACAAACAAAATGCCAATTTAAGATAGGATATTTCTGAAAATCAGTGTACAACAACCTGTAACCTCGTCCACGTGTTTGTGGCTGTTTTTGTGGTCATTTTTCTGTCACTATTCTACAATGTAGAATTCTGAATGTAGCTCACTGGCTAGTATCCGCTCTTATTGGTCAACTGTTTCTCCAAACAGACAAAACGGTTATCGATGCCCACAAGATCTTACCTTGTGAGGCAGCTGGATTTGAGAAATGGCATGATCGTCTCATCTCGCAGGTCCATATTGTGTGTACTATGAGGAACTACTGGCAGCTGTTTGAAAACAACAATGGCTGCTCCTGAAGAGGTAAGTGAAGATGTTGCTATAGCATCAGTTATATCAAAACTGAAGAGGATTTTTTTCATTGACAGAAGAGCAAAGAATGGCACTGAAGGCTTTTCTCGATGGAAAATATGTTTTTGCTCCTCTGGCTTCAGCAAAGAGTTTGATTTATCAATGTGTCTCCACTGGTTGCGCTCTCCTGCTACATCATATGGTTCATTGAGCTGATCGGTTGAAGTTAGCACGTGATAAAGGGTGATCTATGAAGTATTTTTTGAAGTTGCCTGCTGTTTTCCAAACAGTGTCTAAGGGCGACTTCCCAAATAGTTCTGTGTAACAATCCATTTGGATTATCAGGTTACACAACACCGTACCTGCTGTCCAAACCGGAGGTGTAGGAGATGATTCAGCAATGTTGATCCCGGCTGTGTCTATTCAGCATCATTTGACGAAGTGGATCTTTCCATGGATAATATGCACTGTCATGCAAATGGCATAATTTAAACATGGGTCCAAAACCTTGCCAGTGACTTTGATTTACTCACATGGTCTGCACAGCCCTCAAT
The DNA here is from genome assembly GCF_040436345.1 of Pagrus major. NCBI lineage: Eukaryota > Metazoa > Chordata > Actinopteri > Spariformes > Sparidae > Pagrus > Pagrus major. The sequence goes on along the minus strand of NC_133235.1, from coordinate 22,034,857 downwards.
CTCAAGCCAATAGAGAACCTTTGCAGCACCTTGCAAAATCAATGCCTGGAAAAATCTGACTGTTTTGTACACATATTTCAATTCGTGCTGCCCACCAAAGCAACTGGCCGGTCAAATAGAATTGAGAGCAAGAGTTCTCGACCTTTTAAAAGAGGAGCTTCATCACAGCCAGTATACATGAGTGCGTATAATACTCTCGGCTCTAGCCGTATGATTGATTTAATATGGTGCAGTGTTAAAAGAGGCAAGCCTTTAAACACAACGGGAAGCACGCTTGGAAATATATGGTGGCAAATTCATGGATTCATGAGAAAATAATGCAAAGGCCATGCAAAGAAATAACCTCAAAACACTTGAGTTTCCAACAGCTAGCGTGTTTTCAAAGGAAACGACTCAAAAGTAATTCAGTTGCACATCAGTGTCACAAGTGACAAACCATGAGAAAGATCTATGAAAAGACATCGTGCTCGTGTCACTATTCATTAGTGTGCAGCACATCATCGACATGCTCGGGTTCAGGGGATAAGAATGTGCTTTCGACCAGGTTTCAGCGAACACTTTTTACCCGATTGACATCCTTTTTAATATTTTTTTCAGTATACGTGATATTGAGTTGCCCTGGCAGGTTCAGGCACGTGGCAAGATAACAAATTGATCATGAATTAATAAGGTCACTTCTAATCAAACAGTCCAATGCCTAAGTCTGAATGTATTAGCGGGATCAGACAACATGAGTTCAGAATGAAAGGGGTTAGCGAAGCAGAGGAATGAATACCAGAGAGACAGGTCAGGAGGTCAAAGTTTAAGGCGGAGAAAGACCAGATATGCTGGTTTGCAATTCAATACATTCCTCTCTGAGTGTTTACTCAAATAAATCAATCTGTTGGGTTCTTAAAGCACACATACTTATCTATACCTGTCCAGGTAGATATTCATAGATTTATTTATAGAGAGAGCAGTCTACAGAGAGTCTGTCTGAGAGCCTTTAAAACCCTTACAGTCTGAATTGCAATTGATGTTAAGACATACCACTGTGTTTTCATTAAAGTTTGAAATGAATTAAGTTTCCACCTGCAGTGACATCCAAGAAGCTCTTCCTATTTTCTAAACAGGCGAATTGTTTATCCATCTCAATATGACAGATATTGATTGAAGTAGCTGAAAAAGTGTTTTGTACAGGCAATGGAGTGCCATGGCATGTAATTATCTCCCACTGTCTTCTGCTGATAAGAAAAAAAAAACTGCCGTGCCTAAAAAATGTTAATCCGGGTATTAGACAAGTGGGAAGATGCATGTCTCAGTGCAGGCTGGGAATTAGTTTTCAAACGCTTTCATTAGAGCCCTGTGATTGAAATAACTTCTTTGGCTGAGAAAGTTTTGCAAGGCTTTCTCTTTGCTTTAATAGCAAATGACCGGGCAGTGTTTGTACTGTAACTGCCTACTGGATGTAAATTGTTCTGACTGCAAATGGAGAGTATGACTTTTTTATATATATATATAAATGGGCCGTGCTTGGTAATTGCTAACTTTGGAATATCTGAGAAAATGCGCTGTTATCTGTGAAAGCTTTTAAACCACTGTCTAAAGGCAGAATTTAATGGTCAAATGGAACTGGAAGCACTAATCCACGGCTTGTAATTTTTCAAAATAAAGCCATTATATCGCTTTTGTGCTGCATTATCACTGCCCATCGTTTTACAGTAATTTGAAGAATCTGAATGAGGCAGCACAAAGTGCTTCTCCTAACAAAGAAATAAAACACTGACTAACCTAAAGCAAGCGCTCACAATGCTGGAATTTAATCCTATTCATCATTGGCGAGAATTCTGTAATGTCCCCCTAAAGTCATATAAAGAACATTATTATATGACCAACGTAGACCAGGGTGGGAATGTCAACCTGAGGTAATATAGGGAACTTTGAACTGCAGCACTTTCATAACCAAAAGAGAACATTTTATGATCGTCCCCACTGTTCTGTAAAGGTTGGAGACACTCTTAGAGAACTTTTAGGGAACAGGTCCCCACAACATCCCCTCCTTCATGGGATTTTTGCTGACTCCCATGTTAAACGTTAGTCAAGATAGAGCTTTGATGTTCAAGCTAAAATCAAGATGTCTTTTTTAAAGTCCAATAATGCAGTGACACAGCAAAATCACAAAATATTTGGTTCTGATAGCTTGGTGACTTCTCTCAGGGCTAGATAGTAATCGCTGTAACTCTCAAGCTCACCGCTAACACACTAGCTAGTAGGAAATATGGTAACACTAGTCAGTTACAGAGCTTCTTTCAGTTTTATCTGTACTGATCTGTTTACTCCGCCTTGCATTTTGTTCCCAGGATTGTACGTCATTAAATCGAGGAAGGCAAAAAGCTTTCCAATCTAGTTAGCAAGCTAATAAGCTTGGTTGCGAACAGGAAGTAACTTCAGTTGATCCAAAACACACACAGTACATATATTACATACATACATACATCAACGTTTTTTTTTTTACAAACATAATAGTTTATTTTCTGACAGTGGAGGGTTAAATAAAAATGGACGGTGCAGCACAGCTAATAAGCAATGCTAGTTTCCTCTATTTTTTCTATGGCCAAAGAATGCACTGATTTAATTTAAAAAGCATTAACTTAACTTCTCTTAAATGCCGATGTGATTGACATCCCTGTTTAATCCCTTTATTGGTTCTAATGTGGCTATGTGGTCACATAATTATTTGCCCTACTAATCCAACACTGCTGTTGAAGTAGCACGGTACTTTCACACAGTACTTTGATGTGTGTTCCAGCGAGCTGGCCAGTGCTCGAGCAAATACCAGTCTACGTGGTCAGGAGTTGACCTACTAACCCAGCAGTGAAGCTCTGACCCTGGACTCCCTCTCTGGACAGCACCTCGGGCCCCTATTGAACTTGTTAACAGCCTTCCCATGTCTCTGGGCCAGGCAGCGGTGATTTATTCTCTGTGCCCTCACAACAAGGAGCACCGCAGGGTTGAAAGATGATTGTTCTCCTGAACAGGGGAATAAACCGTGGTATGATGGTGTCAGGAACCCCAGCTGGAGCCAGGAGCAAACGCTATCACAGACACAAAGGAGGGAGTTGACCTTTAATCAAAGCTAAGCTATACATACTGCTGCAGTCCAACGAAAATCACCCTATTTTGGTGATTTTGATTTAATGATTGTACTTTTTTTATATATATGTTCCTCTATGGGACAGTATGCAAGTAGGACATTCCATTAAATCCATAAGACATATTGAATGGTGAACAATCCACTTAAAACCTGCATACCTCTGTAAGAATGTCTTACAGTAATTATATTTCCTGGCAGGCAAGTTTATGTGTTTATCGCCTTTCAAACCAAGGTTAATTTAAAGTGCTTTATGTAAGGCGTATAAATGATTAAAAACATTTGAGGCGCATTAAATAACCGAAAAAAAAAAAATACAGCCACCTGAATATGCCTGATTTTTTTTTTCATCAAGATCCGTTCTTTCTTATAATTATATCATTAAAATGTTGATTTATGAATTTATTAAGAGAAGGTAATTTAATTTGTCTTAATATGTCCAAATATTTCTTAGTTATTTGTTGATGTTTACCTGCAGACCTTGAGAAAGTAAGGACAATGATGAAAAACGTTTATTTAGGAAAGTGAGAAAAAAACATCCAAAATCTTTTCCTTTATCCAGATCAGCACCAAAAGTAAATAGGGTCTATTCTGGGCCGAGACCCATCCTCCATCCAAGCAGGGATGCAGGAAGCCAGGGGTCAGACAGCAAACTTGAACACCAATACACTACAGTAAGGAGAGAAATTCCCCAGACTCCATAATAAAATCGCTCAATTTTGCAAGTTGTTGATTTAGAAGATCCAAAATAATTTTACTGTTGCCTCCTTCATAGATTATGGGATGTCCTCTGTACACAGTTGCTGATTTGGCCTGAGGGATACTGGGAAAACTTTTCTTTTCCTCGTCATAGCAAAGCACAGAAGAACATCAATACCAAACTCCGTGACAGCAAATTTCAGACATCCCAATGAATGTTTTTTGTTTCTCATTATTTCTTCTCTCCAACCATAAAACCATCTTAACAAGAACAAGAGTTATAAAGTGAAAGAACAATGGTGCAATAAAAAAAAACCTTAAAGAGGACAAGAACTCACGAGGAGCAGCGAGGTACTAAATAACAGCATACCAAAAGCAAGAATAAAGACTAGTTGAGGATGAAGAGCTATAATCTAATGCTGACTTTAACTTAGACTTAGACAATTTTATACCCCCAGCAGTGCCATCATGTCTCACTGCGGTAAGCTTCAGTGTCTCCTAAATCATGTCCACCCACGCACACTACATCAGCTCACCCACGCCCACCACCCACTGACGAATCTGTCACGGCTGCTATCAATGGCGGTCCCTTTACTCTGGTGGATGAGCAGGAGTGTGCGCGTTTTCAAGCGTGTGTGTGTGCGATTGTGTTAGCGAGAGAGAAAGAGAGGCACAGAGCACGTGTATGTATTTATCTCGTGTGCATAAGAGAGGCAGAAAGAGGCAGTAAATCTGTGTTAGCCTGACATGATGAATCCTCTTCACTGTTTTGAGTGCTTGAACATAATCTCATTTTCTATATACAGGCCATTTAGTGAAAATTAAAAGAGTAAGGACTAACTTAAGGAAGCATACTCGTACTGGTGTACAGTCAGTTTTTCCGTTGTCTTCTTTTTGAAGAATCTGAAGAGCCTGTTGGGGTACCACGAGCCGCTGTACACTTACTGGAGATGAAGGGGATGAAGTCATTATCTATTGATGTCTCTTTTAAATGCTTCTGTCCTACTGATGTGTACTCAACCCACACTATCTCCCCACCAACCCTCCACTATACCACCACTCCTCTCTATCTCTTCCTTATTTGACTTAATGCTGATAAATTAGCCCCTTCTTACCCCTCGCGCTTCTCATTCTGAGTGGCCCCGGCTGGATTTACTGGTGCATACTTCACAGTGTCTGGCTCCTTCCTTTTCATTGTGGAGTCAGTCACAAGGACGAAAAAAGGTTCTGGTGGTGCAGTCTTAGCGAAGGTCATTCACTGTCGACACTAACTTGACAAGAACGTCTCAGCGAAAGGGGATCATTTAAGCTCGCAGACACAAAGGCGGCACCTTTTACTTGCTCACACCCAAAAATGCATATTTCAGCTTCTATTTTTATGTTCTGTCTGCAGGAAAACGCTCTAAAATGTTAAAAGGAATAAATACTGGAGCTGTTTATTGCATTTAGAGCAACACCAGGGCCGCTAATTTTTACCTAGGAGACTCAAACTCTTTAAAGCATTGCCATTGATGTAAATGAACACCATTATTCTCCCAATGGTTTTCCAGAACATTGCTATAATTACCGTAATTATATACTGTAAAAAGCAAATTTGCTGAACAACAGGAGCAATATCTCCACTGCCACACTGTTTAGTGTACGCTTGCACATTTTTCTTCACACGCACTAACTCTTTCTGCAAACTTCTCATTCTTATTCCCCTGGAGAGCTTTTTCTGTGGCTCTCCACACTTTTTTTTTTTAAAGGAGGGAAAGGAGGGGTGGGGGTGGGGGTGTTGGAAGGAGAAACGGGAAAAAGAAAGAGCCGTCTGCTACCGTGAGAGAGATGTCGAGCTTAACTGATATTGCCTGGCTGCTGTGTGTGCGACGCTGGGATGCCATATCTGGGTCAGGCCTCCCAGCCTGGTTCAGGCGGCATCATGCGGGATTCTACAGGGAGTACTCTTTAGCTTCAACATGGGCGAGAAAGAGATGGATTTTGAGAATATCTGGTTTCGCAGGTGTGGCACGGTTGATCAAACTGTCCCTGGTAAGACAGCTGAGCAGAGATTCATCAACAGCACAGTGGGTCTAAAACATTCACAGACCAGCTGGTACACTCTCACAGCTCTGACGCCACGGAATTGCACTTGAGATCTTACCACTTGTGCCTGCCTGTGTCTGTCTGTGTGTGTTTTTTTTTTTTTTACCCTGACACAAACCTGCAGTGGAAAGTAATGTTAAAAGGCAGCAGTGTATACCCTTTACCCACTCCATCGAGCCATGCTCTTCTGTTATCCCAGGCCTCTGGGGTGCAGGCCTGTTGATGTACATAGTTTAATCAAACTGGCAGGGCAGCCTGCGCTGACAGGGTGTGTTATTTGAGCCATGGCTCTCTGTGGCCGGCCGTCCCACTCCCTGCTTTCCTTAACATGGGAGTTAGTGATCGGTGCTACAGAAAGCGACTGTTTCTTGTTTTGCGGTGCATCAATCTACAGCTAAAACACTACTCCAGTAAGACTCTGACGGTCTTCAATTAATTATCACTTGATTATTTATTCTGGTTCTTCACATTTCCAAATACAACTTTCACACTGGACAAAAAAAACCCACTAACACCACTGACATATGGCTTATGTTTTCAGTGGGAAAGGGTACGGTTGGCATTCGTTCCTGGGTCAGATGACTCCTCAGCAGTCACGGGTAGTTATCTACGCCAGCTTAGATCAGCTTTGATAGAAACATGACACCAAGGTGGACACACTAATTTTCAGCCCCTTTTCTGGTGCAATGCAATAATGCTCGGTGAACTAAAATTGCTGAATTTTGAGTCACATTCCCAACTCATACACATACTGTCCTGTTTTTCTGGTGCGTATTGAACGTGAAACATGAGAGGAAAAAAAAAAAAAAAGAAAGGCAAACTCATCTACTGGCTTACACGGAGATAAACAAAACAATCATTTTGGACATAAGATTATTATTTCACATCCATAATGATGTTTTTAAGGAAAAGTTTTATCTGGCACCCTTTCTACAAGCTCTGTAGATGTATTATTTTTATGAAATTATTTGTCTGAATAAACATGTTATCAATAAGATCTTTTAATTATCTGTAAAAAAATATATATATGTGTGGCTTCTTCTGGGCATCAGACATGTAGTTGTAGGTATTATTTTACTATTGTATATCATTGAGAATCTATTGACCCTCCAGCGTCTTGTGCGTTCCAATGGAAACATTTTATGGAGTGTACGGTTGGGCGTCCTAGTTGCTGTACTTGGTGCGGGCGCCTGCATAGTTGGGAGTGGAAACGTGGGAGATAGCGTGAGCCTCTCATGTGTTAGGCACTCCTGGTGAAGCTCATCGCCAGCAGGTGAAAGGAGACGGCTGGCAACACCCATGCGTTACGGAGGTGACACGTGTCTGCCAGTAGCTTGGCCCCGACAGCAGTGACAACCACTTCAGCGCACGGGAGACTGGTGGTGACACAGTGGGTGAAAACTGGGATTAACAAGAGAAAGAATTTTTAAACGACTACGTTCGATACCTGCGGTTTGAGTAAATGCTCGAGCCTTTCATGCTTTGTTCACTAATTGCAGCACTCTGCGTTTGATCTTGTTGAACATGAAAGAACACCCTAACAAAAAAATACCTGAGAATGTGGAAGAATACTGCTCTTTGTCTTTAGATTGAAGGAACGTGTATGTGGGAAACTTTTTCTTTTAAATTGTGTAGCCTTGAAATATATAGTGCATTTGAATCTGCTGTCTATGGTATGCCAAAAATGCTCTTAGTTGAGAGCTGGTCTGTTTGTGCTTGTGGATCTTCCCTCTACACAATAAAAAGGATGCTGTTGTGCCTCACAGTTGCCTCACACAGTGAAATGTATGTTGTGTACGTCAGTCTGTTTTCCACATCCACAATTGCAAATAATTCAGAAGTGGCACTTTGATAATATAAAATATGAAAATACTGATGCCATTCACTAAGGTGGCACGATATGGTCTCAAAATCATATTGCAATTATTTTTTAAAGATATTGCTGTGCTGCTGTGCCAAACAAACACACGAGATGTGTATCTCAGAGCATCTCTGCAGCGCTGTAGTACTTCATTATAATGTTGTTTGTCACATTTAACCTTTATCAAATATTGCGCAGAGCCATATTACAGTTAATTCATTTTGCAGCCCTGTATACATTAGTTGAACCATTAAGACCGTCTTTGTAATTGAAAGTAATTGTGATTTTTAATAACGTTTTAAGAGAGCCCAGAACTTGCAGGCTCTTCGCTTCTAACCTGCCTGTTTGTGCCTGCAGGTCAGAGGAGTTTGTGTTGAAATCATGATGCAAGAACTTTCAGTTGTTGCACTGTAATAAGAAAAAAGACAGAAAAAAAAGATTCTAGGTTGAAACATTATCACCACCTCTTTTTCATTTCTTTTTGGAAAATAAAAACAATCTCATCTGTTTGATTTTTCTGTTTGTGCTGCAGCCTAATTGGTATTTGTGGGTATTTTTATGTGGCTACTCATTTCAGCTGCTCTGCAGAGGTGCCCTCCTTTTTGGGATCACACTGATGTCGGTTCTGGAGCTCTGGTAGATGAGCTTTCTATTTTAAGCAATCACTGTTGTGCAGTTCTCTGGTCTCTGATGAACAGCTTTAGCTGGTCAGACTATAAGATCAGTTATGAGATTTAAGCTAGTTTTTAACTAGTTTCTTCCTGTTTATATTGTGAGTCACAAGCCCCAATCAGTGAAGCCCCATACAGAGAGGAGCACAATAATTCCAAGCAGAGTCATGGCTGGTGGGCTGAGGACAAAAGGCGAAACTCAGATCTGCCCGCCCACCATGGTCACCCTGCCTGGATAGCCTCTGGATGCTGGTAAATGGGCATGGGTATCGTTATCCCCATAGTGAGTCAGTCTAATAAGCTTTGCAAGTGAGTAGGCAGCAGTCAGGCCATCTCTGCAGGATCTCACTTCTTTGACACTACAATCCAGTACATTGTATCTGTGATGGGGACACTGACAGTACAGTGTCATCTGAAGGTCTCTTTAGTGTCAACTGTGAGAGATTATAAAAGGCGAACAATAAAAGCAGGTGAGACCTTCAGACACACACAAGTGGAGCCTAAAGCTGTAAAAGGGAGGAAAACATTCAAAGGTTTTACATCATTAAGTCAAATAAAGATCTTTTAATCGAACCAGAAGGATCAAACATCAAGAGATTTTATCCAATATTTCGGAGGATGATACACTGGAATCAATCCCTCAAAACTAAATCACAAAATAATTAGTGTCTCCTTATCGCAATCTCCCCTGCTCCTTTCCGTCTCTTTTTCTCTCCCTCCACATGTACAAAAATGCACACATGCTTGCATGCTTGCTCATCCCCGTTCTCCAGGACTAATTACTTTAAATGAAAAAAGCTCTCCTTAGGGGCACCAATTTCACCCAGTGTCTGATGAGCAGAAATTACATGTCTAATGGAATGGAATAGTTGTGCAAATTGAAGAAATGAAACACACTTTTTTTTTTTTTAAATCTTGATGCTACCTTAAATTAGATTTTAATTTGGACCACACTCGCACATAATGGAGTGCAGTAAGCCCTCTTTGGCACCTCTCCTAATTGCCTGTGGCTTTCTTATTCCGCAGGTCGCCTGCAGTATCCATTATCAACTCCACTGACCGCCATTTTAAGCAAGATTCTTTTTGCCGCAGGAATGTGATGTCAAGACACCAACAGTAACCGTAATGGCTGAACCGCTCTTTGTGTCCAAACCCTGTGTAGAAATGAAACTTCGGCTACAACTGTTGAAGAATCAGCCTTCGTGCCCTGTTGCTCTGCCTTCTGAAGAACAGCCTGCCGACCAGGCAGAGATGCCTTGCATAGCAGAAATAATCTCTGCCTCTGGACAAACAACTCACCAACCAGGGACAATAATGGTAGAGATATGGCCCTGGACCTAGTTGACTAACCTGCTCCAGGTAGTATAGCTCTGCTTTTTTGTAAAAATGACCTGCCAACCACAGCCTTAATGCCCTGCCTCTGGCTAAACCATCAGCCAACTGATCTTCACTCTGTTCTCCCTGGCGATTTGCCACAGGCGGGCCAAGATTTCTGCCCCACGCAGGGTGATTCTGCCCGTTCACCTGGCCGCTTTAACAAAGATGGGGCGATATTTCTGCCATGCAAAGAATAATAATTGATGGGCAGGTAGTTTTTGCCAGAGGCGGGTTTTCTGACCTGCTAAGCAGGGTGAATATTCTAGCATGAAGAATTTTGAGTCGGGTTTATGTTTCTAGTACAACCTGATAACAATGCTGTAGACACATTGTGACAAGATTCAAGGTTCAAGGTGATTTATTTGTCATTACAACACGGCTGGATAACAAAGTGAAAGTTTGCAAACTCCTGCGTGCAACACAAACACAACTACAGATATTTAAATACATAAATGGAAAAACATGCAGTGCATTTTTTAAATTGTGTATCATATTAAATGTTCAACATCTAGGAATCACTTTCTATCAACTCTGACTGCGTGCTAGCCCCGAGCATCAATGAAAGAAAAACAAAATGACTAAGAGGCATTGATTATTTTAATTACTTTATGTAAACCACAGCTGAATTACAAAAATATTGAAGTCATAATCCTCGCAAGACGGGATATTTTGAGGAGAGCAAAACTGACACACATGTTGTTAATGATGAACCTTATTCATGAAATCTGTTTTTCATACCCAGTCTGTCTAGGGAAAAATGTGTAAGTGTAGGTTTGTATTAATTTTTCCATTTTGTTTCATAGGATTATTGTTTATCAGTATGTTCGTTGTCCCTTGTGCTCAAGTCAAACCACGACTCCACCCCATGCATGCTATCTCACCTACAGTCCGCAGGAGGCACATGTTGCTCACCTTCAGTGCCTCATGACTCACTAGTTAAGCAGCAAACAGCGCCCCTGCTGTGCAGAGAAAAAACACAGTCGCATAAGATCGTTTGTTGTCGATAACTACCAGCAGCGCTGCATACAAACACAAAGCCGCTTGCTCGTTCGTGGGAGGAGTGTCTTAAGCTGAGGAATGTTATCTTTGCCTCCTCCATCTGAGCCCATCTGGACATACAGCGTGTCCGAGTTTCAACCAAGAGTGAGAGAAAAGACAAACTGCAGCTGCCAGAGTTAAAAATAAACAGAAACTGTACTTACGGGAAGAGAGCTGGAGAGAGCTGAAGAGAGGGCTTCAAGAGGTCAACCTAATGGTCCGGAGGTCACTGCACTGTGTGTGTGTGTGTGTGTGTGTCTGAGAGAGAGAAAGAGAAAGAGAGACAGAGGGAGGGAGATTTGGAAAGTCCCAGAGAATACGAGAACATTACAATCACAAAACACAACTGAAACTATGAGAGTGAAAAGAAAAAAAGAAACAATACAAACATGTTAAAATTCACGCTCTCCAACATCAAACTCATAACATTACTCCAGTTTAAGTTATATTGTTTGTGTGTCTAAAAAAATGGTGAAAGGAGAGCTTCCTGAAAACAGCATTCACTCATTTATTCATTTGTTTTTATCTCTTTATCACTATTCAAGATTATGCAGGACCAGTCCCGGCTTACCAGCTAAGATTCGGCGATAAATGAGAAACGTTTTTATCGAGTCTTATTAGGATTCTGCTGCAGCCCACTATGTGCTGATGTAAAACTAACAAAATAAAAAGCTTTCATATCGTACATGAGGGGTGTTCTGGCAGCTGTCAAGATACTCCTCTGATAATGTAAGCCGAGGGAGACGTGTTGAAAGAATTGCAGTAAGCATAGTAACTTTTCACCAGCGCCCTGCTCTTTGACTGCAGCCAAGGCGTTCACAGCGGCTGAGTCACCGTCCCAAAGTCCCCGTGCTCGCTATCTTTACCTATCGCAGCTTAAGAAACCTCCGGTACTGTATGTGTGTCGGATACAGTATGTCATGGATAACTTACAGTCTACAATTTTGAAGGCAGTCGTGTTTTTCATCGTGCTTTGTACTCAGTACGCTGGATGTTAGAGTCAACTATAACTGTGAGGTGTGAAGTGTTGCCTTCGAGCCCCTTTAAGGGTGGAGGTGACCATTGCAGGAACCTTTAAATGTATATAAAACGGTAATAAAATGTCTTGGATGTGGATGTAAACATGCTGAAATTTAACCTGACAGTCGTCACTTTAACCTCATGTCATGTTCATTTTGAAAAATTGTATGTGGAGGGCCAAAACTGTGACTTAATGGTAGGCATGGTCTAAAAGCATACACCTTTTGTATTGTATTGTCTTGGATTGGATTGTTATGATGCTAAATGGCCCAACTCAGATCCTAAGTTCTCATGTTCGACTGACGTCCTGCATGGTGTCACTCTACTGGCCCTATAATAATAATAATTAGGGATACTATATGTTTAAAGGGCAGTTTTACCTCACACAAAACAATAAAACATAAATATTATCAAATAAAAAAAGCAAAATGGAAGATATGCACAGATGTCCACAGCAGTGCTTCTCTCCTGGGTGCAGCCAGTACAGGATGAACCACAGTTCCAGCGCACACCAGGATATGATTGACATTATTTTATTGACAATGACAAGGACAGAGGAAATCTGATAAAGCAACATGCTAAAGGCATAGTTTAGCTCCTTGTTATTGTTAATAAAATGTATCAATTGTATCCTGGTGTGCACTCGAAATAACTAATGGGCCAACTTTGGGCGAGTCAAGTCAATTTTATTTATATAGCTCAAAATCTCAAATCACATTGCCTCAGTTTGCTTGCTTGCTACAGTCTGTGCAGTGAATGACACCCTCTGACCTTAGATCCCTGGTTCGAATAAGGAAGAAGCCCCCCCCCCCTCCAAGTCAAGATATGTGAATGTGAGTGTGGATCCAGGAGGATGACTGAAGTGGTGCCTGAGCCACACAACCTCCTCTCCACCGCGGTGACCTCGAAGAGGAGACAGGCCATGTAAGATAATTACCAAAAGAAATGTCAGAATGTTTACAGAAAAACCAATAAAACAGCACAGTCACTATTCATAGTCACTGTAGGTATCAATGGTAACCCTACCATCGAGTAGATGATGTGAAACAGCTGGTTTTCCGACCCGTGAGCGGCAGCTACAACATAGCAGAGGTCAACGTTTCACCTCTATCCGTTATTTACATTTCACAGTAAATTACATAACTGTCTGCGACCAATGGCACCTCTTCACCCCACAACAAACCACTTTGCGTGAGATAATATTCAAAGCTTAACTCTCAAAATAATTCACCATCACAGAAGGATTTCTCCTGTAATAAGGGATTATACTGCAGCTTTCTCCACAGGATTTTTGAAAGCCATAAGCTGAAATGGCACTAAAGTTCTTCTGAAAAGAAGAATTAGTATAGTGTAATAGAAGCATTGATAGATAGATATTTTTTACGACTCCACTACCAGCAATTATCTCATTGCGGTCGTGGCTTGGATGTGCAAAGAGAGGCATTGAAGTATTGCTTTGTTTCAGTTTCACATAAGCGCTCCCGACTGAGTTTGGACAGTAAAATTGAGTTTTTTTTCTTCAGCTGCTGAAGATGATTGCTGCGTGGGCTTAAACATGAGGGTTTTATTTCTCGATTTACCAACATCACGTGTTAGGCCAATTAACCCATACCCCCTCTGCCTTGCCTGCACTATTTTCCCAGCACATTGAGAAACTGCTGGCTTTTTTCAGAGATACAGCGTTTGCAGAATGAATGCCGATGCTACTCTAAAATAGGTGGTCAAGGGACAAAAGAAGAAATGCATTACATTTACTGATACCGTGCGGAGTGTGTTGCGTGGAGAATTACCTACAACAAATGAAAGCGCAGGCAGGAGAGGGGGAGATAAAGTGAGCGGGTAAAAATAGAGGAATGTGCTCGCAGTTTGCAGATTTGTTGTGTGAAATAGCTTGCCCATTATCTGGACAGCCAGGAAGGTTTAGCGCAGTGTGAGGAATGTGAAGGTGTGTGTCCCGGTGTGTAATTAACAGATAAAACTGTTGGTTCATTAAATGCATATGCAGTGTCATGCATTCTCTATGCAAGTATTGATCGACCGGACATCTCCGCGCACCTCCCCGCTCACCGGACTTCTGACACACTACATCCATCACGCCACCTACCTCCACCATATTTATAGAATTTTAATTAGCTCTGAGCTCAAGCCAACATCATTAGCTTTTCTCACTCTCCCTTTTTTTTTTTTTTTCTCCAGCAAACAGCCGTGCATGGTAATAATGGTGTTTTCAGACAGAAGCAGTGGGTACTTATATCAAGGACACAGCAAGAGGGGGGGAGAGGAGCGCAGGACACAAGGTTGACAGTTTAAAATGACAATGAAAAATGGAAGCAGTGGAAGAAAAAAACAGCATAACATGTGGAATGCAGGCAGTAATGTCACCTTGGAATAATTTCAGTATGATTAAATGAGTTGCTCCAGCCATTCCTCTGTGATGACAGTATCTGAAAAGGGTCAATACACCTGAATCCTGAAAAGTAGTTTGGTGTGAAGTTTTGGTCACTCCAACAGGTAGGATAAGATTATAAACAGGGTTTGTACAGATGCTGGAAACCCTTGACACGCTTGAATGTTAAAGCAATATTATATAAGTTTTCTTTATGTTGAATGTCTTCAGAATCATGTTGATGGTAAAGTGTCTTGTAATAAGGTGAAGTGTCTCTGTCTCAGCCACTCCGCCCCCCCATCACTTGTTTCTGCACTATGTAACTTCAGTGAGAGGATCACAGCGTTACATACATGTTTACTTCAAGATGCAAGTTTTCAACACATAACACTGTTATGACGTAATGAGTTTTGTTTGAAGTCAGCAGCTACATTACATCTGACAGATTGTTACAGACCTGGGATTTGTATTTACAACAGTGGTGTTGCACTCAGGAACTGTGGGGGGCGCCAAATCCCAAAAAATGCCAATTTCTACATGATGTTGCTTTAATGTGCTCGGATTTTGGATGATACAGAATACTTAGTTAAATTTAAAAAGCTGTTTTTTATACCAAAATACTTTGTCTAAAGAGAAGTTGAATATGGATTTGGAAAATGCTTGAAAACACTTGAATTTGACACTGGAACGTAGGAGTGCTGCGTGTGCTCAAACATGACTGGACTTGTGTACAGAGGTGCTCTAAACAATAACTAGTTTTTAACAGAATATTAAACATAAAAATGATGCCACAACTGTAGTACTAACGTGTGTTACAGAAAGATGGATAAGCACTTGCAGAAGCTAGTGTGCTCCAATGCAGGTATCTGTTCCCTGTTTGTTATCTGACTTTTCTTCAAATGGAGTCACACAGCAGTTTTAAAAAAAACCGAAACATATGACGATAAGCTCCAAACTTCCATGACTGGCGATAAGATGAAACAGTCAAATCCATGACACAGCCTCACAATGCAGCAGTCTCCTGGCAGTTATAAACTAAAGTGGCTCCGTGCTCAGACGTTGAGATAATGTAATCAGTAGGCCCGTAAAAATGACGTAGACTGACTGTGATGTTGAGGAGTGAAAGTACTCGTCTGCACGGACAAGGAGCAGTGATCAAACATGTGGACAGTCCTGTAAACGGGCATATTAAAGGGACAGTTCACCCTAAAATCAAAAAAAGTATTTTTCTTTCCTGTAGTGCTATTTATCCATCTAGATTGTTTCGGTGTGAGTTGCAGAGTTTTGGAGATATCTGCCTTCGCTCAAGTAAAAAAAAAAAAAACAGTAATGTCTCTCTCCAGAAACTGTAGATATGGTTAGCAGGTGTAGTTCAGTAGAAAAAAAAGGATAAGAGTAGAAATATGTATTTTTGATTTAGGATAAACTGCCCCTTTAATAACCATGTTTCCATGTAAGCACTGCGACCCAAAGAAAGATACAAATCTGGATTTGACTCATGAAAACACACTTGAGTATGTTTTTCCAGATATGGGCCCAATCTCAATAGGCTCTATGCTTTTACCACTGAGCCCTACTCCTTCATCATGCGTGCTCACACCTAAGGTAGTGTGTACCAATTCTTGGTGGGATAGAGGGGTAGGGCGAAGTGTTAGGGCTACATGTTTCTCCAAACGGAGGTTTTTCAGAGGCACATTTCAAACTGAGGGTTATGATAACTCCGTCTTCTCAATGTATGATGGTCCTATTCTCTATAAGAAGCATAAAACGATGGCTACTAGTTTGTTGGTGTCACCATAGCTAACTAGCTAGCTAGTTAACGTTAAATTTTTAGTGCACATATGTGCTGGAGAATCCCACATTTTGATGTAGTTCAATATTGCCTTCCGCCCCTTTCATAGCTGTGTATTTCTAATGTGTATTTCTATCGTGATGTGTATTTCTACTGTGATGTGTATTTCTATTGTGTGATGTGTATTGCTACAGTGTATTTCTACTGTTTGCTCTGTATTTCTACAGTGTATTTCTACTATGTACTGTGTGTTTCTACAGTGTATTTCTACGGTGTGATGTGTATTTCTGCAGTGTATTTCTACTGTGTGCTGTGTATTTCTGCAGTGTATTTCTACGGTGTGCTCTGTATTTCTACTGTGTATTTCAACTGTGTGCTGTGTATTTCTACTGTGTATTTATACTGTGTGATGTCTATTTCTACTGTGTTTTTCTACTGTGTGCTGTGTACTTATACTGTGCGATGTGTATTTCTTCTCTGTGCTGTGTATTTCTACAGTGTATTTCTACTATGTACTGTGTATTTCTACAGTGTATTTCTACTGTGTGATGTGTATTTCTAATGTGTGCTCTGTATTTCTACAGTCTATTTCTACTGTGTGATCTGTATTTCTAGTGTATTTCTACTGTGTGATGTGTATTGCTACTGTGTATTTCTACTGTGATGTGTATTTCTACAGTCTATTTCTACTGTGTGATTTGTATTTCTATTGTGTGATGTGTATTGCTACTGTGTATTTCTACTGTGTTTTGTGTATTTCTACTTTGTATTTCTACCCTGTATTTCTACTGTGTGCTGTGCATTTCTACTGTGTGATGTGTATTGCTACTTTGTATTTTTACAGTGTATTTCTACTGTGTGATGTGTATTTCTAATGTGTATATCTACTGTGTGCGCTGTATTTCTACAGTGTATTTCTACTATGTGATGTGTAATTCTACTGTGTATTTCAACTGTGTGCTGTGTATTTCTACTGTGTATTTCTACTATGTGCTGTGTATTTCTACTGTGTGTTGTGTGTTTCTACTGTGATGTGTATTTCTACTGTTATGTGTATTTCTAGTGTGTATTTCTACTGTCTGATGTGTATTTCTACAGTGTATTTCTACTGTTTGCTCTGTATTTCTACAGTGTATTTCTACTATGTACTGTGTGTTTCTACAGTGCATTTCTACTGTCTGCTGTGTATTTCTGCAGTGTATTTCTACTGTGTGATGTGTATTTCTGCAGTGTATTTCTACTGTGTGATGTGTATTTCGACTGTTTGCTCTGTTTTTCTACAGTGTATTTCTATGTACTGTGTATTTCTACAGTGTATTTCTACTGTGATGTGTATTTCTACTCTTTGCTCTGTATTTCTACTGTGTATTTCTACAGTGTATTTCTACTGTGTGATGTGCTTTTCTACTGTGTATGTCTACTGTGCTCTGTATTTCTAGTGTATTTGTACTGTGTGCTGTGGATTTCTGCTGTGTTTTTCTACTGTTTGCTGTGTATTTCTATTGTGTGATGTGTATTGCTCTTGTTTATTTCTACTTTGTGCTGTGTATTTCTACTGTGTGATGTGTATTTCTCTTGTTTATTTCTACTTTGTGCTGTGTATTTCTACTGTGTGATGTGTATTTCTCTTGTTTATTTCTACTTTGTGCTGTGTATTTCTACTGTGTGATGTGTGTAACCCCCGGTTACTAAAACCCTATTAAAGCCAAATAGGTGATCAATATGAGAAGATAGGGTTTACTGATGGATAAACAATATAACCTGTGGTTATTGATGACACTATGAACAGAAATTATAAAACAACAATATATATACATTTATCAATATATACTGTATATATATATATTTGTAACTTTGGGAATGTGATAATATAGTTTGAGATTGAAATGTTCATTTTGTCGTCACGTCCTTTTCCTACCTGGGCAGCTAAAGAGACGGACGTGTGTCTGGACAGTGAAGGCATCAGCTTTCATAAGGCCAAAATACAAGTAAAGTTCAGCAGCGGAGTTGCTGCACTCGGTACCACTCCTATGATATCAGTGCAGACTGACAGGGTAGGAGCAGGGGCTGCTAATGTTCCACCGCTAGTGGCAAGTTAACGACACAGTGGTCTTTGTTTTTTTTGTGATGACTTGATTGATAAGATGAAGTTGTGAAAGAGAGAAATCACCACAGCTGAAGACGTCATACTGAAAACGTCCAGTTGCATTTGTTAACGTACACAACACCACGACTGCTGATGACGTATGAGGGTCTTGTCCCATTTCAGGGTTTAAGATTCCCATCACTCCCCCCTTGTTACTCTGTTCTGAGTGGGAAGGGGACACTCAGAAAAACGAGAGGTGGGGGTAAAAATTGTAAATAGCATTGAGCCATTTTCTCTCAGCTGGGCAGAGAGGCACGTTTCAGCAGCCTCCTGTATATTCACCTTGATGCTGTGACTCATGAAACCTCTGGTCTGTTTGGGGATAGCATTCACACACACATTCGCCAGCGGGCCGCACACACAGGCACACTATCACACAACACTCACTTAAGGGTGACCTAATTAAGCCTGAGGGTAGGTGTAATTACATGCAACCTTCATCTGCCCTATTCTCTATTGTTATGGCTACTCGCTGCCTATGGACTGAGTCACCATGTGCCGATGCTGCTGCCGCCAAGGGATTTCTCAATGCATTAGCTGTATGAATCCACAGAGACGCAAATATCACTTATAAAGCTCTAAAGAGATACATTTAGGCCTTCATGCTGCCTTAATATTCCATTTACTATTTCATGGAATTGTATATGAGCTCACATTAAAGCCTCTTCTCTTGGTTTGATAATGGCAAGTTATAAAATAATTATTCAGATGAATAATTCAGGTTGTCTTGTGTTTTTTTAGACGAGTGTGACTTCCATGAGGAGGAGATGAGATGTGCTCCTGTATACAAAGCTTTAGCTGCTTTCTCCTGGCAACAGCGCTGGCCATTAGTCTCCAGGTTATTAATGGAAAATGTTTTTTCCTCATAAATATACTGTCCACAACTGGGAGTACATGTAATGCTTTTCACCATGTAACCCTTGAGCTGCTTTAATACAAGCGGTTTCTGCTGCAGTGGGGATGATAAACAAGCTTCTTCTTCTTCTTCTTCTTCTTCTTCTTCTTTACAATGCACTTGTAAAATCTATGAAAGCAGTTTAACTTCATATTATCAGCTCTATTTATCAGACAGAACTTCCCTGATACGATAAATAGTTGATAATATAAATTTCCAATTTTTGGTCCCATATACTATATTGTGCATTCGTAATAAATATCTTTTATAAATATCTCTGTACACACCAGAACCCAAAAATGCTTAAACGAGCATGCCAAGCTAGTACGTGGTGATAAAGTCTGCATAGCAAACACAAGAGAAGAACATTCTGAGCATCTTTGGTGAGCTTATTCTCTTCAAATTGATTCAAATCTGTAGAAAAGCTGCTAAATTCAATTGTCAACAGACCGAGCAGTGCTGACAAAGATTTTTACATGTAAAACGTGAACAAAACATGTCAGACACATGCTCATTATGCTCATTAGACGGCCGCAAATTGATGTAATGAAATTGTCTCCCAAACGCTCCGTTTAACATGAACACAGATGCACAGAAACTTTGGTTTTAAAGATATCTGCACTCCACAACGTGTCCTAAAATGTTGTTTACGTGCGAACGAGAGGCGAAAACGCGGGGGGGAATTGTTTGTTTTGCAAATATTCCGTGTACGTGTGTGGACAGACTTGAAAGTGATCTCATAACTTATGCACACTTTAATATGGATGTCGGTGTACGTGCTTTGTCGGTTGTATTATCTCATCCTCTTCAACTCTGCTGACCTGCCGATGGCTCGCTCATTCTGAATTCATTCATTCTAAATTCATGTTGCGTGGACAACAAACCCCACAGAGCATCATTTTAGATTCTAGTGAAGATCTCAGAGTGTACGGTGATAATACAGATGTCAAGCTACAAAAAAAACACGAGGAATGTAAAATTTTGTCCACACCAGAAAAACAACCATTTGTCATGGTTTTAAAACTAGGCTAAATACTCTATATTAACATTAAGCGCCAAAGTAGGAAGTAAGGCGACATCTGTTATGGTGTTACGTTATAAAGACATGTAATATGCCCTAAAAAAATAAGGGTTCTAATTCTTCTTTAGGAAATCATGAAACATCAATGGCTCCATTAATACCATCCATGAAAGAAGGTCTAAATCAGCGCTGTGTGATCTATGTGACTTATGGAAGGGGTGATAGAGGTCACAGATAAGAAATGTTATCACACGAGCTGTCATCTGTGGCAGCAATTTGCTGCAGGACCTGTTAGTAATTAATCACAGGCGCCTGGTAATACATTCATCCGATCCTCGAGGGATTCATCGGGCAGGGCAGTGACCCCACCCCACCCCCCACCAAAAAGGTCAAACTCCCCAGGTGTTGGTCATTCTTTGAGACCTGTATTTGCAGGATGCATGGGGTGGGGGGGTCCTCTGGTCAATACTAGTTAATCACTATGCACATATTAAATGAGTCAGAACCAAGATTGAATTTAAAATGTGTTTGAGATAGAAATAAGAAATGATTTTACCGAGGAAAATTCATTGTGTGACAGGAAATAATCACAATTATTACACAATATTTGTTCAATATTAAGATAAATGTTTTGCCGTTTATTCACGATAGCAGAAAAAAGTTAAAAAGCTTTTCCAATTCTGTAAAAAAAGGCCACACAAATGTCTTTTTAGACAAAGTTCACACATTTGAGTGGAATAAAAAAAGAAAACATGCAACAATTCCTTCCACATGGTTGGAATCGCTGATGACCGGCCTTTGATTTGGCCTCTTGGTGGAGAGGATGAAAGGTTAGAGGAAAGGAATGACTGCCAAATGTACTTGCATCGATTTATCCTCCTCCGTCATTCCTTTACCTGCCACTCACAATGGAGTGTTTTCTGTGATGTTGGGGTAGCAATCGATGAGAGAGGAAGAAGAAGAAGAGGTGATTTGGTCGGTATACAACATGGGGGGGGGAGAAAAGGGAACCTCGCCCTTATTTAAAGGTAAAGCGTGAAGTTCGCCGCACACGGTGAGCCGGGGAACAGCAGCGGAACAGGTGATCCTGCATGTAAAGCAAACAGGTCAAGGTTGCGTGTCTGCTGAATGAGGTGTGCGTTGTGAGCAGGTGTTAAAAATGAAACATTGTGGCAACACTGTGACAGTGCATGAGCACTAAGGTCGTGTACTCACTGACAAAAGCACTGCGACACACAACCTTCTCATTCATTTTCAATGAACACCTACGATAGAGAGGGCTTCCAAGAAAAGACACTTGAGTCTGTCCAGCGAGAAGGTTGAATCTCGCTCAACCATTGCTTCAGCACAATGCAACATTGTATGACAATGAATACCAGAGGACCTTCTGGCAGATCACATGAACACTGTTCACATTGTTATCGCTGAGACGAAAGATGAACTTACGAACTTGGGTTTCCTGGGTAGTGTTTTTTCTTATGCATTCTCTATGCGTGTTTTTTATGATCTTTTTTGAAGGAACAGTTGATCATTTTGGGTAAAACGTTTATAAAAACTCTAGTCTAATGACTGCCTGTCATTGCAGGTCCCTCCAGTTTGTACTGAACTTGATAAAATCTGCTTTTAGTTTCTATGCCTCCACTTGTTACAAAGCACTTTGATACCATTTGGTGAATTTAATCCATGATTTTGAAACCACTCAGTTACTGTTTGTACCTGTTTTAATTCAATTCTTATTATATCTTCTCTGAAATCTATATTCATATTGGTTGTTGTATTTATATTCTTGTTTTTAAAAGATCTACTCTACTAAAATACAAGGCTACAGCCAGGAGCCAGTTAGAAAAGACTAGAAACAGGAGGAAACAGCACAACAGTTACAAAATCTGTGTGCAAGCACATCACTAATATACAAAATAATCTCGTTTTAAGTTTAAAAATGACCACTTCTGGAGTCCCAACTGCTGAGACTCAAAGAAGTTAAGCCAAGAAACAGTCCAACACATAACCCCGTGTAAAATGGCAAATTATTGTCCGTACACTTTGATTTTAATAAGGATTAAACAAATGAGATGTATTTAACGGACAAGTATCAGAAGTCTCGTCAGAAAAAGAAGAAGACATAATTCCCAAAATGAGTAATTTTTTTATCACTAAGCTGGAGTCTAAAAACTTGGCTTTTCAAACCTCTCCAATAAAAGACGAACCCCGACCGAAAGATGAAGAAGACTGAGATTTTCACTGATTTCCTGCTGTTTTGGCATTTCAGTGTAGCAGAGGTGAAAAACAAGCTGAAATACGGAGGCACTTCTTCTTCACATGTAAACAGTGCTTTCAGACTTAGTTAACATTGTGTAAATTCATGTTCGGGAGTTTAGATAGATCTTCAGGATTGTATAAAAAGTTTGCCAAATGCGAAACCAAATGAATTTTGCTGGGGGATGCTACAGTTTTCAGTGTGGCACACGAGATAGATATATGATAGCACAGTGTGCTGCTGTGATTCAGTTTTTGTATTGATTATCTGATTTACTAACTCAGTTAAATCAGGTCCAGACACTGATATCTATCACTCGGCTGCCAATTGTCTGGGAATACAAGCCAAGTGAGCTCGACGGAGCGCGGCAGATTTGTGTGATGTGACTTCTTTTGAGCCGGCTGCATGAGATATGGGGTCAACTTCTGTGTTTTCCACGGTACACATCATCATTTGCTGGTCTATTTGTGCTCGGCTCGCCGTCCGCCGCCTGTGTTGTTGTGCACCGAGCCTCCTGATAGGACCATGTTGATCCAAGCCTGACAGCAAATCAATACAATGTATTCCCTCTGCATCAGTGTTGCTGGATATAAAAAATGTCTTCAGAGCTCAGTCTTAGAACATGAAAGGGATCGGCATGTAAGGGGTGTCGGTGTGGTTTAACTTCTCCAGATTTCGGTATAAATAAACAACAAAGTGGTCACAGGGCTTAGTAAGAGATTTGCTGCTGTGCAGTATTGGATTTTTTGACTACTCTGTGGATGTATTTATTCAAAAATAATGAAGTTGTATTCTCTTGTACATGCAGAGTATGCATTTTTGCAGCATTTGCTGATACAGATCCTCAATGAGTGATACACAGCTCTGCTTTGCCATGTTTTTTTGTTATTTTAATATATGTGAGGGAAAGAAAATGTTTCCCTAAAAATGGCGATGTTTACGTTTAGCCCAATAATCCTCATTTTTGATTTTGAATGTTTTACTCATGGCTTTCCAAGTATCCTCATCAATATGCAAATTTCCCGTTATGGCCATTGAGCTCAGAGGACTGAGGGGGCCGAGATTTCGGTTTGCACGCTCTGTATCTGTGCCTCCAACCTTTAGCTCATCCTGTTTTGACACCTACAGTGTCAAAACATTCCCTGAAGTCAAACGTGCAGCGGGCCAATTAAACTCCTCACTAAGACTGTGTGTGGTTATCAGGGCATAACCCCTGTGCGAGAGTGTGTTTTGTAGTCTGCTGAAGCCTCGCTCTGCACCCAGCCAAGAGACAGGCGGTGAGCCAGAAGCGGCCGCTCACACAGAAGGCGGTCTGAGCAGCCCTATAGATCTTCACTACAGGAGGTTTCACACCGGGAGCCGGAGTGAGCCTCCGTCCTTGTGCCGACTTAATGCCCAACATCAGTCCCCGAAATCAACTCACACCCACATGAAAATTGTCTTACCTCTTTGTGTGTGTGTCAAGACACCCTGCCACTCTTCTTTACGCTCTTAATCTACCTGTTTACCCCCCTCCTCCTCCTCCTCCTCCTCATCCTCCTCCTCCTCCTCCTCCTCAGCCTGTCTAACCCCCGTCTGTTTCTTTTTCTTTCTACTCAGGCAACTTGCACTTTGTTGATCCTTGCGTGTTCAGCTGTTAAATCCAGGCAGTTCAACTGTTAAATTCCAGCAGTCGGTGAAACATGACAGTAAGATTTTGCAGAGGGCTCGCTTTGATTACGATAACTACAGAGAAAAACACTTTGTCAGGTCCCTCTTTTTTCCTGTTTCTGTCAGATGAATGTAACGAGGCCACTGTGCTAATACGCGGCGCCTCTGACGAGCTACGACGTCACGGGCGTCAGGCAGTAACAGAAACTCTTTATTCTCTGAAGGCTTTCAGGCAGCAACAACGCCCCTTTGAGTTCGCAGCTATTCTCTGTAATCTTTTTGTTTGATTCTGTTTTCTTTCTTTTTTTATATTGTATGAGTGTGTTCATTAAGCAGCGTTGTACATTCCCACACACTACTTTTGCAGAAGTGATTTCAACCTCACACCAGCAAGACCAAGACAAGCTGTGAATTTCTCTCAGAACACTGTTCAAAGCCTAACCACCTAAGCCAGAGTGTGATCTGCGGCGTGAGCCTCGGCTGGATGAGCGCTAATGAACGGGAGCCATATTTGATGATTTCTGCACGGGCTAAGTCCGCTGACCTCTGCTAGTTTATTGCAGTTCTTTCCAGGAGAGACAAACACAAGCGGATGTCTCACACCACACACCTAAACAGTCTTGTGATGTGGTTCAGAGGTGCGACGGTGGAGATGAATGGCCTCAGCGCGGTCAACCTCAGCCATTCATTCGATACAGTAATGAGTCTGAGGCTTTTCTTTCAACCGGTGGACACTCGGCGGCGAAACACAAGTTTGATGAATGCAGTGGCTCGGTCCTCCTCGTTAAATTCCCAATAAGATGAAAGTCAGGCTCTCTTTCATATATGGTCTACCATTTATTGTTTGAAGAAAAAGAAAAAAAAAAAATTTACCAGTATCCTCTCAACTCCCCCCGCCTATGCTTTTACCTTGTGCGTCACTCGTGTCCTTGTGTCCACCGACTGATGAAAAAGGGCCTCTGTTCAGTAATAATCACATGGACTCGCCACTTAAATCAGGGGGACTAATGGCTTCCAGTATGGTCCCAATACACTTTACATTAGGATAAAGCATATAGCAGACAGATCAGATAATACAAATCAAAATAAAACAACCACATTAAAAACAGGGAGGGTAAAGGGACTGAGTTCAACAAACAGTCAATGACAGTCTTTTGGTAGTCTGACTAGTAGGAATTCTCCTCCTTCCGCCATTTGCAAGACTGTCGCTGCGTCCTCGACTGCTACGACTGCGATCGAATTAAAGAAACTAAAACCAGCCAGAGCATTTAAACTCCCCTTCAACAGAATAACGTCTCAATTTATTACATCGTAAAGTATCTTGTTTTCAAATTGCAAATACTTGTTTATTAAATTTATCAAAATGAAACACAACATACTGGTATGAGAATGTGTATTTAATGAAAATACAAGTCATTTGTAATTCAAGAAATAAAAAAGACTTATTATTATATTCTAGTCATTAAGTCGCCTCAGTATGGGCTGGATTTTGTGGGGCCAGCTGTTGTCTTTATTTTGTGTTATTTCATTTATTATTCAAGTAACTTGACCTGTTCTTTTAACTCTTAATGTAGCCTTCTCTAATGTTGCATCGACATAGATCAAGTCGGTGGTTAAAACAGGTTTCTAATGGAAAAAAAGTCCTACATATGTCATATATTATTAATGATTAACCCAAAATCGATTGTCAAGGCAACCGATAGCTTAAGATTTGCATCCCTGGTTGCTACCATCACTAGTCAGCACCAGAAGTACTACTTGTAATCATTTTATTAATGTATACATTCAAATTACATATTAACATAATTTGCACTGTAATGTCATGTCTCCCTGGTCAAGTGTTGTTTTATGTGTGTTTATTGTAATCTGCGACCACTCAGTGGCCTCTCGTAATGGTTGTTTTACTGGTTTTTACATTGCTCAGGGATTTAATCTTGAACTGGGGGTTTATGCAGTTTGTTTTATTGTCTGACCTTATCTTCTTTGTCTTTGTCCTTGTTTGTGAAGGGCTTTGGTCAGCTCATGTTTTTAATAAATTGACTTAAAGAAAACAAGCGAAGTGAACAACATCGGTCGGCTGGTTCATCTTCGATGTATCGAAGCATTTGTTGCTATGCGATGGCACTCCCCCGATGAAAATGCCATCGTAGTGATCAGGCATGTTTCCCCTGATAGATGTTTTCAATTTTCAACAGACGTTATTTTCACCTTTATATTTAGTGAGTTGCTGTCAGGTTTTGTGGTGTAATGTGCAGTGTTCATAAGGCAAGGCGCCAAGTGCCACACATTTTGGCGGCGCTCAGAACACAGTTTGGTTACCGAAGGGTGTGACTCCAGCAGTTTCAAAAGGCTATAATTGCAGTCGTCTTCACAACAGCATAAGCTGTGCTTGCTTTTGACTGTTTTCTGAGTGTTTTCTTACCGTAAAGGGGCTCAGTTGAACTTCTCTGTTGTGCTTGAAGCCAGTTGTTTGTTCATGTTAGCGGACTCCATTTCTGAACTAACGTTAGCCTCAGTTGTTCGTCACATCCTTTGGACTGTTGCAGAAAATCCGACATGAGTCCTTCGCAAACAAATCCACAGTCCAGCAGCATTAAACATACTTAAGCAAATCACCTCTTATTTTTCACTTCATGTCACAATGCACTCACATATGGCCAATGAAAAAGTGATTAACACATGAAAATTGCCCCTTTCAGTCTAGTCGACTAGTTAAATTTCGCTGAAAAGTCAGGGAAATGAATCCAAGCTAAAACAATGTGCGCAGATAGGTCTTACTAAGCGAGACTAGCATTTTGGAGATTGCAGTGATATCTATGAGATAACGATCAAATGTCAATGTGAAAAAAATCGTATTAGAAAGCAGTTAATCAGATTTGGAATCATAAAAAATAAAAACTATCTGCGTGGCACAAAATAAACATCAGAGAAATAAAATGTCAGACCGATTATTGAGACTGTACGCGGGTATTCTACTGTTAATAATTATGGATTTAATTGAATGGGTTAATTTGGCATTTACACTCATATTCTTCAGACTGTTTATCACTGGAAATCCTTTTGACTAATTAGGACCCAGATGTCTCACTGAGGCTTTCCGCTACTTAACAGATTTATCTAATTAATATGTGAGCTGCACGTTTCAATTGAGTGTGAAAAAGAGATAGATGGACAGAAAGAGCAACACCTCAAACAAACAATGTAACGAGTCAACTGAGCTCTTGCATACTTAATTTAGGTGCAATGCATTCTGCCATATGGTACTAGGAGGTATGTGATGACTGTAAAGCCCCACATGTATAGAATTAGTCAAATCTTGCAACTTTCTTCTCTTAATTAAATCATATTTTTAGTGATGTGGGAGATACCATTTAATGCTCATGGAAAACAGCCTTTGAGATCAACTTCTTGTCTTTTTGTTACCTCCTGCTGGATTACTGTAAATAAAACACTGATAAGAACAGAACATAATCCTTCTTTGAACTGTGAAAAGGCGTAAAAACAATATGATCCCCGAGACACGTTTAAATATTAAAAATCATTTAAAGAGAGTTTTAAATAAGCTATCATTACTCCTGGCAGATTCATTAGAGCACCATCCTAAAGAGCTGGCGGTCAGCTCCTATCTCACTTTAGTTACAATGAGCACCGCGGTGCAAAGAGAGAATCCTGATCGTGTTGGATAAGTGACACCAAATATCAGTGAAGGTGACTTAAGAGCAATGTGATAATAACTGTACAGTCTTTGCGTATGCCACATCACAGCACAATGAGGGCCTCCTGCCACAAATTGTCCCATCACTTCACTTTAACTGAGCTGTCGTGACTTCACAGCTTAATTGAAGTGATTTCAGGTGTTTGGTTACACAAGTGACAGACAGGGAAGTGTCTTGACTGGAATCAGCCACCTTCTATTAATATTCCGCCTCCCTGGAGTGGCTTTAAACTCAGATAAGAGGGTAAGTGTGACACCTAGTGGCAGAGGCAGTAAGATTTGTGTTTCCTTCTCATGAGGAAAACCACAAATGAATCATGCATGATTAGTGACACGAGGATCGTTTTGAACAATAGGTAATTGCTGTCGCTTTTTGTGAATGCATCACAGTAATTTGAAACAGGGGCCTGTCGCACGTTCAGTGATTAAATTATTCACAAACCCAACCTCGATTCCATATATACATGACCTGGTTTTGTGCTTTCCCCAAGACACGCCACAAAGAAAATCACTTTGTCATGTGCGTTGATAGCAACTAAAATACCTCACACGTGCTGTTTAAAACTATAAATCCTGAAGCCAAAGTCAACAGGGGGTTAAGAAGTTCCTGCAGCTCCACATTTTCTTGGCAGCCGAAAGACACCACTCCATATTGAACTCAGATGGAGCCAAGTGTCCTCAGACTCCTCTGGTGGAGGGTGAAAACACACCCTATCTGAAGAGATTGTTTTCACAGTGTGCCGAAAACTAATTACAAGCAATAAATTAATTTCACGCTACTGCTTTAGAATTAATTGCATCTTTTACAGAAGTGAGTGGAAGTGATGGCTCAAGCAGCTCAGATAAGGGTTGGACACACAAAGTGGTCTATTGAATTAGGTGGCTTATCAGTGCCATTACTTTACATAAGGATGCACTTGATAATCCGTAAAGAAATTATCTAAAAATTCCCATTTGTTTGTTGTTTTAATTGCTGCTAAGGTATTTTTTTTGTCATGCAGCTCCCATGGTGCACACACACACACACACCATATGTTGGGACAGCTGAGGACATTGTTTTGCATGTTTCCAAGCTTCTTCTGCACTGTGCAACAATGTTTTTGCATGGAAAAACATGAGGCATCTTATCATTTGAGATTCCAGTGCTGTCAAACTCTTCCCCCTACCTCCCCTGGTTCCTCAGTTTGGACCTCCCTGATACATTTCACACCCGTTTGATTTGTAAGCGTCTATAAATAAACTGTCTGTCAAGTGATTTTTTTTTTTTTTTGCAACTCAAGTAACTCCTGGGTCACAATGCTGTGTCATCACTGTGACCAGTTTGTGAGTCAGAAATTCCCTGACGGCACAGCAGAGAGTGTGAACTCTCCACACCATGCTAAATATCAGGGCCTGTAGTTTAATGCAACTCTGAAAAACCTCATCATTTAAATCATTGTAGCAGATTTCTAGAATACTAGTCAAACACAGCAGCTCTTATTTCTGCAGAGGATACTAATTAAAAAGAAAAAAAAAGACTACTTATTGGTAAAGTAGGGCTAATAGAGCTGCTGCCTGTGGTTGGAGTGCCTTCTTTTAGATATTTGGGTTAACTGCTTATTTTTCATCATTTGGAGTTAAGTGACTTTTCAAGATTCCTCCCTAATTGGTCCCAGTGGGATTTTGAGCAAAAGCCCTTTGATGTTCACATCTCGTTCACATCCTCCCATAATTGTGACAGTATTATTGTAATCTGTGCAGATAATGTTGTTGTATTTTTTTTAACGAGATTCCAGTGTTTGATGGTAGCTCGAGACCGATTTAATTCCAAGATTTAATCCTCCCTAACCCGCCCTGCTCTCTGTTGTCATCTTTGATACTCATCACCGCAATCACATGACAGATGGTTCCTTTTTCTGGATCCTGTAATTATATTTCCAGCTTCCAGATTTGTAATTCTTTTGTCATCTAAACAAAAGTTGGGGGAATTGTTTACGAGCAGCATTTCTTTTTTAATATCATCTATGAATTAATAATCCATTATCAGCCTGTGTAATAGGATCACCAGCTCATAGGGGAATTCAATTTGTCTTTCAGTACGTTTGTTATACTGCTTTATTAATTTATGGAGGTCTGTGCATTATGCAGCTTAGCTTGTTTTTTTCTACAGAATCTCATCTTTTTTATCAATAATTCATTCAAAGTGACGCTGATTGGACCGTGCAATGAAACTCTTGTTGCTGGAAGATGTTCTCCAAAGATCATTTTACTGGAGACTAAAAAAAGGGACTACAATTCAATTCAGTTGACGCAACAGGTAGCCTACGGCACTGCTGGCACAGAGAAAAGAGGATAATTACAAGAAAGGCGCAGCAGTACTGTATGTTCAAGTGCATCAACTTGATCTACCGAGGGTAAATATTAGCTAGGAGCCAGTTTGTGCAGGCTCAAAGTGCCACACCCAGTAAATCATTCACCACAGTACACTCAGAGACTGAGCACAATGAACGACTGTGCTCTGCTCTATTATTCTGTTTTAGCAGTCCACCAAAGTACAAAGTCGAAACAGTGAGAGGAAGCTTTTTTTTAATTTCACAAGTTAATGTGTATCAGAAAGCAAACCATAACATGAGAGCCCAGCTGTAAGCAAAGCCAAAGTGCATGTAGTTGAGTCAGCTTAAATAGCCTGTTCAATAATGCATTTATTTCCATTAAATTAAGGTCACCACATTCTTTAATGACATGCAAAATTACAACTTGAACAATTTATATATACACGTGAGAATGTCAGATTCCCTTTTCATTTACAGGTTCCAGCATATTTTCCTGCTCTGCTTTGGCTTTTCTTGTATCAGATCATTGTTGTGTTCAGACGGTTGCATAAGGTGTCAGTGACACCCTGCTCCGCCCGTTCACGCCCTTGTGCTGACTTTCACAGGATTACTGTCAGAATGTCGCAACAACCTCGATGACACCGAGGGCTGAAGCTACGCCCAGTCGGAGGTCAAGAGCCGCACTGGAATGTGTTTGCGCAGATAATTACAGTGTGTTTTGGAAAACCGGTGAACAGTCAACACTTTTGTTTAAAAGAGATAAATGATTGTGAGCAAGAAGGTATTTTCATGTGACATATTTAAAAAGGCACTTATTTTATTGTTTCATATTTTAGTTTTCTTTTTCTTAAAAAAAAATATCAAAACTCAACAAACATTTGAAAATCAGCCACACAAATGCAAAACTGTGACTAGTTTATCAATAATAACCAAAATACCCAAAGTTTGTTACTAATTGATAGAAAACCCCACAGCCCTTCACTGCATATATCTATACAGCTTCCATTATGAACCTGCAAAACCAGCCCATCACCCTCAAAAAGCGGGTGAAGCTGATGGGTGGATCGATGGAAAAAACAAGAATCTACAGGCAAAAAACACTCGATACAAAACACAAAGTATGTACAACGGATTGCATCAACATAGTTTTCAGTGCAAAAGACTTTTTACCAAAAAGCATCAAGAAAAATAAAGACAAAAAAAATCTAACAACAAAAAGCAAAGCAGGGCACTGCACACACTCTGTCACCACCTGCTTGTTCTGTTTGTCATTCTTGTTCAGGGGCATCCGAATCATTCCGCATCCTGTACAGTTAAAAGTAAACACCATTCTTCCTGAGCGTTATTGTTCATGACTTTGTGCAAACATCTGCTAGAGTTTTGAACTTCGGTCCGAGGGTGTTTAGGAAGTCCAGGTCGTTGTTGTCGGCGTAGTCACTGCAGCATCCGACGGAGCCGGCTGCGGAGCCCGCGCCCTCGAAGCCGTAGGCGTGGATGATGTCGTCTGCGTACCGCCCATCCTCCTCTGTTCCCATGAAGGACAGTTTCTACGAAACAAAGAGGAAGGGAGAGAAATCATGTTATTACTTGCTGTAGACTAAAGCCTGAGCTACAGGAGGCGAGATTCTCCACTGTGTGATAACGTAAGTCTGCTCAGGATATGACTGGCAGCCAGATATTACACGGCGAACAAACACAAACAAGTTAGAAAGAACTATTATTTCTCTGCAAGAAGCTGAGAAATATTAAAGTTTACAGAGGATACTATCACGGCTTAGAGAACAAGATTATATTACACATGAGAGTTACCGAAGCTCTTCCAGATAACAAAGAAGTTATTAAACCACAGAGAATAAAAGGTGTACACTTCTGGACATATTTAATTCTGCCACACTCTCCCACTTACACTCACAGACATGTTTTTTTCTACCTCTACGTACATTAATATTAGCATGCTTTGAACTATAAAACAGCCTTACCTGGTGTAGGTAGCGCCCGTTTGTTTGCCAGGTTTGAAGAAAAGCTGAGTCCTGCATGTATCTGCTGTCAATGTCCACGCAACTACCAACAAGATGGCCTCCATTCAACTGGTTAGCACCGTACAGGTTACTGTCGTATTGGCCTGAGTAGTACTCTTGCGCGTCACCTGTGACAACACCGGACGTATACATCCCGTTCTCATGTACGCTATGGCCTCCAATCGTGCTGGAGCTCTTGTTCCCGAGCCATCCTGGATTCACCGCAAGACCCTTAACTGAGCCCTTCGTCACTTGGTCAACCGCAATAGAGGGAACAGTGATGAGATCCTGTCGAGCAAGACAACAAAAAGAAAAAAAGTTGAGCTACAATTAAATAAATGAAGCAAACTGAGGGGGGGAAAGATAAAAATACAATTTCTTTATGAGGGTATGAGACTAGGCAATGCTTTTATTATTACGTCCTTACCACTTCATCCCCTGGGGCTTCAGTGTTTGATTTTATCAGGATTCCACCACAGTCTTCTCCATCAGGAAATGTACTCGGCTTATCCTTTGTCACGCAGAAAAAGGCGAGCAGTAAGCCTGCAACAACAAAGCAAGTATGTAAGAAATGAGTGCGCAAGAAGTGCATTTCTTAATCAACAGTGCTTCACGTGTGGAGTGAGAGTGAACATAATGACATTACACACTTTATAATACTAGCAAGTGCCAAATAATGCATACAATGCTTAAACTTCTATAGTTCTATCAGTCCTAGAGCACAAAAGGCCTGTTTTATTATCTACAGAGTGTAGCCTACACAACTCTGCAGGCAAAGAGTATAGCAGTGCGAGACTCACCGAGCAGTAGGAGGAGGGCCAGAGGCAACAGTAGAGCCAGTATACCCAGTCCCCCTAATGACACAGAGCGATCCTGGGACAAGCAGGCTCCATTCCTGCACTCGCAGATCCTTACAGGCACTATCTGTTTTTCACCTTTGCCCTGCAGATCCGTAATCATGACCTCAACGTCGTGAATCCCCAAATGAAGCCCTTTGATCTGTCTTAACGTAGCTGCTGTATCTGAGGAGGAAACACAGGTGCAGAAAGCATGAAGAGACTTACGTTTTTCTCTGAGAAACAGCAACTTAACAATTCACAGAACACTTTAAACCTTTTTTTCAGGGCAGAGCAGGGTTAGGTGTTGTAAATATGATGCTTTTAACAAAAAACAAATATATCCTTTTGTATGAAAATAATTACCCTCTATAACTGTCAGCACAAAAAGTCTAACAAGGTTAAAATTGGTTGCCATCACAAATAGGACAAAAAACTTTTAAACCCACTAAAACAATAGCAAAACAATGTCAAAATGTACAGTACATAATATTTTTTATATTCTTATGTTGCCATTTAGAAAAATCTGTCTCAAGAATCAATTTTGTTTGTCCACCAGGGAGAGCAAGTTTATTTTTCAGCTGAAAAATGTCCCACTGAGTACATATCGTGGTCATGATTCTTTTGAAAGTGTGTTTTGGGTTTAGCCTTAAAGAATGCTTGATTTTTGCATTTATGTTATGTTATGATATGTTTAAGGGTCACCATGTAGTTAAAATAAAGAATTTTAATATTTACACTATTAATGAGGTAATGATACAAACTCTGAAATATTTATTATATCCATGACTGAATAAACAAGCTGTTCCCAGAGGAAAATAAGGTCCCCAGAACACTGTTTGAAGCTAGAAAGGTGGCAGGGTCTGCCAAATATAAACAAAGTAAAACAGTAAAAAAAAAACTGTGTTGTCCTTTTAAGGTCAGTTTGTTTATTCAGTTTATTCAGTCATGAAAACGAAGAGTTTGTTTATTTTGTTTGTTTAGGGATAAAGAAAACCACACCTTTAAAATCGTTTCAGCCAATATGCAGTCATCAGATTTTTTATAGCTTCTTTTAGCTTTTAATATGTTGGAGTAGTTACATTTACAAAAGTACTTCACTTAAGTACTTAAGCATTTTAATTTTTTGCTACTTTAGATTTCTACTTGACCATTTTTGTGACAGTTAGTTATGAAAACAGAAGTTACAATGAGTACAACCTCAAAGTGTGTTAACATTAAAATGCTACTGAAACCTGATCCAGTAATGTAATATATATAACTAACAGGGATCATTCTGCTGCATGTCGACAAGCTTTTGCTGAAAATACTTCTGAACTTAAGTAAAAGTGCAGGACTTTAATTTGTAATGGAGTATTTGTACAGTGTGATACTGCTACTTTGAATAAATGATCTGAATTCCTCTTCCACCACAGTCGGTTTCAGGCTCAAAAAATCATTATCAGTCAAGTGGTAAACAATCGATGTTATGCCTGCCTCTGGCTCGTTGACTGGCCATGAATGCTTCTGTTAGATTTTGTGTTTAGTGGTTTGTTTTGACAGCTTTCTCACACACACACACACACACACACACACACACACACACACACACACACACACACACACACACACACAAAATATACTGTGTGAGTCCTGAACACGTCTTGCAGAGCTTTTTCAGTAATGTTCTGCTGTTGTTAAACATGTCTCCTGTCAACTTGAGTCACTATTCGAGGCTACATGGTGTGAGTATCTGATATACAAAAAGTTTTTATCCAAAAGGTCCAATAACAAAACTAACTGCAGCTCTTTACCAAACATAGATCAAATGGGTAAATATGCAACCACCTACCATTAAATGGTGTCAACGACCATATGCCATCATTATTAGATGTAAGACTAAAGCTAAAGGGGGCAGAATAGGGGGCCTGGTCGGGGTCTTCAGCCACAACAATCACAGAGCCAAGCTCTCCCGGCTTCTCACAAATCACCAGGGAGGAACCACCGGGGACCTTTGGCATGTTGTCGTTTTCATCCTCCACCACAATGATCACTGTTCCTGTGCCTGTCTTGGAGCCTGAAATACATCAGAATTACATTAGTAATTGTCAGTACAGAGAAAAAAACCGATGGACCTAGTTGTGCTGGAACTACACTTGTCATTTCCCTGGAAATGTGAAACTCTGATATGCTGAGATAAGCCCAATTTCCACCAAACAACTGTGAGTCACTGTATACAACTAGTCAGAACATAGCTGGCAGTTTGTTCAGACAGATACTGGTAAGGGTGGAGCTGATGTCCCCTATAATCTTCCGCTGGTGTAACAATACCATTGAAAGGTGTGGAGCTGACAAAGGTGTCGTCAGTGGTTATTCCATTTGTAAACACAACACCTTCTCAAACCACAGTTGTCTTGGTGGCAGTATGATGGGTATCGCCAAATATGAAACCAGGTAAGAGATGTGGTAAAGAATAAGATAACAGCGCACGTTTGAAGCCTGTGGTTTCTTTATCAGTCCAGTGGTTATATAAGGCTTAGCAGTGTTATGAAAGCACAGGAGGTAAACTTGAGCTCTAAGCAATATACATGCATTTTTTTGGGTGATTAAAGTAACAGCTGTGTGGAGTCAACGGAAGAGGAAATGTACAAACTTACTGGCATCAACAGCCTTCATGGTGATGTTGTACTTTCCATCCTGGACGAAGTGTGACTCTCTGTCAATTGTGTTTGCAACCCTCAGCTCTCCGCTGTTCTTGTCCACATTGATCCAGGAGGCTGGGTCTGTGACCTTGTAATAACTGAGAAACAAGGGAGAAAAAGTACTTGTGTATTAGCAGCACATTCTTCCATTCAGCAGTGAAAGTCTGCCCTCCAGTGTTTGAGAGGAGTAACAGAAAATATAGCTGGGGTCTTCAGGATTAGCTGCAATTCTGTCTGTTACTGTTACTAAGTAAGATGGCTCACCTGATGCCGTTGCTATTCTGGGACTCCGGGTCTACAGCTGTGTAACTTCCTATCAGCGTGCCGTTCGGTACGTTCTCTTTGACAGTGAAGGTAACGGTAGGAGCTGTGAATTGTGGACCCTCGTCGACGTTGGTGACAGTCACATCCACAGGGATGGACTCCCACTGGGCGTTGGTGCTGCTCAGGTCAGCTTCATTACGTGCCATGATCTCAAGCGTTATTTTTTTGTTCTTCTCATGATCTAAGCCCTGGAAAAACAGGGAGGGATTGTGTTGTAAATACAAATGCTGTGATATAGGTCTTGGCTTTCCATAAAAAGGAAAAATCGTACTCACCTTCGTGACATACAGAAGCCCCTCGTTTGTTTTGGGGTCGGTATCGATTCTGAAATTTCCATTCTCGTTTCCTTTAGTTATGATGAACTTAGAGATCCAGTTTGGAGTGTTTATCAGATCCTTATCTTCAACGGGAATTCGTAGGATAAGTTGATCATTTTCATTTTCTTTGACAGTGGCTTTGTACTGAGGGAAACAAAAAGTGAAAACACTTAAATTAGACATCCATTTTTTTTTTTTTTGTCAAACAGCTTCAAAACACATTGGTTTAATGCCCTGTACAGTGATAACAAAGACTTTCTATAAATTGACACCTGTTGTGTTAAAAGGCCTGTCACAATAACTACTTCTGTTAGACAATATATTGTCCCAATGTGAAACAAATATAAAAAATAAAAAACAATAAAAAGGGAATAAAATGGACTCTTGGGCCCTTGTTGACACAAATTGCATGTAAACTCATCGGGCAAGTGTGATCGAGGTCATGTACCTAAAATATGTACAATAAAATATGTGCGATAAGTCCATAATATAATTATTGTGACAGGCCTAATTGACACCACACTTAAAGACATTATTTCCAGATGTGTAACTGCTGATCACTTACAGGTGTTTTTGTGAAAGTCGGTGGGTTGTCGTTGATATCAGTCAAAGTAATGGTTGCTGTTCCGGTGTTGGACAGACCATTGTTTGCACCGTTCATGTCTTTGATTTGTACTATCACCATGTGCTTGTCTTTTGTCTAAAGAAAGAAACATGACAAAATGATACATGAAAATTTAAGCAAGATGTTATGATGACGCAAGAGGCCATGATAAAGCATTTATACCATCGTATTTATAAGTCAATCACGGATTCGATGGCGCTCACCTCTCTGTCCAGGGTGTTGGTTTTTGTAGTGATGACACCTGTCTCTGGGTGGATGGCAAACAGGTCTGATCCAGACAAGAGAGTATATCTGATCTTGACGTGATCGGTCCCTATTTTGTCTCGGTCTGTAGCGTTCACCAAGCCCACCTGTGTACCTGTGGTTTAAAACATGGTCATGGAGCGTCATTCACACTTGGAACGTCAAACACCACAGAATTTCTGGTGTATATTTTCATACTCCTCACCTGCTTTGCTTTGCTCTGGCACACTGAACTGCAGCTGGCCAACGAATGTCGGAGCGTTGTCGTTAATGTCGTCTACCTCTATGGTGATGGGCAAAGGCTTGTCTGTCTCCTTTCCTGTTCTTTGGTCGGTCACTCTGGTCACTAACTGTTTAGAGAAAAAAAAAAGTCCACTGGTTAATTTCATAGACCAAACGATTAATCAAGTCTTTGAGGGAAATACTCGTCAGATTAATCGGCGAGGAATACAATAGCTGGTTTCAGGCCTAGTTCACACTCACTGTAAATGAATTAATCTCCTCACGATCAACCTTCTTGAGCACCCTTAACATCCCTGTCACCCGGTCAAGTTCGAACACACCCGTTGGATACTCATCGAAACCAGGTCCACTGAAGCTGTAGTAAACACTGTAGTTGGCTTCTGTATCTGAAGCAATCTAAAAAAAAATAGAAAATAAATGATTAAAAGAGATACAAGTAAACAGTTGCACACAGATTCTGTTATTCATAAATCATCTCTCAAAGTTAAGGAAACCCATTTAGGCAGATTCCAATTAGGATTGCGGTGGTATAACACGCTGTGAAAATTGACAACTATTACAGCATGGACATTTGAATAGGGTATTGAATTCTGCCATATTAGTGTTTATAGAAAATGTAATAACACTGTGTTACTGTTATTAAAAAAATATAGGCAGAGGTGGCAAAAGTACAGGCATTTCTGTGCAAAGCTAACTGAAGCTCATGTCATATTAGTATAATTCAAAGACTATTAAACCTAAAAAGGTAGAATCAGTAGGATTTGTCTGAGTTGTTTTTGTAAACGCACCAGAAAGATAGTTGATTGTTGAGACATAAAATGCGACATTTCGGGTTGGTAAAAAGTAGCAAATAATCGATGAATCCTTCTCATAAGCATTAAACTAAAGTGACGAGCATGTTCTCACATTGTGAGGCGTGGAAAGTACAGGTATCTGTTTTAAAATGCGGGGAGTAAAAGTAAATTTGGCAACTCAAGTGAAGTACTAGATACCTGAAGAATCTACTCAAGTACAGTAACAAAGTATTTGTACTTCCCACCTCTGAATACAGGACTGAAATTATAATAACACATTTGTTCAACCTAAAAACAAACTCGTTCTTTTAGGCATCATTCTAACTGATGATGATAATAATAATAAAAGTTGCGCAACACAATGTGTTCTGAGATAAATATCTTT
The DNA here is from genome assembly GCF_040436345.1 of Pagrus major. Taxonomy (NCBI): domain Eukaryota; kingdom Metazoa; phylum Chordata; class Actinopteri; order Spariformes; family Sparidae; genus Pagrus; species Pagrus major. The sequence goes on along the minus strand of NC_133235.1, from coordinate 21,996,336 downwards.
TCTCATAAAACTCATACCTGGCTGACAATCTCTTACAGGCAGGTACAAACACACTGAAGAGATTAATCACTGCAGAAAGTCATCTGAAAGTCATGTCATGATTAACAGGTGTGTCTGGGTGTGTGAATAAAGTTAATCTAGGGTGGGAAAAAAGACAATCTTACCCTTTCAATGTCTTTTGGATAAAATCCATCAACTTCCTCCAATATATGAAAGGTTGGGGGGCTCCACCGCCTCTTGAAGCGCCTCAGTAAGCCTTGGCCTCCTTTCTGCTGAGACATGCGACCAGATCAGGAAAAAGACAAAGATCCAGCAACATAAAGACCTGTAGGAGGACACAATCCCCTTGTCTTACCTTCCGTTGCTGCATTGCATCGCGGATAAGGTGAACTTCCATCTCACGCTTGTGTCCTGTGCTGTCCCAAGCCTCCACAGAAAATGTCTGCCCTCTCGCCGACACGGACACAGACTGCAGCGCTACTATTTCTCCATTACTGTTTATTGTAAAACTCGGGTCCGACACGGATAAGAGCGTTGATTTGCCGTCGCAGTCGGCGAGATTCACTGAAAAACACGAGAAAAGGGGGTGAAAAAATGTGAAGGAGGAAGAGTAAAATGTGGGAGAGGAAGAGTAAAAAAGTAATATATACCTTGTGTGATGTGTCGTCCGGCCTCGACTGTTTGTGGCACATGTACGTAGAGAGACTGCGGGAGAAAACACGACTCCGCGGCGGACAGGACCTGGAGAAAGGTCGATGGAGAGTTTTAATCGAATAAAAACTGCGTAGAAATGTACCCAAAGCTCCCCCTTAATTACAAAAATAACCGCACTCCTCTTTACTTACTACTGACAGGAAACAAGGTAAAAAGGGGGGGGGAAAAGAGCTTAAACGCCACATTTGATACTTTTAAAGGACATAAAACAAAAAGTGGAAGCACTCACCAGCAGCAGGCAGATGTTCAAAAATAAAACACTCGCCATTTTTTTTGACAAACTCCTCTTGGCTGTAAACTCACCGGAGGTTTACCGACCTCAAAGTGAGAGGTGAAGAATTAGCGTCGGTGTTAAAAACTCAAAATTAACAAGTGGTGTACTCCCACACTCCCTACCCAGCAGGACTGTGATAGCTGCTACCGACGGTGAGTCAGAACACAGAGGACACACCTTGATAGGGACTGCCCCACCCAGACTGGACTGTGAGAGCCTCCGGGCGAAGCACCTTACAAAGCGGTATGCTCAACGCACCCAACACTCCCTCAAAGTTTTTGCACATATATATATTTCATTTTTTTTCTGCCAGCAGGGGGACACATTGCTCACATATTCCTCCAGCTGGAATCAACTGTTGAATGTTGCAAGACACCAAAACAAAAAAGCTGCACACCATATAATTTCTCATGGGAGAGTTATTGCTCTGCCACATGAGATCCAAAAAAAATAAGCCTTTAAAACCCACTTTTATAGGGATATTGCATTGATTTGTGTCCAGGTATTAGGTAATTGCATGTGTCTGCTTGTTTTACAGGACATTCTGGTCTGAGAAATCCACCTTAGGTAAGCAGATGGACCCCCTTGTGCCTCCTCCTCTCTTGTCTTGCAGCTCCAGTGAAGCATTCAGGGCAGGAGGAACACAATCGGGCTCCTCACTTAACACCACAGGAATGTGCTGCTGAATGAAGCCTGCTGTGGAGGAGGCTCTTCTCCCACAGCGAGGCAATCTCTATCTCTATAAACTGCTGATAAAAAAAAAAAAGTGAGGGCGGTCAACAGCCACAGCAACATGAGGTCTGTGTCCTTAAAGGCATCCAACTTGCATCTACTGTGCTGGGGAGGGGGTGTTGTTTAGGAAGCCAGAGTACAGTACGTGGGGGCTGCAACAGGAAAGGTGAGAAAAATGTCAGGAAGACGTGTGAGCCATGGGCGTGGACGTAAACGAAAAGGCTGTTTGGGCTGAGAGGCTGCACGGCAAATGTAAAACAGACTGAGTAAAATACCCTCCTGTCACTCCCAAAGCTGAAATGAAAGTGAATTATTGTCGTGCTCAGGCTTTAGTGTTTGCACACAAGCGCACATGTAAACCCGTTAATGTTTCTACTCTTTCTCCTGGTGACACTAAGTCTGACCTCTGTCTCCCACACTGTACACTCACTAGAATAAATGAGCCACAGCTGATAGTTGTAAGATCCTGTAAATAACAGAATTGCTCAATTTTATTTCCTTTTATTTTTCCTGAGAAGTGCAGTTAGTAGGAAGTGTGTGTTTCTGCAGAAAATGTCTTTCAGCGTCATTATAACATTCAACTTGGATCAAAGCCTGCTTAAGAAAGGTGTGCTGTTTGGTGTCAATGCCAGAGGGCACATGACAGGTGTTTTCAGACGAAATGTGCGACAGCAGAGCGTTTCCAATCAGATTATGACGACGACATATGTGTCCCTGAGGTAAGAAAGTTTTCTGAGTGCATAATGCACTCCACCCTTCCCTCTCCACTCCCGTTGGCTGAGCGCCAGGGATAGGCAGGGTGGAGTGTGCGCGTCATGTGTTTCAGTTCATGTTTGGGTGAGACAGATTGCTGAGTGCCGTCTTTTTCGAGAATGATGTGAGTAATGGCCACCTGATTATTATTGAGTAATGTGTAGTACTTGGTTCTGTGAAAGTGACATCAAGCATGACGAAACATACAGTAATTTACTTGTTAATTCAGGAGAGGCACACCTGGGAGCAGCCTACTACAACAGCTGGATAAACTCCTGTCTTAATAAACAGAGGTGTTGACACACGTGTTTATATAAAACATGTTTCCATTAATTGTGGCATTATACATTTCTGCCAACCAGTCAAATGTATAAACTTTACATTTTTTAGTTTTCAGTTTTATGTTGTGTGACAAGGTTGCGCATAGGGTCTTACCACCCCTCCTTTCCTGATGAGAAAGTCCGCTCTCATGTAATCTGAGCACATATTCGGGTTTATGTCCACAAAATTGGCAAACCTCTGAGTGGTGGCTTTAAAAGCGTCTTCGTCTCCACACATGCCCATAACTGTCCGTCTTTGGTTTTGTCTAACTAGACAGGACATGGAGACTAGATTAGTGCATCAAGCAGCAACAAGCTTCTTTTCATTTTCTCTCCGACATATCACAAAGGCCATCAACTCTCGGCTTACAGTCTTGCCTTGAGCTGTCTGGTGGTGAGGTCTTAGATTAGATTATGATATGTCACAAGTGTTTCCTGTTTATAAAGGCTGCATGACAGTAAAGTGATGCCATTTTTCCTGAACTTACCAGACTGTACTTGTTTCAATACTTGCCTTTACCCACTTGGTCATTGAATCCGCATTATTGATGATTATTGAGCAAAAATCTCATTGTGTTAATATTTTATTATGAAGGAACCAATAGTCATCTCTACAATATTGTCGGATCTCCCACTCCTAGCAGTTTATAAAGTGTGTCAAGATAAAGCCCAAAAATATTGCAATATAATGTCTATTGATATGTATGAGACGTTAACATGTTCTTTCAGACGACTAGGCTTCTCATCTCGTTATAACACAATTTGACAGCATCCCCAAAATGACCCGAGAGTTGAGTCAACACCTTTTAAAAAGAGTTTCAACAAAAGGAGGATTTATTGTAGAGCTGCATTAGTTTTAAAGAGGCACACACCATAAACCTGTCAGATTAAACTAACAGATACACAATTTATTCTTGATCTGTATCATCTATATTAGTTTTTAATTCAGCTCTCATGTCATGGACTCATTCATTAAAGGGCTGCAACTAATGCCTGAGAAAATATCCTGACTAATACACCGCACCGATACCCCAGCGTAGGCACGTATCGGTCGGTAACGACAGCAAACAGCTTGGCGGTTTTTACAGCAATGTTGACGCGTGAATCCTGTAAAAGCAGTTTGGTCACTCAAAGTGGACACACATACGACACACCCTGGTTCATGTTGTGGTAAAAACATGCTCTGCTGCATTTTCAGAATGTACGCAACCAAAAATTGAAGTTTTTGACTTTGTGAATCTTGGAAATGTGGTCGTGGAGACACCTGTTGTAGCGGGGGAACTATCACAGAAGTGGTTTGGAGGAAACTTTACAGGTGTGCAGTCGAGATTGAAGATAAACGTAATCCGACTCATCAGCACTGAGCACTTGTGTAATTATGTTGTAGTGACTAGTATGCACAGCTCGAAATGTCAACATGCTGGTGTTGTGGCTGGTTTCTAGTTGTAATCTTTTGTTGATCTTTTATCTTGTTTAATCTCTGTTAAATCTAGGATACCATGACTAAGAAACTTGGTAGCTTCAATCTCGGCACAAGCACGAGTCCAGCCACCTTTTCTCTGACATGCAACCCTTGTATTTGTCATACGCCACCATCGAAACCGCCCATTCACCTTTGTGCTCATACTGCTGAGAGAGAGCCATGAATGAGGAGCGATAAAATTGTCGATCACAAAACAACCGCTCTCTGAAAAAGTGTACAAACAGACGACACAAGGGCTGCAGACTCCCAGTGTGAGATTTGCTGTTAGATAACTTCACTACAATTCCTTTTTTTGCGGAAGAAATGGGTCCAATCAGACAAGATCATGTCCTCTCCCACACACCTTTGGACACGGGGAGTGAAAGTTTCATGTAACTTGGCAACACAAACTCACACACTGTGCCAATATTTACACACACACACACACACTCTCTCACTCCCCCCCCCTCTCTGTCTCTGGCAGTCCAAAGTGTGGTGACCCCAGAAACACAGATGCACTACTTGGGAATGTCACAGGCACGGGGGAAGTTTTACAGATGAGTGAGAAAGTTGATCCAAAAGCACTCCCAAGACATTTTTGTTTTTTTAAAAGCTGAATATCAAAATCATAAATAAATAAAGTGAGGGACATTTTATCTTCTCATTGACAAAAACAACTTTATTTTCAGCATTCTGGCTCCACAGTCACAACAAAAGCATGTCTGTCTCTGCCTTTGTTTAGATCCCACTCACTTCTGGAGTGGACTTCCTCTCGGTCCAGTCTACCTTTTTCTTCCCTCTCTGCCTGAGACAATAGACTACACACAGCTATGCACAAAGTGGACACACCGCCTCTTTGTGTTTTTTTCTCTCTCTCCCTCTCTCTCTCTCTCTCTCTCTCTCTCTCTCTGCCTGTTATCAGCAGTGGCTGGTGAGCAATCAACCCGAGAGAGGAACCGCCTATCGCTGTAAAAGTCCCTACCCCTCAAAAGGGTCAAAGTCTTGTACGAGACCGAGGCAGGACTTCAGATCAGACTCAACTTGACGCGATTTCACTTCAACGGGAACATTTTTCTTTTCTTTCTGAAGCCGATGGCTCCTCTGCTGAAATGCGCCGTGTTTATTCTACTGGCCGTCGTCCTAACGGTGAGTGAAGAACGACCCGACATGCCTTTTCACCATTGTTGAATTCAGAGTGATTATCGAGCTGAATAAGTGATCTCAAACAGGTGTGGCACCTCTGCCGTGTTGCGTTTGAGATCATCGGGATGCGTTTGTGCGTGTTGGCACAGTTAAAACAGCGGGATCAGAAGTAAATGAGTCCTGACCGTGTTTATGTGACCGTAAAGCTCTGTCTTTATTTCCTCCTCGTATTTATTTCCCTAAAATACAGGATGTGGGAAAACTTTATAGCCAACAAGTCAAACTATAGGGGAGATTTAAGCATTGGCACAATGGATGGTGATAATGTTGCGTAAAGAGACTGCGCATTTATTTATTTATAATTTATGGACTACAATAATATAATCATTTTGCTATGAGAAGACTTTTTAGTTGTGTTTTTAAGTTTTTGTATAAGTTTTGGGGAGCCCCATGTACTGTACTGAGGCTGTGTCCTCGCCACAGCGGCCCCGGGTTCGAATCCGGCCATGGATGCGTGAACTTGGGGTGCTCATGAGGCTGCAGCACCCCAAAACGAGGCTTAAACATATGCCAAATATACAAGAAGGCCCAAATGATTAAGAATTTGTCATTGACAGCATTTCACAAAGTTTATAAAGTTTCTCCTCACTCAAAAACTCAGTTTATTTTTTTTTTTAAAGGAGTCTGGGGTCTTTCTCTCCCTCTTCACCTCCCTGCTGTTGTTGACTGTACTTGATGAAGCTGCTTTGACCTGTGCTATGTTGGTTTTTAAGTTTGCCCTCTGCTTTAGTGCAAAGCGTACTCAAAATGTTGTAAATTATTGTCAGTTCATGTCATCCTGGCCACTCAAGTTAATGCAAAAACATGAATGTTGCGCCCCATTATGTCATTATTATGCAGACCGACCCCTCGGCACCCTCAACTGTGACTGACTTCCGGTGTCCCCCCCCTCTCTCATCCCTTTTCCTGTCAATCTACCTCTGCACTGTCAATAAAGCCATGAAAATGGTGAACAAAAATCATATATTACCCTGAGATGTAAAAGAAATAAGGTGTAAACTAATGCCAAGTGTGCGTGAGTCAGAAGCAACAATATGTCGTGATTTTGTAATTGTTTCATATGAACTATGATCAAGTTTTTCCTCCTTTTGTTTACCTGCAGTTTGTTCCAGTGACGGCGAAAGGAAATGGCCAAGTGCTGCGGAGACATAAGAGAGAGTGGATCGTACCCCCTAGGCAGCTGTATGAGGGACAGGACTACACCGGCTATGAGTATATCGCTATAGTGTGTACTTTTTTTATTTTTTTTTTGTCTAAAGAATTCGATTAAAACAGAAAGTCCTGTCAGTTTAGAATTATTTTACAAATGTTTACAGCAACAATCCTTGAACTAATTACAAGATTGTCAAGTTAATTATTGTGTCCACCTCCTCTCCCTTTGTGTTGTTCAAAGCCTAAGTTAGACTGTGAGTGTGAGTGCGTTCAGCTCACCAGACATTGGCAGACTTCCATAATGACTCAGATGGAGTATATGATGAGAAGTGCAACCTTTTCTGATATTGAGACACACACACACCTGTGTTTGATTGTTCTAAAGCGTATCTGGTTTCATACCTCAGCTAGATACACATGTTGCTAGGTTGCTAACAAACAATAATGCAGACCTGTGAGAAAACAGTTTGGATGAAATTCAGAAAAAGTGACCGTAAATAGTTATGATTAAACGCTTCGTTGTGTTATATTTCCAGATCAGGTGGATTCATTTTGTTTGTGTATTTGTTTTTCAGATTCGCTCTGATAAGGAGAACTACACAACGATTAATTATTTCCTATCAGGGCCTGGTTGTGACGAGCCCCCTATGAACAGATTCAGTGTTGACCGGGACACTGGCAAAGTCAGAATCCACACCATTCTGGACCGAGAGGAGATTTCCTCCTATCGTGTAAGAGCATATACATACATCCTTTTTGCAGAATCTGATGCATTACAGCCATGTCCTCAATGTTAAAATAGCTGTGTTATCTTTTCTTTTTTTTTTTAGTTAAAAGGTATTGCGAAATTCCTTAATGGGACCCTCGCTGAAAAGGATGTTTACCTGATTATTACTGTTCTGGATATCAATGACAACCTGCCAGTCATTACAGCACAGCAAGTTGGATCTGTCAATGAATCAAGTGCAGAAGGTATTTTAAGTCTTCTAAAGTGTATTTGTGCCATTTTATTTTACCTGTGCTGAACTGATGCATTGTTTCGTTCATGTCTGTGATTTCTAGGTACTGTTGTGATGAGAGTAATAGCTACTGATGCAGATCAAGAGAACACAATGCACTCCAAGATCAGCTACAGAATTGTGCAGAGTAGCAGTGCTGGGATGTTCACAATCGACCGTCAGACTGGAGAGGTCAGGGTTGGACAGAGGACTCTAGATCGCGAGGTGAGTCACTTGACCGACCTGAAAGTCTTCTTTTGTTGGCCAGTTGAACTAATTGTGTTAATTGAAGGTTTGAACACAGGAGTCGGGTCACTATACTTAGGTATTTTTGTGAAAAGTGTCTTAATTTACTTTTCGGTTACTTCTAGAATAGGCTTACATGCTTTAATGCTCCGAAAATGCGTCCATTTTCTCAAACTGGCCACTGCTGCAGTGCTGTATTCCCCCTCTGTCCGAGACGTTCTGTTTTAGCTCCTGTCTCTTTGTTTTTTTAGAAACAAGATACATATAGGTTGACCATAGAAGCGTCAGACATGGATGGACAGGGAGGAGGACTCAAAGGAACCGGAGAAATTGTGATCAAGATTCTGGACATAAATGACAATATTCCAACCCTGGAAAAAGAGTCGGTATGTGTGACACAATAACCACAGGCAACATTCCAGTTTTTCTTTAAATGGCCTGTGTAATTATGTTTCACAGTTGTTCTAAAGAAACTGGTGGTTTGTGTTTTAATTTCAGTATGAAGGGAGCGTGGAGGAGAACACCATCGGTGTGGAAGTGATGAGGATCAAAGCTCTTGACATGGATATGATGTACACTGAAAACTGGCTGGCTGTCTTTGAATTAATTTCAGGGAATGAGGCTGGCTACTTCACTATTACTACTGATTCTAAAACTAACGAGGGAATCATCATGATTAACAAGGTAGCCTCGTTTTTCTGAACTGAAATTGTAAACGGTGAAGTGAATGAGCCTGATTAAACAATGAAGGCTAATGTGAACTCCCTATCATGAATCCACAGGCGTTGGACTATGAAGAACTAAAGGTGCTCAACCTGGAAGTGGGCGTTTCCAACAAAGCAGAGTACAATTTTGGCAGCTCGCACACCTCCATAACTCAAAAAAGATACCCCATTAAAATCAACGTGGTCAATCAGAAGGAAGGCCCCCGTTTCCAACCAAATGTCAAAGTGGTGACTGTCTCTGAGGACCACAAGACCATCACCCTCGGCAAAGTCATCAGCAGATACGCTGCGATTGACAGTGACACACTAAAGACGGCCACCAACGTGAGGTATGGCCACAAAGTGAATTGAACTGCAGTTGTATAAACACCTTCATTACATTAACGGCTTATTTTTGAGCTCACATGTGGATTTTCATATTGATAGGTATGCCAAACTCCGCGACAGAGACAACTGGTTGATTATTGATGAGAGGACAGCAGATATTAGGCTGAATAAACTGCCTGACAGAGAGTCCAAGTTCTTGATCAATGGAACGTACTATGCAGAAATTATATGCATCACCAACGGTGAGTTCTGTACATATGACAGTTGTCATTATTCCCCAGTGGACTAACACGGTGCACAGCAGTTAAATATTAATCTCTTGGCTTTCAGATACTCCTTCAAAAACTGCCACAGGGACCATAGCCATTCAGGTGGAGGACTCCAATGATCACTGTCCTGAACTGACTACTAAAAGTCACACAATGTGCCGCGGGGATAGTGTCGTCTACCTCACAGCCGTGGACAGAGATGAGCGCCCAAATGCAGCACCATTTGAGTTCACTATGATTAAGGCGCTCAGCAAGGGGGAATGGCAACTGGAGCCATTTAATGGTGAGATTCCAATTATGTCTTGGTAAATGTCCTGAAAATCAACGGTAAATGAGAATTTGACCTAATCTTGTCAAGGTTTGCATTAAAAGGGCATTTTTTGACAAATTCAGTATTTTCGACTTTAAAAACATTCGATTTGAAAAGACTTGATGTTGATGGTGTCGATCATTTCAATGCCACATACGTGTTTATTGTTCATTCCATTGAAATAATTGCACACATTTTTATCACATTTTTTATGATATTTTTATTCTGCGCATGTTTTATTATTTTCTTGGGAACAGCTTTATAAAAGACTGCCTACCATGTAAGCCTTCCAGTTCCATGGAGTCACTGGCAGGGATTGCTGAAACAATCAAAACAGACTGAAGCATCATTTATTTTATTACCCCCATCTTTGCTTTTCCTGCCATAATAAGTCTGTCTTAACAACGGTCCATCTTGGTTTTATCACTTCTGGATAACGTAAAGGATGGGTTACAAGGTACAAACAAACTTCTTTATAACTCGTGCAGCATGTTTTTAAAAATGTTGGTCTCATCTTCTTTCAGATACCACGGCCCTTCTGCGGAACCATGCCAAATTTTGGCCAGGCTTTTACAAAGTGGCAGTGGACGTCAAAGACCAGCAGGGAAAGACATGTGATGAGGTGCAGATGTTGGACATTACTGTGTGCACCTGCGACGAGAACACTAAAGCCTGTCGGTCGCGCATAACAGACGGTCCAGGAGCTGTGTTTGGGGCTTCAGGTATCCTGGTACTACTTCTGGGACTGCTGCTACTGCTGTGTGAGTAGAGTATAACTGTCTTCCTTTCTCTCCCTTGCTTATTTCAATAAGAATCATTAAATTTTCCCCGCTAAGTTGCCTCACCATACATGTTGTAACGTGCTTGGAGAGGTACACATAAAAAGAAGGGGTGGGTCACAGGCAGTTTTGGATTGAGAGACAGAGAGAGAGAGAGAGATCATGGATTACACAACTATTTGGTCATTTTTTCCACTTGAGTTAAATCCCTTTGATGAATATGAGCTATTCACTGATTGATGGTTGGACTTAATTTGGCCTGACAAGTATTCTTTATAAGAATTTCTGTTGACATACTGTCAAATGTGTGTTTCAGTGGTGCCCCTGCTGCTGCTGTTCTGCCTGTGTGGAGATGCGGCAGCTGTTGGAGCTTTCAAGTCCATTCCGTATGATACTAAGCAACAGCTGATCCCGTATCACACCGAGGGACAGGGTGAAGACAAGGTACTTTGATTAGCATAGTCTTGGTATGAATGGGTCTGTAACAATACATATTTTTACATTTTTTTAAAAATAAATTAAATTAGCCTGAAATGCTGCATCTCCTGACGAGATCTAATCTCTTTCCCACAGGATGTTCCTCTTCTGAATATCCCAGTGGAAGTTGATGGTGGCCAAGTAACTACCCAGAACATCAACACTTATAACCGGGGGTACCACGGAGGACTGGCAGAAGTAGGCGGCTTACCCTTAGGAGGAGCAGCCTCAGGTGGTGCTGTAAAAATGTCGACCTTAACAGCCGAGAACATGCACCAGTACAACCAGTATAACTATTCCGGTGGGCAAGTGGAGACGGACTACACAGGTGCTGGGATGATGACAGGACAAGAGCATCTTTACTCCAGATACAGGACTGGGGCCTTTGATGGGATGGCCCTGTCTGACGAGTTCCTGGGGGAGTATTATTCAAGTGTAAGTATATAAAACGTCACTGAAAACACCAATCTGATCAAGGAATAATGGTTTTAAACCAAAACTTAACCAAAAAAGCTTTTTTATATATATCATACAGCACATTAGGACAAGTAAAAGCTGTATCATACAGTCACAATCGAACTGTTAAGTATAATTGACTTTGTACTTAATATATTCTGGTGCTATTTGTTTACAGAAATCCAACCATGCCACTCAACAATCCCAGCAGAAGGATGCTCTGGCTATCTATGACTATGAGGGTCAGGAGTCCCTGGCAGGTTCTGTAGGTTGCTGCAGCCTTCTTGAGAATGAGGATGATCTTGCGTTCCTCGATGATCTCGGGCCCAAATTCAAAACCCTGGCTGAGATCTGTCACGGGTCAACCTTGGTGACTGAGTCTGTGGATGCTGGGGTTTCTATCTCGCCACCCAGACCAGTGTCTCCTGCCAGGCCCTCCACTTCCACCCACACGCATGTTCACACTCACAGAGAAACGATCAGGGACAGGGACCACGCCAGCATCAACACCCTCAACACCTCCAATGTAGTGTCTGGATCCTCCGCCATCGTCCAGGAAGAACGTATCACTGAAAGAGCCACTGTTCCCAATGTACATGTCCAGGACAAGCTTGTGATTCCCAGTCAGACGATGCTCATACAGCAGCCCACTATGTACTATGCTGCCACACCCATGTACGTAGTCGACGCTAAGCCCCAAATGGTGCTGGTCTCAGGTGGCACCCAGCAGGCAGTGGGTCAAGTACCAATTGGCCATGTTGGGATGACTCAAGGGCTGGTGCAGGTTGGTGGCCTCCAAGGTTCTCAGGGTGTGGTCCTTGTAGATAGGCAAGTAGGAATGGGTGGGATGACAGGGCAGGTAGCACAAGGCCTTTCACAGGGAACCCTCTCCAGGACCAGACAAGTGTTGGTGGAGAACGGGTCATCAGGTGGAGAGCAAGTCGCACACATAGCACAGGGCTTTGTCCAGACAAGACATGGGTCTGCTGCAGAGCAAGGGTTGGAGGTCAGAGGTCAAGGTATGCAGGTGAAAACTCAAGGTTTTTCAGTAGGTTCAAGTGGTTCTGCAGGGTCAAATGAAGAATTTGCAATGACAGCCACACCCAAGATACAAGGAAGCCAGAGAGTGGTTGTGCAACATAAGAAGGTGTCAGTGAGGAATATTGAATCCAGCACAGTAGCGTAAAGCAGCACTTTTGTTCAGCATATGCACTAATTATGATACGTACTGAAATATATTTCAGTATACTAATAGTACTGCGATAAATAAATACATTTATGTTCATTCAGATAGAGAGAATGTAGCTAATTGTGGTAACACTGCTAAAAGGACAGTTTGGCCTGCTTGACCAAAAGTGCAAGACTGTAATTATATATGTCCTCATCTCATGATTAACACTTCTGCCTAAAGTAGTTAAAACAGGGTATTGACTACATGACCATGGCCATAAAAGGCTTTGGATTTCTTCACATACTTTACAGTATTAGTATAAAGTATAGACTTGGGACAAAGCAACAGATTTTAAGAGGCATTCCATCATTTATTGAAGTTTTCCCTCTTTATTCAGTCCCAGGATTTACCAGTTTTGCACCAAATGACAGCCCTAAAAGCACTGTATTTATTTCAGGTACACAACTAGCATGGCTTCAGTTGGGGAACACCCAGGTAAACATTACAGAGCTCAACCAGTCTGACCAACAGCGTATACAAAGAGACCGTAGAAAAAGTCGAGTACAAACAAAAAAGGCTATATGCCCCTCCATCTCACAGGGCACCAATAAGTAAGTGTCAACAACGTTATTTACAATTTGACGATCCCTTTCTAGTCCCGTTCGAAACCTGCCAGCTGGAGAAGGAAGGGACGCACTTCACTGGTTGCAGCAGGTCTTTATATTACTGGAGGCTGCAATTAGGGAACCAGTTACGAGCAAAGCACTCACCTGCGCAATAAATTACCACCAAGTCACAGCTCAAACAGATCTGCACCTTAATAAGAAAGAGAAGAAGCACAAAACATATTATTTACTAGTATGCGGAAAAATAAAATAGGCTGCAACACTAGACAGCTCGTGGGAACATTTAATCTCTAAGCCAGTGATGACACTTATGTGCTCCTAAAAATCTCACAAGGATTTTATAACCTGTGTGTTAGAAGCCGACAGCACCTGAAAAATGGTCTTGTCATTGATTCGTATCTTATGCTCAAGTTTTCATGACATGGCTGATCATTTTCGAATGTGTTCATGAAATTAGTTCCTAATCCTTAATCACGCACCAAAGTGCCTGTTGAAATGCAATATAATACATTTATAGTGTAAATATAATGATACCGTCAGCCCTTAGTCTTGAGAAGCACACAATTGTTTTGAGAGAGGTGGAACAAGGTTTCTGTAGCTTTTTTTTGTTTTATTTAGTGTGGTGTGATTCTTCTTTGTAATATTTTAGCATTCAGTCATGCCACAAACTGTTCTGCTGACCTTGAGAGTTTTTAAGTTAGTTATACTGTAACCAGTGTGGTGCTGTTATATGGGTGGCCTTCCTTGGAAACTAGATAAATGCTGCATGTACTGTAAAACCTAGGAAAACACCCTCCGCAACGCCAAAGTGTTTGATTTAGCGCTCCAAGAAAAGATTGGACTCCTTTTATCTGCTGACTTTTTATCACAGTCATTACAGACCATAAACGGAAGAAAACAGTACTCCACAAAGTCTCTATTTTATTGTTGCACTTGTTTTTTTATTATTTCTACAGAACATGTTCTGAATTAACCCAAGTGCCAAAGCTGTAAAGATTGTGTATAATGGCCCTATTTTTTACAAATGTACAGTGTGCCATTATTACCAGATATACTTTTAAGATGATGTTTTTATTGTGTGAGTGTTTTATGTGTGGGTTTGAAGGTAACATAATTTGGATACGTGGAAAGGTAATCAAGGATGAGCTTGCCAAGCACTGACAAACATTTGATAGAATGACACTGTTTGATATTGCCGGTCTTGCTTTGATATATATGTATTATCATCTCTAGTATCTGATGCTGTATTTCTTGTTGCTGCATGCTGTGCTATGGCATGTGTTGCTTTTAGAACAGTGCACTAGTAAAGTAGTGGTATTAGACATGATAATGATGTTTTCCTTGTATTTTTCACCTGCTGTGATAATAAAATAAAATAAAATAAAATAGAAAAATAAAGCTGTTGTGTCGACCCCGTTTTTTCTGATTTCACACGACCCAGATATGAAGAGATAATGCAGGAACATGTTAGTATTGCATATCAGAAATCAGATATGACCTTGTGTGGATATTTCACAATAACGAGTAGAATACATGGAAATGCATATTTGAGTTTTCCCAACACTGTTGCGTGTATTAAAATGGAACTGCGGTGCACACCTACATGTATGTTGTAACAAGGAAGCAGAAAGGGCAGAGGCATTAGTGTTTCATTCAAATGACGTGTGTATTTGTTTGCACTGCCTGTCAGGTGTAAACATATGAATCATTTTGCTGTAACGCTCTTTCGCAAAATCGTTCGATAAATGGATGTGTTGTTTTGACACGCAAGATGTGAAATTCTTTATCCTAATCTCTATGATGCCATTTCCTCCACTCACAGTCAACTTCCCTACTTCAACTACAGACCAGCAAACTCTTACTGCTGTTAGCTATGTGGCTGTTAGCAGGCACATGCGCATATAGGCCCTCGGGGTGGAAAATGTAATTAGGGTTGTAGTATAATGTGGAATAGGTAACTACTATCAATGATAGTCACGGAGTCACATCAGCAGCGATCAACATGTTGAAATTCCGACCCATGACTACTCAATTTCTACGTTATTTCATGACTCCTCGATACTCATGGGTGGAACCACACCCATCTTCAAACCCAACCTTCATTTTGATCTCAACTACGCACTTGTAAGGGTTCCTGAATTTCCTGATTTAAAATTAAATGTGGGCCAGGGGCTTAAACTGTGTGAGTCCACCCCCCTATATCTGGCCTCCTCGCCGGGATCGGGTCCATCTTCGAACTTAGCCTTCATTTTGATGTCAAACACTCTTGCACTGTTGTGATGCTACTGGGGCGACAAAATCTGTCCACAGACAGACAGAAAACACTCACGCTCCAGTTGGTGTCTCCTGGACCGCATTTTGCCACGATAACACACACATACACACCCGCAAACTCACAAGGTGAATACATTATCAGCAACTGTTTCGGCATAGAAATACACATTCTCAAAACTAGGTTGCTGTTCTCTGAAAGTCCTCTCAATTTTCATTTGTCACTGAACATGTCAAACCCTCATGCACGGCTGTGATGCTACTGCTGACAAAATCTGTCCACAGACGGACATAAAACACTAAAAATTGCTCCTGTAGTAGTTCACGTTCCAGTTGGTGCCACTTCTTGCACTGTTCATTCACTCAACACGACTTGTGCATGTGTTTACGCTGGCATTTGCGGTCTAACATGAATTTGCCAACGGCTGGCATCGTGGCTGGCCACAGTGTGTTTGTCACACCTAAATTCCTATTGCTTTTTACAAATGGAAAACGTACTGTGCTCTTTGGTCTGACTTCTGCTGTTGACGCAACCTTATCTTGATGGTTGCACCCAGGGACACACCTCTCGAGAAATCACAAGAACACCCCAACCAAATCAACGTTCGCCCACCTTTCACTCAAGTGCAAAGGGGGTAAAAAAGTCATCAAAATCATCTGCTGATTTTAATGCAATACACAGAATGGAAAGGCTTAAGAGAAAAAAGGGAGGAAGAGGAGGGATATTGATATTGGTTTTGGCATATATGTTGGTCTATACAGTTCGCACTGCCAGTCAGGTGTAAACAAATAAATCCTTTTGCTGTAACGCTCTTTCGAAAATGGCTCGATAAATGGATGTGTTGTTTTGACACACAAGATGTGAAATTGCTTATCCTAATCTCTATAATGCCATTTCACCCACTCGCAGTCAACTTCCCTACTTCAACTACAGACCAGCAAACTCTTACTGATATTCTGTCAATGCAACTTGTAAACTGTGATTTTCTTGTTCTTTTCTGTACATCTACTGCATGTCTGTGCATCCTGGGAGAGGGATCCCTCCTCTGTGGCTCTTCCTGAGGTTTCTTCCATCTTCTTCTTTTTTCCTGTTAAAAGGTTGTTGTTTTTTCCATCTAAGGGTCTAAGGACAGAGGATGTCATTCATTGTACAGATTGTAAAGCCCATTGAGGCAATGTGATTGTGATTTGGGGCTATATAAATAAAATTGATTTGATCTACTGCTGTCAGCTATGTGGCTGTTAGCAGGCACATGCACATATAGGCTCTCAGGGTGGAAAATGTAATTAGGTTGTAGTATAATGTGGAATAAGTTACTACTATCGATGATAGTCACGGAGTCACATCAGCAACGACAGCGATCAACATGTTGAAATTCTGACCCATGACTACTCAGTATTCATTTCTACGTTATTTCATGACTACTCGATACTCATGGGTGGAACAACACCCATCTTCAAACCCAGCCTTCATTTTGATCTCAACTACGCACTTGTAAGGGTGGGACAGGGGCTTAAACTGTATGAGTCCACCCCCTTACTTCCGGCCTCCTCCCTCCCATCTTCGAACTTAGCCTTCATTTTGATGTCAAACCCCCATGCACGCTTGTGATGCTACTGCTGACAAAACACTCAAAATTGCTCCTGTAGTAGTTCACGCTCCAGTTGGTGACACTCCTCGTATTGTTCAATCACTCAACACTCAACAATTTGTGCATGTGTTTACGCTGGCATTTGTGGTTTACAGTGAATTTGCCATCAGCCAGCATTGTGGTTCACCTGGGTGTGCTTGTCACACCTAAATTAATTAATTAACACCCAGTGACACACAGCAAAATCAGCATTCGCCTCCCACTCATGTGTAAAGGAAGTAAAAAAGTTTTGATCATCTGCTGATTTTATTGCAATGCACAGAATGGAAAGGCTTAAGAAAAAGAGAAAAAAGGGAGGAAGAGGAGGGATATTGATGATGGCTTTGACATATATGTTGGTCCATACATAAAAAAAGAATTTGCAGTACAGGAAATGTGTCTAAAGGAGTTTAAAAGTGTCCAGCAGAAAGTTGTTTACTCAACTGAAGTGAAGTGGGAGCAAACAAGTGCAAAAGCAATGCACAATCCACAAGTATGGTCATATGGTGGTTTGGCTCTCTCGTAAAGTAGGTCAAATGTCACATACTGCCCTTTGGTTCTCACTTAGCCATGGAAGGATGCACAAAAGTCAAAGAACAAGTTCTACCGCTATCTCATCTGTCAGACAATCAGTCTTTCAGTCAGTAGACAGGGGTATGTTGTGGGTTTGATGGTGCACAGATGAAGGTGATGTATATAAAAATACATTAGAGTTCGTATGTCCACTGCAGTTCTCTAATGCATCTTCTTTAAATATCATCCACGGTAAGAAGCACGCCACTGTTCTAATAGAAAATGTGAGTGCTGGCCACAGAGGCCACTCAGTCACCTCATCAGGGCAGGTGAAGAAGGTAGTTCGTTATCTCTCTGTCACTGTGGTATGTGTCCATCTCTGTCAGAGCAAGAATGAATCAGTAATGAATCTGGGGACGCGGTAATGACTCAAGCCAGAACTGGTTAGACAGTAATTAAAGAGTAAAGGAATATCCAAAAGAGAGGCTTCTTTAACTTCCGTTTTATTGCTGTTAGCCAAAACAGATATGTCCTCCAGATAACACGTCAGCCCACAAACATATAATTTGTAAGACTTACTGGCATCCTTGAGGTGGTTTGACTTACAGCTTGGATCAGACCTGTAACTCTCTGTTCTATCTCGCAAATATTTTTTTCTATTTTTTCTCTCACGGCTGCACTGCTCCCTCTGGTTTACATATCTTCGAGGATTTGCTGGTTTGGCCATCAGTCATGTCAAAGCAGATGTTTTCCATCAACCGTCAAAAATAAAATTCTTGCCTTGACAGCCGTGACTTGGGTGTGGCTGGAAGTGTAACATATTTCAGCTCAATCGCTCTGAGAGAGCTGTTCAACAGCCAGCCGCCTTAAGTGTCTGGATACCAACATAAGCTCAAGTGTTTGTCGTGAAGCCCAAAGCTTCGTATCAACATGTTGCATCATGTCACAGTCCTGGTGTGCATTACGTTCTTAGATTGCCGGTGATTAATGTGTGTTGTGAAATCCTTTAACTTTCTCTGCGTTGTTTATTGTTTCTAGGCTACACCCTGATTGTTTGGACATGCGCCAATCTGATGCTGCCGATTAATGCAATAGAAATGAAAAAGATTTCACAATGGTCTCCATACGTATACGAAGCTCAAACTAGATTCTTCAGGTCGTCTGGTTGCTCAACTTCATATATTGCAAGATGTGTGTTAAGAGATTATTAGTCATCTTAAAGGAACTCCGTGTCTAATGTATAATACTGTCAGCAAATTCCATGAAAAGACCAAACACTATAAGGAAGTTGTCTGTCCTTAAGTGCTGTCAGACTTCCTCACCCTGTCTGTTGCACTCAGCCACAGGCCTTTTCTTTCCAACCGCAGATGTAAATATTTAAAAACAGGTCTCATGTATCTTTAGGAGTGCTGAATAATTAATAACTGGTTACCATGGTTGAGCAAAAGCTACTCAAAAAAGAGTAAACAGTGCATTTGTTGGGGGCATTTTGTGTGCTAGTGAATATTTACTGCACTGTCCTTGTGGGACTGACTCAAACTATTACTTCCATGTTTATTGTTAGGAAGGAACATGTCACCTGGTGCACCTGGATGGTCTATGGCACAAAGGAATAAGCTATATCGGGCTTTTGGATACACATAGAATACTTAGTACAGGTAGCAGCAGATTTTTGTTGGTTTTGGGGTTCAAAACCTCAACAATCAACTATCTTTTTCCAGAATTGCCTTCCCTTCCTTCAACATAGGGTGACAAGAGAGCAAACAGATCATACATTGCAGCTAAAACAAGGACAGTTTTGATGTATGAAATAAAAACATGACATTAAGTATTGACCAGACTGGATCTTTATTTCAAGACTTGAGATAGTGAATGCATGTTGAAGTGAATGTTACAAAACTGTATTTTGGACAATACTTATTTTTGATACTAGCAAAGCATGACTTGGAAAACCCATTTCTATGGTTCTTGCATAATTTTAGCTTCTAACGCCACTCGTGATCTTTGTCAGAAGAAGCCATATCTATCTGCAATATAATTTCGGCTAAACAGCAATATTTTGTCAGCACACTGTGATAGTTAGTTGAAGAGGGACTGGTTCACTCAGTGTCAGGTCAGTGTTTTACAATCAGTGGCGAACATCGTGGCGGACTTCTTCCTCATCCTCCATTTCGTCTTCTTCATATTCGCCCATCTCATCAGCGGTGGCGTCCTGGTACTGCTGATACTCAGACACCAGGTCGTTCATGTTGCTCTCGGCCTCAGTGAACTCCATCTCATCCATTCCCTCTCCGGTGTACCAGTGGAGGAAGGCCTTGCGGCGGAACATGGCTGTGAACTGCTCAGAGATCCGCCTGAACAGCTCCTGGATGGCCGTGCTGTTGCCGATGAAGGTGGCGGACATCTTGAGGCCACGGGGAGGGATGTCGCAAACGGCCGTCTTGACATTGTTGGGAATCCATTCGACAAAGTAGCTGCTGTTCTTGTTCTGCACGCTCAACATCTGCTCGTCCACTTCCTTCATTGACATACGGCCGCGGAAGATGGCTGCCACAGTGAGGTAGCGCCCGTGACGGGGGTCACAGGCCGCCATCATGTTCTTGGCATCGAACATTTGCTGTGTAAGCTCTGGCACAGAGAGGGCACGGTACTGCTGACTGCCCCGGCTTGTGAGGGGTGCAAAGCCCGGCATGAAGAAATGTAGGCGGGGGAAGGGCACCATGTTGACAGCCAGCTTACGGAGGTCAGCGTTGAGTTGGCCAGGGAAGCGGAGACAGGTGGTCACCCCACTCATGGTGGCTGATACCAGGTGGTTAAGATCTCCGTAGGTGGGTGTGGTCAGCTTCAGGGTGCGGAAGCAAATGTCGTATAGGGCCTCATTGTCAATGCTGAAGGTCTCATCTGTGTTTTCCACGAGCTGGTGAACAGAGAGAGTGGCGTTGTAGGGCTCCACCACAGTGTCGGACACCTTGGGGGAAGGCATGACGCTGAAGGTGTTCATGATGCGGTCAGGGTACTCCTCGCGGATCTTGCTGATGAGCAGCGTACCCATTCCTGAACCTGTGCCTCCACCCAGTGAGTGGGTGAGCTGAAAGCCCTGGAGGCAGTCGCAGTTCTCGGACTCCTTCCTCACCACATCCAGTACCGAGTCCACCAGCTCAGCTCCCTCGGTGTAGTGACCCTTGGCCCAGTTATTTCCTGCTCCACTTTGACCTGCATGATGGATGTAGTGTTTAGAGACAAATCATGTTGGGCAAATTATAGTATTGCATACTTTATAACAACCTGGCAACCCTAACACTGTTTTTAATGTCTTACCACTAATCTGCAACGCATTAATAAAGCAGATATTAACTATAGGTAAATCTAATTATCTAGTCAGCCCCATGCCAGTGGAAAGGCAGGTGGAGTTTCACAGTCCACAAAACATTTCTGGAGCTTCACAGCAAAACAGCAATGGAAGAAAAAAAAACTGAAAATAAACAGAAAATGGCTCCATACAGCTTGTCCAGTATAATCCAAGTCCCCAGAGGCCCAGAGGTGCCAAAGTGAATTAAAAAGATTTTGGTTTAAAAAAAGGGTTTTAATGTCTTTTCAAATCGATGTGGGATCTTAGTGCTTCCGAAAACTTGGATTAAGATGTATGGAGCCATTTGTTTTGTTTTAAAACAAGTCCCCATCTACTTCAGTTGTTTTGGAGAAGGCTGCAAAGCTGCTTTATTGTGAAGAAATGTTTTGCGTATATGAAACATCCCCGACTTTCCACCTGCAATGACTGAATTTTCATTTCTGGGTGGACTTACTGTATCTTTTAAGTTATTTATTATAAATGAACAAATCTGAAAATTAAACATGAATCTTTAGTACTAAATGTACATTTGCTCTTTGGCTCTTACATGGTCAGGATATAGTAATTTATATTCCTTGTGAGTTATAATTCTTTGGGTCAGAATTAATTACCTATATTATCATAAGTTCTTTTGGTTGTGTATTTTCTGGTGAGGAAAAATAGAAATGAGTCATTCAGAGTTTTCCGCCCCTGTATCCTCACTTGTGCCCAGCACTGCAGCATCATCTCCTGGTAGATTTCTTTTTCGCTGAGTCACCACGAGAGCTGTCTCAGTCTGACACAGCTGCACATGGACAATGCATCACACTGCTGGCACATCGCTGAGAGGCTGCACCGTACAGTGCTCGCAGGTGAAACTAAGCACAGCTTAACAGGATGTGACAGCAGCTGCTGACTTA
Source organism: Pagrus major (assembly GCF_040436345.1). Taxonomy (NCBI): domain Eukaryota; kingdom Metazoa; phylum Chordata; class Actinopteri; order Spariformes; family Sparidae; genus Pagrus; species Pagrus major. Next base: position 21,974,679 of record NC_133235.1, on the reverse strand, counting down.
TACACATATTGTACGGATGTGCGGTTGGTTCAGGATGAGCGGTGACACCAAGATTTATTGTTCGCTCACCAAAGACAAAGTTGTCAGGTCTGAATAGCTGTCCGAACGGGCCGGAGCGAACTGAATCCATGGTACCTGGCTCCAGGTCGACCAGAATGGCACGAGGCACAAATTTGCTGCCTGTGGACGAAAAAAGAGCAAAAGATAGAGGGATAGAGAGAGGTAAAGGATGGAAGGGTGGAGTAGGATATCGACAGTCTCGGTGTGCATGATGTCAGCACATTTGTAGGGAACCAAGGAAAAAAACCCTCCATATTAAGAATACTGATTAAAGGAATATTAATACAGCTGTGCCGTTTGGTAACGTTCTCTTAAAGGAAACTACAGCCTATCCATCAAGATGGACATTTAAAGACCGCTTCATGCATCCTATTGTTTGTCTGTTGCACTTTCGTCTGCTCCACCCTCTCTGTCTGTAACCCCTCTCGCAAGCAAAAAAAGCTTCAGCATGCTGCACTGCTTATTCAAGACCAGTGGGGCCTTCAAAATGCTGATCCCTGCAGAGTCAAACAAAGGTGCTATCTTCCCCCTTCTATACCTGTTTTCCCTCTCTTATAAGCGTCTGTCTGTCCTTAACATTTATTCATGGGATGCACAGTCAATTCACATGCACTATGACCCAGTAGGTGACACTGATGCAAGCGTGCAACATGGAAACAAGGAATCAATAACGCCTGCTGTGCTGACATAATGGTGGATATGCTATTCAGGCCCATATGGCCTCCAAAGCAGATGAGTGGACGCTGTTTGATCTCAATCCTGGCTGCACATGGATTGAGCTCTGCACTGACTTGTCCTGTTGTGAAGCACTGGACACACAGCAGTACCGAACCTCACTGTGTGACTGTTTCAATGTACAGCAGCTGTGGGGAAATGACACACGACGCACACGGGATGACCTTCAACATGCCATGCCAAGAAAATCAGAGCTGTGGGTCAGTTATACAGAGACTGCAGATACCTGTACTCCCTATAGAGAGAGAGACAGAGAGAGGGAGAGAGACACAGAGGGAGACAGAGCGATGGAGAGAGAGAGAGATTTTAGCAGATTCACTGTCCTAATTTTTTCCTGCACTCATGGTGGGACCTACTTTCCCCTTGCAGCTAATTTAGGGACATTCAAACGAGGTCTGTGTAGCGGTAAGGTCATGCAAGGTTAATAAGCAATGGAAACAGCACACATGTGTTTTATTTGAAACAAACTTTGCTAAATACATATAGTTTTGTACCTGATGCCTCATTGTAGTAGACATTTATCCTCTCCAGCTGCAGGTCACTATCACCTTGGTAGCTCCCGGTGGGATCGATGCCATGCTCATCACTTATCACCTCCCAGAACTAAAGATGGGGACAAACATGATCATGATATGAACTTGAGTTGTTTCACCAAAACGTGCTGTGAAGACGGATAAGAGCGTCGGGTCTTGTTTTTTTTTTTTCAGTCACTGCGTATCTGCTTGGAGAGAAAATGACACGCAGCAGCAGCAGCAGCGGCAGAGGGAGGCCACATCACTGCAGAGCAAAGCCCAGCCCGACCGAACCGCACCCTTGAGCAATGAACAATTAATATCCAAATCTCAAACTTTCTGTGAAGAGAAATTCATCTATTGATCTCAAAAAAGACGCCAAATGAAAGGTTAATCGTTCTACATACAAATCCCCCCGGTGAATAACACGTGTGGCGTTACGCATTGAAAAACAAAACAAAACAACAATAAGGCTACTCCATTAATTCCCCATCTTTTTAAAACTTAATTGATAATATCTATACCTTCGCCCCAATCTGATTCCCACACTGTCCAGCCTGGATGTGAACGATTTCCCTCATGGTGCGCTGCGGATGCGGGCAGAGAGCGTGTCTCGGCTGTCTCGACTTCACCTGCGTCCAGTCTTCAGTCTCTTGCCGCTGTGTTTCTCAAAATCAGCGCTTGCCTCATTTCCAGGTCGAGTGTGGAGCCGGCGAGATAGATAAACGTGCTGCTGGTCAGATGACGTCGCGCACAGCGCAGCATCCCTGTATCCCCGTCAGCCAATAGGAGCGCCCCGGTTTGATGCAGTGGACTTGGAGGATCATGCCGCATCATCCCTCCTGGCTGTACCCTGACATCACCCTGTCCCATGCAGGAGAAATGTTGCCTTTCTACTGTATCGCTGGATGGACTGAGCTTGTTCTGTGAAGCTCGGGTAATCGTCAGACTTTATCAGTAAAATCCTAAAAATGTGCTGTTTCAATCAGGGCTGAGTGGTGTGCAGCTATAAGCTGTCCTGTTCAGAAGAGTTGTCTCAAATTGTAGGTTGAAAAATATGATCTGATTTTCTGATTAGATTAGATATATAACCCGGACTATAAACTCATAGATGTTCTTGTTTTAGCTTGAATAATGCAGATAAGATGAAAAAACAGGGCCGTACTAACTCTCTCAGGGACCCAGGGGCGAAAATGATATGTGGTCCTTTATAAAGCCAAAACCACACCCCACCCATTCATGAAAAAACAGATTTTTTTTTTTTTTATGCTTCCACCATGTCCCCAGATTTGCTGCATTTGTGAGTGATGTTCTGGGCGGTTTTAATCACCCGCTGTAGAGCCTTCCTCTCCTGGGCCATGCACGAACCACTCAGGATGCTTTCTATAGCCCCTTTGTAAAAGTGGACCAGAATCTTACTCTGGATTTTAGTTTCCATAGGAAGTGGAGCCCTTTTCTGTGCTTTCTTAACCAGGGCAGTGATGTGTAGTGACCAAGATTAGTCCTCAGTGATGGTTTATTCCAAGGAACCTACAACTGTTCACCTGCTCCACCTCAGCTCCAGGACAGGGGTCTTTGTGTGCCTTTGCCTCCTTTGTTTCTAAAATCAACACTCAGCTCCTCTGCAGCTGTGATATTTTGATGAACCATAACATTGTTGAAGGATAAACAATCAAGTGAGATATGAAAACTGGATTTTTAAAAGAGGGCCCTTTCTGAAAGACAGCTCCTAAAATTTGGATAAAATGTAGGATTCACCTTGGACACGGCCGTTAATTTTCCGTTTTTATCCACAGCTTGACGAGGCTTGACAGCCGGTCCACCACTTTGATCCAGACAGAAATATCTAAAAATAGATTAAAGGTATACGGGGCAGCATATCACCAGGATATCTGCAAACTAATGCTAACTGTAGCTGCCGTTTGCTAGTTAGCTCAGTTAGCCGTGCGGCTAGCGGTCAAGACTGTGAACTTGGAGCACCGCAGGAGTGTTGGTGTTTACATCTTAAGCAAGGGAGCTTTGGCCCGGGACGGGCTGGGGCTAGGGCTATCTGGTTAGCATACTAACTGCAGTAAATATCTCTGTAACACAATACAGAGACGTCTTAATGTCAAAACCGTTATTTATTCACGTTCTGTTGATAGTTTTAGGTACTTTTTGAATGTTTTCGACTAAAATTCTTACATATTGAGATATATATTTGTTTACCTCTCGTGCCACCATGATGTTCAGATCTGTGATGAGAAGTGGATTCTCCTTAAGTATCAGATTGTCATCAAATTTGTCCAATGGCCAAATATATTTGCAAGTCACCTAGTGTTTAGATTTAATTTGCAGTTGTCAGGATGCCAACATGTTAAAAGTAGATGTTGAAAAATTAATAATAATAATATCTGCATGTAAGCATCGTCACTACGAGCATATTAGCATGTTGACGTTAGCATTTAGGTCAAAGTCTCTCTGTGCTAAATGGCACAGAGAGACTGTGAGAGACTCATCAAGCCTCGTCAAGCTGTGGATAAAAACGGAAAACTAACGGCCGTGTCCGAGGTGAATCCTACATTTTATCCAAATTTTAGGAGACTCATGACTCAAGACTCTCACATTATTGATTTCTACTTCAGTGAAATTTAGTTTAGTGCATTTCACCAAACAAATGCAGGTACCACTTTATAATAACCAGCATTAAAGCAACATTATGTAACTTTTTTTTTACATTAAAATTACAGCCTCACCAAATCACACAAAATGCTAATTTCTACATAATGATGCTTTAAATGTGTCCAATATTTGCAACAGAACATTCACTTAGTGGTTAGGTGAGCATCTGCATCTTAGCATTGTCACTGTGAGCATATTAGCATGTTGACATTAGCATTTAGGTCAAAGTCTTCTCCGTGCTAAATGGCTAGAATGACTCAGGATAGCATTGTTCATTTTGGCTTTAGGGAAGCATTTCAACAAACAAATGTGGGCAGCACTTTATAATAACCATCACTGAAACTAGTCATTTTACTGTTAATAAACAAAGAAATGCTTTACAAACCATTTATTATGCAATTGTTTAGTGTTAAGTTGCAATTAAACTTTGCAAATGTGTGAATACGGTGTAGTTCTCTATAAACAGTATTTGGATGGCCTTAAAGTTGCAATTAATCTTTATAAACATTAGCAATTGTTTGATAAATGATTAATAGAGCATACTTTACCATGTATTTATTATGGTTAATATAAAGTGTTACCCTAATGTGTATTAATCCTATCGCCACAAAGTTATTACCGCACAGACAACCTTCAGGATCCCTGGGGCATGTCTGGAGCATTTGCTTTTTGTCTGGACTATTTGCTTGTTCTGCTCCGTTGGTAATCCAGCTTTGGCTACAACCCTTGGGATTTCTGCAACCCTGTTGGATGAGTACAATAAAGCTGTAATAAAAAAACAGTCATGCATCCCCTGTTTTTCTTGTCTTTAAAAAGTGATCTTTAGATACAAAGCCTCAAGCCAGCCCAGTCAAATATTCCCTATATTTGACTGGGATCTACTTTTAATAAAAAATCCATGAAAAGTCTGAAAAATGAAGGACTCACTGATATCCACAGTTGATCAATAAATAGTGGTTTATTTTAACAACAGGTATGGCTTATATACAAGTGCATTATGTCTGTTAAAACAAAAACAAAATGAAACCAAACAATTGGAAATTATAAATGGTACAATCCATGGTTTTTACATTCATTCAAGTCTCTCATCGAGAGATTCTGAGTCGCACGGTTGAGAGAAGCAAAACCTGAAATGTGTACACTGGGGACTTCATGTCTCTGAGACTTATCTACCAAGTTCAGAACTATTCACCAGTCCATTATGATCTATGATCCTTCATCTTATCAAAACTGGGTGTCCAGTCCACACATTTACTATTTACAAAGGCATAACCCATTCTTCTTCTTCTTTTTTTTTTTTTAATTTTTTTTTGTTGCTTTTTTTATTTATTTTTTTTGCTTTTCCACTGTCTTCAAGTCTACCCTACCGCTGGTGCTAACATTGCTTTGGATTGCTTTTACTTTAATTTTTACTCCAAATAAAGTCAAACCAAATGCTTACGGGTGTCATAGCTCCAATCAGCACCGTTAAATAGCTGCATGGGAGTTGTGAAGATGGAAGCAACAGATCTCAGAGAAGACACTGGATGTATTGTGCTGTGTTTTTTGTCTTTACACTGGTGTTGCATGGGGCTTTTTTGGCAATACACAGTTCAATTTCTGCAATATGCACATTGAGACAGAGAGACAACAGACAACGAGTACTCCGAGTGATGTGACGATACCGACCACTGCAGTCACCACACTCGCTACAGCAGATGCCAAGAAATTCCTCATTAAATCCAGTGTCAACATCCTGTTCCACAAAGTAGATTACATGTGGGTCTATTGCAAAAGTTAATGTGTGTTTCTGTAGTCAAAATCCCACTCCACTTTCCCTTTTTTTTTTCTTTTTTTTTTTTTAATGTCAAGACGCCAAGCTCCACCAATATTTGACATCACATGATTGCAGGGCATTGTGCTTTGAGGCTTAGCAGCATGGCATGTTACACATTTAATGGTTCAAATGAATCTTTCACTAAATGGAAGTTCGTTGACGCGATGACCGAAAATAGAGCTCTCGTACTTGCATTTGAGGGAAAAACAAACACAGGCAGGTTTGCTCAATCATTAGCAGACCAAAAGATATGTAGCTTTTGTCAGTGCACACTTTGAATTTTGGTGAGTAAAGTACCTGTAAGGCTCTCGTGAGTGTACCACAAGAAGGTGTGAATAACAGAAAGTCTTCTGTCAACTCCTGAATGACACCCTCATAGATCACCAATACTTCCTGGATGAATGTAATATGGTAAGTGTGGGAGAGTTTAATCACATTTGAAATGACAAGACATCATTCAGTTGGCTCTTAAGTTTTACAGTAACGTGTAGTTATTATTATTTAGCATTATTATTATTATTATTATTGTAAACAGTGGTCTATCAGTAATCATATGTCTTTACAACCTCTGATGCATGAAGTATGTAACTACAACTGTCGAGTTACACACAGTATTGAGTCAAGTACAACGCTGTCCACAGATGGACACAGGCTTTGGAAGAGAAAGTGCCTCCTTAAGCAAGAGTCCGTCAAATTCAAGAATATGAATAGGTTAATCTATCTATAATTAAAAAAGGTGCAATATGTAAGAATCATACGCAGAACAAATAGGGGGCGGCATATCACCCGGGCACCCGCTTGCTGCTCCTAACTGTAGCTGCCGTTAGCTCAGTTAGCGGTGCAGCTACCGGTTTGGACTGGGAGCTCGGGGACCGGGGGAGGGTTCAAGTTTACACCACTAGCACAAGAGCTTTGGACCAGGACGGGCCAGGGCTAGCTGGTTAGCATGCTAACCTTAGTGGATATCTCTGCAACACCATACACAGACATCGTAACTTCAAAACCGCCGCCTTTGATGACGTTTTCAGCTAAAATTCTTACATACTGCCCCTTTAAAAGATTTCACCTGCATTTAAATGTCAATTCGACAACTATATGAACTATTGCATTTTTTGTAAGGTAAACTTGTGAATGTATGAACACACCGACATACATAATCCATGATTCGGAAAAACACACTGAAGGTTAGCGATGCTGTCGAAACATTTTGTCATCCATTGGTTTTCATTTCAAAAATAGCTTTTTGTGTCTTTTCAAGGTTTGCTTTAAGGTTTGTTTTACTGACACGTTCACGATTATTTTCATGCTTTTGTCCCAACTGCAAAGGAATAAAGGTGCCACCACACAGAGGTGCCACAAATACTGTAAGAATGAAGTATAGGTTTGTACAATAAGGGCACGCCATGGGAGATTATTCAAAATAATACTTAGAATTTTTTTTTTTTTTAGAAAAAAGACTGAATCAAGCTCAACAACTAATTAGGCATTTACTTACAATATCACATTTACAAATAAAAGCATTTGCATACCATATATTTCATTGACCGAAACGATTGGAAAAATAAAAGTTTTTTCAGACCGACAAAATATGGGTCATTCTTTTCTCAAATGTCGCTGTTCACACGATGAACCATGTGTTGATGAAAGCAATTCTCATTTTTCAATTCAAATTTATCAACATTTCAGTCTTCTATTCATTCGATAAATGATTTTAGTTCTTTTGTATTTCTGAACTTTGTATGTGGATTAAAGTGAACCACACTTCAGTCTATGGCAGGGGGACTGCACTAAACAGTATTTCCCCAAACAGGCAAATACTGCATTTATACTAATTTTTTTTGGCACTATGTCTACATTTAATTTTGGTCAGAGTTGTTTTTTGGCGTTTGTATTTAGAAAAACCCCAATTTGGATTGTTTACCTCTGTAACGGCAAAAAATACTTGTAACATTCAGATTTTTTGTTGTCCATACAGGTAAGGCGATATTTTTATACAAATATGTTAGACGGACACTTGATTTGAGCAAAAGTACCAGTGATTCGATTTTTTTTTTTTTTTGTTTGTTTTTAGCATCATTGCATTTTTCACCAGTCCTCTCAGTGATTGTGGGTATAGTTGTAAGTCTCTTCGACAGACAGTGATTTCCCATTCATTTACATCAAAGTAGTTTATAGGCTGGTGATTTCCAGTGACATTCAAAAAGAGCAGAAGATACTGTCACATTGTCACAAACCAGCCTCTGGCACTCTCTCACTTGCGTGGTCTCGTTTATTGGCTAAATTTCGGGAAGGGGGGGACATCAAGAAACGTACAGCAGCTCCCTAAGAAGACGTGTCTGCTCAACTCCAACTCCTGAAGTCTGAGCAGGACAGTTCGCGCCCCCCCCCCCCTTCTCGGTCATTCGTGTGGCGTGGGGGCTGCTTCCTCTGCAGCCGTAAAGCTTCTTTTTTCCTGCATCATGATGACGCCACGCCGTTGACAGTGTTGTTTTCTGTGCTGGCGCTATCCCTGATGGAGAGGACACCAGAGTCTATGGGGGAGGAGACGGTGCAGTCAATTAAAGAGGGTGGAGTTGCTTCTGTAGAGCCTGAATCTGTGATGGACTCTATGGCGAGGGGAGCAGCTGAATCCTGCGCGGGCTCGACAATGTCTGTGAGTGTGGTCGATTCTGGAGTGGAGGTGTGCACAATGTCCGTGACGGGGAGGATGGTAGGAATCGGCGCAGCGGTGTTGACAGTATCTACAATGGGGGGAGTGGAAGAGTCCGCTGAGGGCATGGGGTCAATGGGTGGAGGGGGAGTGGGTGAAGGGGAAACCGAGATGGGACTAGGGGGAGTAGGGGAAGGAGGAGATATATCATTAACACAGGGAGAGGTAGAGTCTAACTGTGGTGGTTGGGAGTCTATGACAGGAGGTACGGGGGAGTCTCTAGATATAGATTCGTCTACTATTTCTAACTGGATGGGAATGTCAGAGTGTGGGCTAATGGAGGGGGGAGGGTCAGTGGTGATGTTGCAGTCTGTCATGGGAACGGGAGAGGGAGTCGGGGATGGAGGGAGACTGTCGTGCATAGATGGAGTAGGGGAGTCTGCTAACGTGGCGTGGGCATCCTCGGGCAAAGGCACATCGAATTTCGGGGTGATAATCTCGATGTCGTTGTCCAGCAGGTCGGGGGATTCTAATGTGTAGCTTGGCGGGGGTTCGATGATGGGTGTGGTGCAGATCAATAAGGAGGCAGGCACAGTTCCACAGGGAGCGGAGGAGTCTACTAGAGGGGCAGGGGCAACAGCTGACTCCTTTGTCGGGGAAGGACCAATGTCGTTCATTTCAGGAATGGCAGAATCCGTCAGTGGATCAACAGGATTTAAGACTGTTGCTGGAGGTTCTTCGGCATCGGCTAAAAGTGGGTCTGTGACGCATGGTTTGTGTAAAGGAGTGGAAGACAGCAGGTGCTCCTTACTGGCATGTATGGCTCCGTCTTTACCCAGGGCGGTCGTGGGTAAAGATGGCACTGAGTGACCGTTGGGGTCTTTAGGTTGCGTCTTGCAGGGGTGCACCTCCATGAACGCTGGAGCGGACACATCCGCGACCGACGGAGCGGTCAAGTCGACAGCTGAAGAGGCGGTGGAGTCCATGGTGGACACTACAGTGGTGGCAGCCTCGTGGAGGGGTGTGTCATGCACCCTGGTGTAGTCCCTGCTGCTCTCCGACTGAGCCAGCAAGAGGCGCTGTTCTCCAGGTTTCCTTGGGGGAAGGAGGGGTTGGCGAGTGTAGCTCTCGCCGTCAGCCAGGGTCTCAGGGAGGGGCTGGTAGCGTGTCTCCGGGAGCAGGAGAATGCAGATGATGCAGATGAGTGTGCAGCAGGCAAAGATGATGTGGTGAAGGAAGTAGCCCTTCTGATTGTGGAGCTCCATGATGGGGGCCGTCAGCATGCCGAATCCGGCGCTGGCTAGGACCAGGCCCAGACCACCACCCCTACAATGAGATGGAACATGTTATTACAGGGGAGGATTCAGGATTTATGATCACACATATCTAAAAACCTCATAAACCTCCTGAGAACTAAAGGGGAGGATGGTTCACTAACATTACAGTAAATCATGAATTACATGTTGTCCTAACAAACTGTCACCTAAATCATTTCCAGAAAGAGAAGCCCTTATTTCTGCTGTATGCTTCTGTTGATTCTCTGCCATTTTATCAAACAGCAGCAGAGTGTGCTGCAGTACCACCAAACGCCCCCCTTTACATGCAGGGCCATTCCTTTCCCGTAGTTGACTGAGTTTACCACCAGAGGTCGCCCTTGGAGCGCTGTCAGCAGAGCAACAACACCCTTTACATAACCCCCAGATAATGAACATCCAGTGCTGTGTCATATATTCTCAGCGGACATTGCTAATTTGTACAAGATGTGGATTACATTTGACACTGAACTGTGAGAGTCATGAGGAGTGTCGTTTCCAGGAGTTCAATAATTTCATACCCTCGTTTAACAGGAGGTGGAGCAGCTAATCCATCTGCAGGAACATGTGATGCAATGGAAACCAACCTCTGTGTAAACTGAATTATAAGCTTATCAGGACAATAAAACAAGCGTTGAAAGAGCACTTTCAATTTCTGCAATGCTTCTGCCTTAAAACATTTACTCAGTGCTTGTGAACTGATGACATGCTGTATATAACTTTACTGAACATGGAAACATTATTATGACAAAGAATGTGCTACACATTAACACAGCTGTTTTACTCTCCTGTAAAAAGCACATTTTCGGTACAGTCCCTGTGTTCCAGTGGGCTTACCTGATCACAGTGGGTGTGATCTCAGCACAGAAGAAGATGCTCAAGTTGCTCACTGCGTGGGAGGAAAACATGCCGATGATGGAGAAGGCGATGGAGAAGTTCTTATTCAGCGTACCTGAGCTATCTGCAGACGAAGCAGGAGAAACACACATGTGGCCATTACACTTAATCTATAAGGACAAGAGCGCTGTCCATGCACATAAAGGGCAAGGGAGGGTTGAATTTCTCTGCTTTTTAGGGAAAGAGTATTTCCCAAAAGCACAGCATGCACTATTTTGAATAATAAAAATACATTATTGTGTTTTTAAAATGTTTTTAAACGATATGAAGAGAAGAGAAAGGAATGCTGGGAATTCTAATGGTGAGAATAGAGGATATACAGAAGCAGAAAGAGGCCATAATCATTTGCACTGTATACCTAACCACTGCTGAATAATTCATGTTCAATTTTAAACACCACAGTTACACTTACAATACATCATTCAAATGTTTTTTAATAACTGCAGTCTAAATGCATGTGTCATATTTTATAGTTGTGGTTACAGGGTTTTCAAGTGGTGCAATTTCAGAAATTCAGGAAGTCACCGTGATTTCCAGTGACTCAACTGAACTTCTGTCGTTGATCATGTGACTGACACAAAGTAATCTGACAGGATAGAGGTCTGTGATTGATTCCCTCAGGCTCAGTTCATTATTCTCTGTTCTGTTGAAGCTTGAATTTTTAATATTGAGTTCTGGTGTCTGAATGTAATTTATAGCAACATGATTTGGTGAACTGACTTTATGTTTTCAATCAGAATTTGACCGAAATTGAAAGATTTGTTTGTTTGTTTAAACACTTACATTTATGCACCCTTAAAAAAAAACTTAAATCAAAGTATAGACACGCTTCAAAGTAGTGTTGTCCTGATACTGGAATTTCTAACTTCAATACAATACCTTGATAAATATCAATTCGATACCATGTTCGATACAATGGGGAAAAATTGGCACAACATTGGGGGCATAAAATTTCAGTTGCTTATAAATGATCATTTGTGTGTGCAAATGAATGAGGTGTTCCTGAAACTGGAACACACAGAAGAAACTTGAGTATTTCAAACTTTGCATTTGGAAAACCTAGACGTAAAGTGCCAATAAACTTCGGCCAAACAAAAGATAATGGTTTTCCAGCACTAATGTTTATGTTGATGAGTTTTTGAGGAATTGCCTTGCACAGAAATAACCCATTTAGGCCCAAGATGGTTTGATTACAGTGTTTTTTCTCTGAGTAAGACATGCTGAAGATGGCAGAAAGCGGATCAGAGGAGAGTGCTCTGTGATCAGCTCGTGCTTCCCACAGGGGGATTAGACAGGAGAGAATAAAGAGATTGATAAAGAGAGAAGAACAGTGAAGGAAGGCTGGTTGTGAGATTTCTATAACAAAGAGGCTCGCCCTCTTCAACACAAAGGGGATAAATAAGTGAAAAGCTAGCCATAATTACATCTCGGACTTCATTATGTGTCTCTACAGGGTTTGTATACGCCTAATGAAATACTGCAGGACGGCTGAATGCAGCACATGTTCTGAAACCTCATCAAGATAAAGCAGCAGGCTAAACAATTCATTTCACACTTTGAAAGAATGTGAAGCTGATAAAAATGACAGTGGGATAACATAGAAGCAGAACAGTTATTGATCAGCTTATCAACCCAAATACAAGACCTAGAAATAAAGAGATGATCCTACCTATATTCAGATGGTTGCTGTACTTCCCCAGCACTAGAGGAGAATGAAAGAGAAACAGATATGGATCAGTGAGAAGCACAACAGTTAAAGCATCACATGCACTCACATATAAATTTAATCCAGAGTCAAACATTAGAAACAAAAACACGCACACATGTTGGCAGAAGCCTGTCAACACACTTTCACCACGTAAACAACTTCAGACGGGGGCGTGAAACATGAGCATAACCTTGATGTGTTGACTCAGGTTAAACATTAAGTCACGCTCATTTGTAACTGAATACACTGACTTGTTTACTGTTTTGATCTGCAGCTCTCTTTTGGTACACATTGACTAAAACAGCAGTTTGTAATCATGTTCGCCGACTCCATTAGAAACAACTAAAGCTAACAGAGCCCTGACATAGTTCACTCACCACGCTGACTGTTAGCATTTAAAGCACATGTGTAGGAGAGGCAGGACTTTGACTGCTAATGTTCAAGCTGTCTCAAATACGAGTCAGTTTTAGTGATGAATACAAAAAAACTGTTGATTCTTTTTTCAATTCTTTTCGTTTTAACGTTGGATGAGTAAGATGACGGAAATCAAATGTTTAATATGTCAACATATATATCATATGTGTTCAAAATGACATGTTGGGGAATCAAATCAGTGTTTAATATCATGAATTGTGCTCCACTGTTATGTGTTATCAGACAGAAGTGAAAAATAATTCTGATAACTTATTCTATTACTATTTAATTATTCATTCGGCCAGAATTTTGTAAGACGCTATGCAATATGATCTCATCAAAAAATTTGGTCAAAGTATGTATTTTTTAGAGTCAAAAGACTATTTTCCAAATCCCTTCTGAAAGGTTTTTCCCCACGTGACGGGATGTAAGTTTCTGCATGATGACAAACCAACCAAACAACAACCAGATGCGGACTTTTGCACCGAAAGTCAATCAACAATAGTGATGACATGTCGCTATTAATCATCATCACCCAGTCTTAATGGGACATTAGTTGGTCATCTCCTCTGTGAAAGAGGTTTCTCTGCCTACAGCTTCATTAAAACGTTTACATTTCATGTATTCATTCATGTTTAACAGTCAATTCAAGTTGTTTCAATAATAACACTTTAAAAAAGAGTCACTTAATTTTCAAAAAGGCTAAACAATTCACTGAAACAGGGAGGTACTGTTGTTTTAAGCTTCCGCTACCTAAATATGGGTAAATAGTGCATTTCTAGGTGACTATTTTCTTCCTAAATAATCGTTTTTGGACAATAATTGAGCTTTATGTCACAAAAAATATGACATATGAGGCTTTGGATACACAGACATTACTTTGTAGTACAGGAAGCATCGGTTATTTGTTAGTTTTGTGTCTTCATTGGATTTGTTGACAACTTGAAATATACAACAGCACCAGCCTTTTCATTTAATCCTTCTTTAAAGAGAAGCCAAGAGCCCTTAAATAGTTTAAAGCCTGTTATAGAGTTTCTTCAAATCTGATATTCACATCCAATAAACATCATCCTGTCGAATGCTTAAGCCGGCACGCGTTCCTCATAAAGTACTCACAATTGAGCAGGCCCAGCTGCAGCAGCGACGCCAGAGCAGTGATGATCATAAACATGAGAAGGCCGCCACGCCGGCCCATCAGGCCCACCGCCGGGCACAGCGCCATGCAGGAGGCCACCGCGATGCCCGCCATGGTGTAATAATCTGCATAGAAGTTATGGAACATGGTCGTCTCCTGAGCCTCATTGTCCATCATGCTGCGGGCGAAGCAGTGGTGGATCCCATAGCCTGTTAGCCTGTGTAAAGAAGAGACACATGGCAAACTGGTGAGGTAGGAAAACATATAAGAGGATACAGTGGCTAGGATTGAGGACATTAGTAGTCCAAGTATGTAGAGTAGGAGAAACATAAGAAAACAAAGAGGGAGGGGATTAAACACAAAGGGAGAAGATACAGAGAGATCCAAGCAAAAGATGAAGAGGTTGGGAGGAGACGGAAAAGGAAGCGGGACCAGGTTTTTATCACATCTTCTCTCATTTCAACTGATGCACACATGTAAACACTGACTCATTGACACACAAGCACACGCCCCACAAGCATACACACACACACACAAAAAAAAAATGGCAGCAAACACTCACACCCTCTCCCCTGGTTGTCTAATGTTTCATAAGGACACAGCTCATGCAAAATTTATGCTGACTGGGAGAGTCAGGGACACCGTGCGCCGCCGAGGCAGAGCCAAAGCTGGGTCCGCCTAGCTGGAGAGGAGGAGAGATCCCAGTGGAGATGAAAAGAGAGAGCAGTACAAATATGGAAGGACAAAAGCATTGAGGGCTACTGATCAATGCTGTATAGAGCCTGCAGGTTTAATAGTGGCATCTTAGCTGCACAAAATGGCGCTTCTGACTGGCATTGCCTCGCCCCGCATAGACACACAAGCACACACAAGCATTTCCCTTTTTTTTCCTCCTCGCTCAGTTTTCAGATCCTCCCACACACTTAACTTGACACGCAAACGTTCTTAGTACTAATGAGACGAGCACTTACGAGTTGACGCAGAGCACCACGATATTTTTCCACAGGTTCCTCGTCCCGACCATTTTCACAATGCACGTCTTTTTGGGTTTCTTTTGAAGAGCTCTCTGCAGTTCTGGAAAAAAAAGCAAACAAGTTCAGATTAGAGCCTGAAAAATATATGCAAATGGTGGTCATTTTGAATATACCGAAGTGCGATACAGTGGCAGGTTTCTGCCTCAGTCGCTCTTGGACACTTTTTTTTGGTCTGTGTTTTTCCTGATGTTGTCGTATCAGCACATATAATTAATTCTAAATCACTAAACACAACTTTTATTGAGATATTGAGAAACTTTTGCCAGTTACCCCGTAAAGTTTGGTTGAAGGTCTCTGACAAAGATATCTACTGAGGCAGAATATTTAGACTCTAACATAAGATGAAAACAACCT
The DNA here is from genome assembly GCF_040436345.1 of Pagrus major. Classification (NCBI taxonomy): domain Eukaryota; kingdom Metazoa; phylum Chordata; class Actinopteri; order Spariformes; family Sparidae; genus Pagrus; species Pagrus major. The sequence continues at coordinate 21,959,390 of NC_133235.1, read as the reverse complement.
ATCAGCAATAAACTCTACTGGAAATTAGATTATATTAGAGGAGACATATTATGCTAATTTTCAGGTTCATCATTGTATTTTGGGTTACTACTAGAATAGATTTACAAGCTTATTGTATTGTATTCCCCCTCTGTCTGAAACACTTGGCTCCTGTCTCTTTAAGGCCCGCCCTCCCGAAGACCCAGTCAGCTCTGATTGGTCAGCTCACACACGCCTGACCCAGCATCACTAACAACAACAACAGAGCAGCTGTGCTAAATCAATTCTTACATGCCAAACTAGCCGCTAGGCATAAATTATGCAAATGTGACACAGTGTGATGTCAGAGTCACAGATTAAAGGCAGGGCCACTTATGAGGCGTTTCAGGAGCAGTGTACCTTTTTAACTTTCAGTGTCATTTATATGCACAAGAACGTATATTAAACATAGCATAATAGATCTCTTTTAAATTGTGATTTAAATAAAAAGCAAATAAAAATGTCACGTGTATTTAGAAACATAAAGGTTCAGCCTATAAAAAATGCATTTTATTTGCCTATCTGCCAACATATACATGGATTCCAATACATCTGTAATCAGGTTATATAAGCTTTATATACCCTTCAGGCTCTAGTTAATACATCATGTCAGATAGCTTTCAGTTCAAAGGAAAGTTCGACAGCAGTCTGGGTTCTCTCTAAAGAGTCAAACAAGGACGTCCCTGATTTATTGTGACCACAGAAAAAAAACTCCACATGTATTTTTAATGAGCACGTTTCATCCCACATGACTGGTCTCCCGCTGCTTTGTGAGACAGGTATGACAATGCTCACTGAAGAACAGGAACAGTGCCTTAGAGGACAACACCCCAGAGCTGCGAGTGATATGAGGCGTTGCACATGGCTGGATGTTTTGGTATCGGACTGCGGGTTGCCACAGAAACACACCTCTGGCTTTGCGGTACAGTATATTCATGTTGACTCAGGCATGTGACGGCATTCCACACCACCGCCTCAAGGTTATCTCGGGCTGTATCGCTCAGGCTTTTCCAGTGATTCCCTTACCGAGCTACCAACCTCTGTGTAAGACTATCCCTCCTGGGATCTACTGTATGTAAATCCATGCGCTCGCTTTCCTAAGATGACCTCATCAGGAGTTACACATGCATCTGTCATGTTTCAATGCTTGAAAAAAGCGCTCTGCTATACTGCCCTACAAAGGCAGAGAGCAAGAACTCGTGAAAAGCTTAAGTTAAAGTTTTCAAGATGGCTGGGTAAACTATAACAGATGGATAGGATTCCTTCATGTTTTGCCTTTTTGTACAAAATGACTGATGCAAGCTTTAGGAAATATGATCAAAATGTGTTTTTCCAGCTTTCCACCTACTATTTATTTACTATTTCTTTAAACAATAACCTTAAAATTCATATAATAAATTAAGTTATACATGAATATGTTTAAAGAGGTGATTCAAAATTAGCTTGACCACACTAAACTGTCAGAAAATGATCCAGATGTTACTCTGCTAAGCTAATGTTAGCTAATGTCAATTATCTTCTGCCTTATTACACAAGATAACAAACTAATTTACCAAGATGTTACTTTACCAAAATGTGTCAATTCATTTAACAGTTATGTAGCTTTAGTCATGGCTAACTGTGGCTATCTCTAGCTAGCTTTAGCAGGATTTGGCTCTCTTGCTTTCGCTAACTGTGTAGTTGACTGTGTGGTTTGACTTTTAGCTGTGTTTTGTTTTATCTGCACATTTAAAATGCTTTTGTCTTTATAATTATACATTTTATAACCTAAAGGGCAAAACAAACGTCAATAAATCAGATTTTGGTCTTGACTAAAACATATTTTTGGCTTTGTAGGACAGCAATAAGAACATTTAGTACCCAATACTTTATTTATCACCGAGCGGTTTATAGTGGGAAATATTACAGTAAGGGCCGGGGACATCCAGTTACTATAAAAACAACAGTGGGTAAATTAATGTCTATAGCAGCGTACTTTTCTTTAATGCTGCATCAGCAAACAGTCTTTGAGTTCTGCAGTCAATTTCACACCGAGTGGTTCCTCCTTTCCTCTTCCCCGCAGTGGCACTATTTTTCTAAGTGTATTGATAAATACAATGAGCAATGACAGGACAGAGATGAAGAAAATATAGCATAGTAAACGACACTGTTAAAGGGTAATTTCGGTATTTTTATGTCATATTTTGGGCTCTAAATGACTAATAGGTACGGAATGTTTTAGAGTTGGTCCAGTAGATTGCCTCAGTGCTTGTCAAAGTTTGTCCACTTGTTATTCTAAGTGTGTGACAACATTACAAAATGGACCCTTTAACCCTTTAAAACTTAGCACAAATGCAATCTACTATGACATTAAAAACCGGCACAGTTCACTCTGCTCTTTGCCTCCAGCAGGTCTGAGTCCAGACACAGTTAACCTCGGGGTCAAAGTGCCTGACCTAAGTCCATCTGCCGTCTGCACACCAACACGTCAGCTCATGTCCAACCAGCCAAGCTGTAATGAAATTAATGAACCTTCTAGGGTGTCATAATGCAATGTTCGACACCTGTTACTATGGCAACCAGACAGGAAAGTGATATAGCCTTGCCAATCTGGCTTATTTAGGGAAAAACACAGCCGGGGGATACTACAACGAAGAACGGAGAAACAAAAAAAGCTTGGAAGAGGAATCAGAGAAGATTTCTTGAAAAATGAGTAATGTGTTTTGTTACCTGTGAGGATATTATCGGCGTCAAGCTCCATGTTCACCCTGTTCTTCTTTGCTATGTGTCCCATGATCCACTTGGAGCGGCAGTACTGCTGCGTGGCCAGCAGCCAACGCAGTGACTCAGGGAAGATCCTGTCAAAAAGACGAGGGATGTCCTTGTTAACAAGACATGAAAAATGAGTGGAGATTAAATGAATCCTCATTTTAGCCGGCTGATTGAAATCTCTCATAATCGGAGTTTGTACCTTGTTTTTTGTCAACCATTGTGTCATTTCAACACATTTTGGATTAAATGTAGAAAGACGAGATTATAAAGTGTATTCTGAACTTCACTTAGACATACCAGCATACTATTTACAGGTGGAAAGGTCTCACATAGGTCTTAACAGTGGGAACAGTGGGAACAATAAACAAGCACATGGCTGCCGGCCATTGTTATCACTACTTTTATTTGTTACACTCCATTATCAGGTAGCTGTGTTGCGTTATGTGGCACACATTCCTCCGAGCGGTCGAGTTTCTACTCGCAGAAATATGTTGATTTGAGGACAAGTCAGCAAAAACAATGCCTCGTTTGCCCCTGTTGGTTGAATTTCTCAGGAGCAGATGTCTGCGTGAGTAAAAGTGCATGATTCATGATGTTGCACTGGTGTGGTTTCAAGTGTGTTTTTCCCCAAATCAGCAGACTAAGATCACCTGCAGTGTTGAACTCTTCAGCCCAATCAGCTGTATTTTTATGTCCGCAGCGTCAGCCATTTTATCAGTGATGAGTCCAAGCTGCGCCCGTAAACGCTGTCTGGCTTGATCATGAAAGTCAACATGGGTCCATGCTTTTGAAATTCCCAGAATCCTCTTGTGAAGGCTGACTCAAGCTTGATTATGCAATTGTGTATCTCAGCAGTGGGTGCTGTGTGGACAGCTCTGTTACATATGTGGAAAGAGGCTACAGTGTTGGCTAGTTTGAGTCCACTGTCCAATGTCCAGTAATATTTGTGCGAAATATCAGTTTCACAACCAGCTTCATGTCCTTGAGTTCTGTAGCCCTTTTTAGCTTTTTCATTCCTCAGGGTCACAGTCAAGTGCTCTTTAGGTTCCCGACTCCTACACATAATCATGGTGGAAACACCCATCAGTCCCCCTTCGGTTCTGCCCTCTGTGCCCTACACTGATTGAAGTGCATGATATCAGCAGTATTGATGTTGATTAGTGAGTACTTCTGACTGTTTCTGAGTGGAAACCCCCTTTGTTCTTCAGGTACACCACTAAAGAAAGCCAAGGCTTCTGGTGTGTGAGAAAATCTATATTCCTCGATTTTCTTCTGCTGGCTTTGAACACATCAGCAGTGCTGTGGAGCATCGTAGGGTAAATGGAAGCGAACACACAAGTATTTACAGCCTGAGCTTTAGCAAAAGGGACTGCAGTCACGGTAGAGGTCAGTGAAAATGAGTCAGCGAAAGACATTACTTTAATTCAATGGGGAATTCATTGCTGAGAAATGTCCTTCGAGGTAAGACTTTCTTCACCTCTGTGTTTAAATCAAGTAAATCTGCTAAAGGATTGTTGGTTTAACAGGGTTTTATTTAGACTGGGAAAACACTGTTGCTTAGGATCTAACACGTAGAGTTTGATCACAGATGGCACCACATATTTCAGCAGTAGAAGGTCTCATGTAGAACTTAAACTGAAAAACACCTTTTAAACTTCACCAGAATACAGAAATGCTTTTTAAAAAAAGACGCGCCGGTGCCAAAGTGCAGCAGATGCTCGGGTCTTTTTCTCACCAGATGTAGGACAGCATCAGCAGGAGGGGGCAGATGATGACAGCTTGGAGGACCTGCCAGTCACCGCAGAGGTATGCCACCCCGGGCATCAGCAGCTGACCACCCAACACCACAAAACTGGCCACCATGGTCATGGAAAAACGCCAACCTGGCAGGCACAGCTCGATCCCTGGCAGAGAGTATAAAGAGAGGAGGGGAAGAAAGAGGGAGCACAAGTGTTATTAGGTTTTCTGTAACCCACGAAGAAACAAAGTGAGCATGTAACCTATGGCAACAATGACAACAACAAAAAATGATCAGGTAGAGATGATTTGTTACTAGTCAAGTATTTATATCCAGTCGCTACCAGTTGGAACTGCTAACGTTAGCTTGCCCTTTCATAACGAGAATGAGAGATAATAATAACATTGGGATATTTTTGGCATATCTGACCAAATAATGTCATCTAGGAAGATTTAAAAGACTAACACAACATAACTCAAATTACAAAATATTATGTCAGTGATATTAGGCTTCAACAGACAAACGTCAGCTAGGTTAGCACACTCTGTACTGATGATATACAGCTGATTGCTTCCGATTGGACTGTGCTACAGACCTAACAACCTATTTAAACTATAACTCCAACATCAGCTGATTCTTTCCTCATGCTGACAGAAACAGGCCAGAGTTGATGAATCAACCATCAGGACACAACACAACCTGTGACTAGGTGAGGCAGACAGGCCCGAACATGGATCCCGACAGTGATGACGATACTCATGAGGAGAGGTGTACGTTTTTCTGATGCATAACAGACATATATTCCCCCTGGCCATTGCACATTATGAACAACTGTACTGATACTGTGACGTTTAAGGTAAAGAAACTGAACACCTCTTATCTCACCTTCCCCTGAGGTGGCAACTAAAAACGCCCAAAAAAACGTGGCAGACGCTCTTTAGAGTCAGTGTTTGGTTCGTCTGTTCTGGGCTACTGTAGAAACATGGCAGTGCAACATGGCGAACTCACTGGAGGAGGACCCATTTCCTGTGTAGATGTAAAAGGCTAATGCTAAGCTAACGAAAACGCAGCGATTCTGTATTTTCAGCTGCATGGCTAACTGAGCTAACTACCTTGGGGCAACTACAGTTAGCAGCAGTTAGCGGCTACTCTGGTGATATGCTGCCCCCACATTTGTTTTGAGTATGAATCTGACAGGCGGCCAATTCTCACATAGTACACCTTTAAACATAATTATAAATATTACAGTCCATTTCTGCTCCTAAAATGAATCAACTTTAAACAACATTTTATCAATTTTAAAAATGTTTATCACTTATCCTGAAAGTTTTCTGGTTTAGGCCTCTCAAATGGAAGGATTTACTGCTTTTCTGGTTTCTATCAGTAGAAATTTACTCTTGGTTTGACAAAAGAAGCAATATAAAAGGTGTTACTTTGGACTCTGGGAAATTTCTGACATTTTATAGACTACACAATTATTGATATGTCCTTGTATCAAACACAAAGTCACTTTTAGAGCAACAGTGCATGTCAGATTCGGTTTGACATTAAATACAAGGCAATAAATCAGCATGTACAGTTGTTGTTCAGAGACAGTAGACAGACCAAGACAGTAGGCTGCTGTGAGACTGAACTAGCTAGAAAGAGGTTCCTTGTACTCAATTCTCCTCTATCAGAATGGCACTGATTCATTCACCCCTCCATTAGCATGCACACCACACTGGCAGCCAGCAACCACAGACAGTCCAGCCCTTTAGTTACTGCAGTGTAGGGGATGGCTTCACATCAAACCGTAGAAAGCGAACACTACTGTAATGCTGCTATTCTCGCGTTGCCCGAATCTTTTGTCCCGCTTCATTCATCCCTTTTTGTTGTACATCACTATTTTTTTTCCTAATGGGTCCTTTCTGCTGCCCAGGAATGTGAGCAGTCTCCAGATGGGCCTTTCAAGGTGACAAGGCCAGCATAATACAGTGGGTGTCGGCGGGCCCGCTTCATTCCAGTGGAAAAGACCGGAATTTCAATTAGGACTTGCCCCCTTCTGAGGACATGAATAATGCTCTCTGTTCACAGACACTATCGCAGCTGGAATGACAAAGCCAATGAGCTGAGAGCAGGGCGATGGGTGCAAGACCTGCTGAGTTTGAACCAACTAACCCCGAGACCCCTTCTCTGTGTGCTGCTGGGGGAAAGTAACAGTTCACTGGTTACGGACTGCATGGGATTTGAATTCTTCAGTTATGTATAAGGCGTCATGTGCGCTGAACAGGCCACTGCATTGTGACTGGGAAAAAAGTACATCCTGTGGTGAGCTATGGAGAAAGTGCTAACACACACACACACATGTGATGGTCCAGGCTATATGATTAATATGAAAACAATAAAGTAAGCGTGATACATATTTAGATCAAATATGGCACATGTTCTGTAGATGGAGCTGCAGCATGTGCGACAGAGTTTGTGGAAAGGAAAGGAGGCCTGAGCTCCTTACTCCTGCTGACCCTAATCCTCCACAACCCACTAGATCAGCATTCCCACAATGCCCTGCTGCAGCCTGTGTGCCACTGACACAAATCTACCACTAACTTTTCTGATGTCACATCAGGGAAACTCAGAAAAGATGCAAAAACCGGGGATCTGTGAGGTGACAAAAGCACTGGGACACACAGTCTATTAAAAAACAAACACATTTGGACACATACTGTATCTGTACACAGTGACTGTGACGTCAATGATCAAGCCAATAGCTAATTAATAATGATGATAATCCCCAAAGAGGCTTTTGCTGATTCGCTGACTTTGGCAAAACAAGAATATGAATCAGACGCTCTGGTACACGCCACAGTAGCTCACTGGCCTTCTGTCGAGGACACGGCTCTGTCAAGGAGGCCCATTGTTTTGCAAGTGAAAGAGATTGGTTGACCACTAAAGGCACTCAGTGCAGCCACTCCCTGTACCCGCAGGCTAATGTCATGACCTTTTCCTGATCACATGAGGTTCTTATGGCCCCATGCTATGATTTCACTGCCTAATCCTGGCCACTCGGGCTGGTACGTTTCACTTCAAACTAAGGAGACTGTGGTATTTCTCTATACCGAAGAATAGCAGAGGTTGTTTGCTTTGCAGTGACTAATTTTTATGCCATAATTATGATTAATTTTTAGTAGCACCCGCAGGGACTGTGCAGTCCAAGTCTGGAGCTACAGGCCCTCTTGCAGGTGTCACAGGTGAAAAGCAAAGTGCAGCTGTATTGCAGTTACCATCTCTCAGCTGTGTTCCCTCTTCTCCTCCCACGTCTTTTGCCTCTACTGCGATGAATTCCAGTGCCTCAGCATCAATAGTTCCAGACCTCTGAATCACCACCCACATATCGGATATGTTCAGAAATTAAAATATGTCTGGTGTTTTGCTTCTTAATGTCTGTTTCCTCCAGTTGGAGAAACATCCGAGCGATTACAGCTTTGTGGGAGGAATTACAAACGGGTAAGAGCGGACTATCGAGCCACACCCATTAAAAATGGTGAAAGAAAAATGACCACGACAATGGAGAAAAGAATGGATTACATCGACACAGCTGTGCAGGTTGTTGGAATTCACATTTCCTCTATCGTCAGACAGTTCCTCGCAATCATCGCCGCAGCTTCCATGCTGATGGCGTCTGATTGGTTATGGCAAAACAAAACAAAATAGCCTCCCTTCCCAGCCAAATTGGCAAATATGAACACAATATCAGGCTGAATGAAGGAACTAAAATAAGATGGCAATTCAGTCTGAACATCCTGACCAACCCTGCATTTACACAGCCTGAAAATCAAAGTGTAGAGACCCCTACAAGGACATCTGCGAGCTGAAAGGAGTCACTAAAAGCTCTGCTTGAAGGGATGAATTTTTGCGTTTCGAAGATGGTAGAGAGCGCTCTCTAAAGATTGTGGTATCCTTGTAATGAAGGCAAGAGTGTTTATAGCCTGCCATTATAAAGGGGCGACAGTCTCTCTTTGAAGCCATTTATGGTGATGCACTCACTCTGCCTTACGTTGACATCTCCACACTCCAACTGCTGCATGCACGAAGAATGCGCTTTACAGATTTTTCAGAGATGGAAAGGTAGGAAACTTTTTGGATGCAGCCTTCCCCAGTCTTGATTTTGGGAAAGGTGCAGGTTTCAGACCCTAGCATAGTGATGCCTTAATACGTCCCACCAAAATCCCCAATGTGGGTTTAATTGGTTGGAGATCTGGTGTCTGTTAAGGCCACAGCTATAATTCACATAATTTCCATCATTTCCATCATTTTCAGACTCATCAAACCAGGGCACTTAGAGTAATGTGTGAGTGTAATAGAGGGCATCTGTGTTTGTTTCGTTTAACCAGAAATGTATTCAGGTCTTTAATTTGTCACCCGTTTCACAGACCTGGGTCACTTTCATGTGTGTGGTCTGCACGGGACTCATCCAGACTAAGTGTTAACCCGCCATGAGGTCACGAGCCTAGAGTCTGGCATTACAGCAGTAGCCATCTTGGTTTTTTAAGAAGCCAGAAGTGACCATATTTAGACGAGAGGGTGGCGCTTAGGAGCATATCCTGATTGGATCCGACTAAGCACGCGAGGACACGCTGTGGAGCCACGCCCTTAAGTATGCTTTATTGTCTTAATTTACTCTAAATGGGAACATCATTTAGTGCTTCTGCTGAGTGACAAGCCGGCACAGCATTGTCAGCAAGCAGCACTTCCCTGATAAGGACCCAGTGAACCTTGGCCTGGATTTACTGCAGACTAAAGAGACTGACCTACCCTCAGTTGAACATAGTGACCACATAGGAGCAGAAATCAAACTGTGTGGGGGTGAGTGCTCAGCCCTGTTCAACCCATGGTTAACTGTTAACTGGAGTGTCTGAGAATGCGACACACTGCATTTAAAAGACACCCTTCACATTTTGATGGAAAATAATCATCCAAAAAGGTATGGCAGAAAGCCAATACATGACGGTGCACAAACAGACAAGGTCAACAGCCATTTTCTCTCTGGAGTTGGTGCAGTGATAAGATCCCTCTGATGGCAGATCATTGAGATTCTGGGTACATATTGTCAAACTGCAGCTTGTTTACAATTAAAAATAACTTCCAAAGAATGATCCGAAGGGAAATTCCACAGTATTTCTTCACTTATTTTGTTTATATATAGGGTGACTGTGTGAGCACACAAATATCCTGAGGTATCATTCCTTCTTCCAAGCGCTGAAAAGGGGCTATTGACTAAGAATAAGGTCATACTCATTGATTAGTCTCTTATCTAGAGCTGACAAAGAATGCCAACTTGCCCCAACTAGCCACAGGCACTTTTCCTTTGATCTACTTCATAGCCATCAAACCATACGTAAAACACCACAAGGAGACCATTTTCCTCTGATGATTCCTTTAAAAATTGTTTGTATGTCCTAACTACCTCACCACTCCACCATTCCCATCCCCTTCCTCCCACACACGGGAAGATCAGCACAAAACCAAGCTATTGGCTCACGGGGAAATACCAGATGGGAACAGAGCGTTTGTTGCACAGTTTACACTCTGGCATAAACACGAGACCACGTTCCGGGTTGCACAAGCACCACAGATATATCAGCTCTGAAACGGCGTTCGTTTGTTTTTACACTCGTCAAAAGAAAGTTGCAAAGGTTGCCCCACGCTGACAATCACTGGACTTCACTCAGGAATGTGTGGCTTGAGATATCTTGAGATTATGTCATACAATATCCCTCACAAACAACAAAGGTTAACAATGACAACAACCTTTAGGACAACCTGTTTTCTTTCGGAAGAGGGAAATGGTCTCTTTAAATAAAGACTCAAAGACACAGATGTTGGATTTAGTGTACATGACCCTGGCGTGTAAGGAGAGGAAGTCTGCTTAGCAACCAAAATTGCAAACTCTGCACTAAAGGGAACTTTAACCCTGCATGGAGGAAAGAAAAACGAGTCTGCACCTTAACCCATTTATCAGGAGACGGCTAGAGCGGACTGTGGGGAAGGATGTGGACGGGTCAACCTGTGTATCATGGAAAATACCTCTCATTGGCTGAAATGCAGTTGCTGTCTGTGTGCAGCCCACACTATATATCCCACCATGCCTCTCTGTATACTTCATCCTTTTCAGACCATTCTCAGCATTCAGAATGAATGCCTCAGTAAGGTAGCACAACATCTATGCAGTTTTGTAAGGTGGACTTGGCTGCCATATGATGGGAAATGAAAATCTTCCGAGTCCAGATCTGGCACGCATCAATCGGGTCAGGCCAGACTGAGCGATACCCTTCAATGGCGTATTCACACAGACAGTTTAAATGCATAGCGGCATGCAGACAAACTGTATAAACCAACGGGACTCTGACATTGACTTAAAGGAAGATAAATACACGTGAAGCTTCCGTCTTTCTGCGCTGCCCCTGTTGCCTCAACTGTGTGCGGAGAGATTAATGCCTGTGGTTTCAAGAGAGCACCACAGAGAGAAAGCACCTCATTACAGAATAACACAGGAACAGTGAAGAGGGTGAGACTGACCTGGCCTGGCCTGGCCTGGCATGGCTGACCTGACAAAACACAGCATAGCACTGCGGCAGGAAGCATACATCACAGGTCATCCTGTCTGAGTAAAGGAGCACGCACACAGAAGGTATAAATTAGTGATTGTGTCCGTTTTATTCCAAACTGTAAATTCTTATGCAAATAATAAAAAAAAAAAAAAAAAAGAGGAAACGCTCTAAAAATGCCCTTACTGTGCTCTATTTTTTGACGGTTTTCACTTACACGCAAATTCTCAAAAAACAGGAAATAAAAAAACAAGGAGTGTTGCTGAGTAAGGCACATAAGTCGTTTGGTGGTCAAGTGCTTATATATGTGACCGCCAGCTATCTCTACATGGCACTGATTTCTACACGCTGTCTGCTTTTGGCAGTTTCACTTCTCAGCCTCCTCCTGCATTAGCATTTAGATTTATATGAATTTTAAATCCCTTTCCCATATGTGTCCATGTTCAATAAATGTTGTGGATCTCTGCCTGAGGGGTCGAACGCTATAAAGGGACAGCCTGTATCAAGCTCGGATTTGTTCTGAAGCATAACATGAGCAAAAAACTGCCACACTGAAATGCAATAAAATCTACAGTACAGTGTCCTCACTGAGCTAAGGTGATAACTAACATACATAACCTAAGGGCAGTCAACTTATAGCTTTTACACACTAAATAAAAGCTTATATAAAAGCTGTGTCATCAGCAATATCACCATATCGACACAAATATACAGAGAAAGCTTTTTCTCCTCAGTCAAGAAACATTCATAACTCCGTCTGTGTCTCTCATTACTATTTTGTCCATTTCTCCCTCCTCGTCTGCCATCTTCTCTCCCATACGTGACGAGTTTCTATAAGCAGCGACTGGAATCACTAATTAATCAAAATCCAAACCCCTTTGGCACAACAAAATAACGCATGCGGTGTGCATTAGAGCAAGGGCTCAATACACAACCACAGAACAGAATCGGCTTGAAAAACAAGTTCATTTTAATGCAGAGGGCATCTCCTTATTGGTCTTTTGTGGTACAGAGCAACAGGTGAGGTTATCCAAGTTAATTTGGAACCGGTAAGTATGAAATTAGCTAAATGACCTCTCGGTGTCAGCCTCTGTCATCTGACAAAGCGTGTTTACTTCTTCGTGACCTGCAGTGGTCACTACATTTATTTACGCGGCCATGATCTGGCGTTGGATGTCCCTACAATCACATTGTCTGGAAATCTGGAGGTTTTCTTAATGTTTTTTTTAAAACCTCACATGTTTTTCCAAGTTTCCTATAGCTGTAAATCTATTTTATTTCACTACAATGTTGTCCATCCATGACAACATAATAGAAAACAAATGTGGAGATTTTTAATGGGAAGTATCCCGTGGCTATTTTAAGTAGCACCTTGGAAATCATTAATGTGTCATTATCAAGAGTAGAAGATGCCATCCCTCATTAAAATACAGCAAGTGTCAACAATTTCAGCTGGCCATTAGCGTCAGTTTGTCCCCAAAACAACCTCCATTAGCTCCACATCACAACAGGCAAAACAGTCATGAGCATGTATGTCAAAGGTTAGAGACAGAAAAGTCACAACTTTCTTGATGATGTACGTCTCGAGACTATGACAAACTCATGTGGTTTGTCTGTTTGTCTCTGTTTGTTCCTCTCTCTCTCTGTGAACGTCTACTGTATCCTTCTCTTAAAAGACTCCTCTCCCACACACCCAGGACATGTACGGGCTTGCCATCTCTTATTCAGACACGGAAAGTAAGCAAGAACTCCACTCGAGAGGAGTGTAGAGACATTTGCTCTTTCCTGTAAGGCAATTATACGGATCTCTCTGCGTAAATATCCCGCCTCTTAACAGCGTCGAACAGTTGCCTTTATGAAATGAAAGGTGTTGGATGAAAAACATTGAGCTCGCGCATAGGGACACACGAACACATACACTTTAACCCACAAATCTACAGTATAGTGGCGAACGAGAGAGAGAGAGAGAGAGAAAGGAGAGCTGAGAAGGAAGCAGGGAAAGTTCAGGTGGAAAGTGTCGCTAAATGCTGTAAAATTACATCTTCACAAGCAGGGGACGTGGTCGGTGTTCAAAAAAGGAAAAAAAACGTAGAAGGGTGGCCCTCAGCACGAGTTGAGTCCATGTTATAAAAACTTAAAGCTGCTGTGAGTGGTATTTTTTTATTAGAATTAGTGTTAAATAGCTCTTTATTCCAAGAGTGTTGGTCAGTAACCCATGTCTCCCCTCATGTTATGTTATCCCTGCCCACTTTATCCAATCATGACAGAGAGCTCCATGAAGAGGCGGTGCCAGTGAACGCCCAGAGAGATGCACCTGTCTGGAGATTACCGCTGCGTCCATGTGGTGTCTTAGAGGAGAGAGGGGATTGCTAACTGCAAAACGGACAGGAAGTCAGCTAAAACGACAAAACAATGCTTACAGCGGCTTTAATCATGCTGTGGAAAGCAAAGAAATGCATATCTAATCTTAAATATAATACAAGAAAAGCGCAGTATGAGTGGTCTGTTGTGAAAAGAGTGAATGTGGAGATCTGCCTGGACTGATGTTAGATCCCCGACCTGAGTTATTATTCCAGCCTGCCTCTCACAGTGGGCCTGTGTACGTCTGTCACTGAAATCATTTTGCTAAACTGAATAAATACTTCAGGGAAATAAAGCAATTTATGCCTTCGAAAAGTGTCTGATTTTAGGCCCAGGCAGCTGATATGGATGCACGATATGACCCGCGTAAACAAAAAGCGAGCTCTGGCCCACTGCCCGATAACACAATCACCTCGTCTCAAGCCGATCACAAAATTCTCACACAAACACACAGCGCAGCCAGTTAGCATGACTCAGCAAGCTGGAGTGCAGCGTGCGTTTGTATGTGAGGGGGTAGTAGGTGAGTGTCGGGGGTGGGGGGTGTGTGTTTACTGTAAAAATGCAATAGTGAGCAGCACAATGATGCTGAGCTGATAATGAGCCTTGCCTGTCCTGCTGTTGTGATGCTAAAAAGGCTAGCACACACAGCAGCGCCGCATCAGATGACTCTCTGAAGCCATAGCCTTTGCCATTCTGCCCTTATACTTTGGAGCCAGCATATCGTAGATCAATGCAGTAGTAAGATCATCCTGGTTTATCAAAAAGGGCTTAGTGTTACAGAAACACTTCACTATCAGTTGCGATGGTGGTGTTTACTGTATCACACCGCCCTTTCAGTCTGGCACTCCTCAGAATCAGAGGTGAAAAATCTTGCTTTCTTTGTAATATCCCCTGCAGAGTTTATTTTCTGATCATGTTAGTCACTAGTCTCCGTCCTCTCCCTTTGTCTGAAACCACCCCGCCACCAATTCTCTTATGCAGTTTCTTTTTCTGTCTCTATGTGGCAGTTAGCGTATAAGTGTCACATTATATCAGCCATGTTGGGCCCGGTGCTGGGCCCTACTGTGACAGGCCATTCTGGCGGAACGGATTGTAGCTGTGCGCAAATTGCTCTGCACTCTTGAAAAAAGGCTCAGCCATATCCTGAAAACTCGATGGACTCGATGCCTTTCGCCACAATTTGTGCTAACATACAGTGAAGTCAGGAAGGCGCCGTCTTCTAATTACTCACGAGGTTGTAGAAAACTGAACAGATTGCTATCACCATATTGCCGTTTTCTAGATTAAAATATGGCGTTCAATGGCGCCGAGCCGTCAAGATCCATGAACTAAGACTTAATTGCACACAGATTGATGGGAAAGGGAGGATTAGCGCGCAGTCTCCAGTGCAAACACAGCCGAAGCTGGGATTTGGCTCCGACTTTCCTTTGCGAGCAGAGTCAAACAAAGCAAACCACAAAGGAGGGTAATGTGGTTCATAACGTTACATGCAATAACGTCATATGACTGACACGTTTAGCATGGATAGAAAAGCGATTGATTCCACCCGCTAATGTGTTATTGAGCGATCGTGTTGCCTCTCTTGGAGCGGCTCTCACGGAGTTTTGTCAGTACAGAGAGAAGCTGCAGGGTAAATAGCATGTGACGGAGGCCACACATGATCAGAAATAAGGGCGGCGGTAGAGCAACATAAAGCTCAAACAAACATCCGTCCAGTCAAGCCCTGCACAAGTTGACTTTATTATATTGCACTACAGCAAGCTGCTCATAAACGAGATTGACAGAGAATCATGAGGACACGGTTGATTAGTAACCTTGACCCTGCAAGGAGGAAATATTTGAGTGACTAGATGACAGTTTATGTTGCTGCTCGCTCTTTAAATAAGGAACCGGTAGCCTGAATTTTTTAACAACCTGTTTCAGCCTGAAGCAAGGAAACGTAAACTCTTTGTTGCCGTTGAAGCAAACGGATCAACACGTGTTGTCTAACCACAATCCTCAATCCTCGTCACGCTTCTAAACGCTCTGCTTTCACATGTCAGGGCAGACAAGGTTACTAAGTCTAGAGTTACCTTCCTATAAAGCTACAGGAACTTTAAACCGAATATTTCAGATATTCTTGGCAGCGTCTGAGCCCACCGATCCATTGTTCCACAAGCACAGGTACTTGAGCGTGATTGCAGAGGGTAAGGTGTTGTGTTAACCTTTCATAAGACAAGAATGAAGAATGGAATACCAAGAAAATTGCGAAAGATTGTTCGTGACCACTTGATTTACTTTGCAATCACTGCATTGTAGTTTGGAGGACTGTATTCTCACCATGCAGCCTGCAAAGAATGTAAAAACGGGGTAGAGAATGACGGAGAAACAGAGGAAGGACGGAAAAAGGAAGGTGAATCACAAAAGTTAAAACTACGGAGAGAATAATGAGAGGAAAGTGAGGACGAAGGGGTAAATCTTTACTCTGTCTCATAATAATTGGACTCTCGACACAAACGTAGTCTTCTCGGAAAGCATAATCACTGCGCTGCAGATGCATCCAAATATCGCATTCATTTTTATCAGTCAGAAAGGTCAAATACTGCTGAGCTGCTCTGGCAGACGACCATTAAAGAGGCGTATGATTCATGCCTTCAGAAGCCCATTTAATTCTAACTTCATATAACAGCAAGCTGCATTGTTTACTGCACCACTATAGAGAGCAGATGTCAGATGGATCTTGTGTTTTACAGAAACATATATTTGTATAAGTCGAGATAACACAAGACGGAAACAGAAACCAAATACTGCAGTGTCAAATATAAACTGTAAAACTTTGCAGTGGACCTTTTAAAATGAAGCTATACCTATTTACAACTTCATAATTCAACCAATTAAGGATTCTTTCATCCTCAGACATAATTTACAGGCTGGATACTATTCGAAATTTCGTAGAATAGAAGCAAAAAATTGGATAAAAAGCAAAAAGCATAGTAAGGCGTGATATTGGATTTTTGCCGGTACCTGATATGCCAATATTTTTCAGCTCGTTTTGGGCAATTGCCGAGGCCGACATCTATAAAAGCACACAGCTTTTCCATCTAACTGCAGAGAACATAAAGTCTCTCCTGTAGTGGAATTAACATATTATGCTACTCTTACAGCGATGGCCCACTCGTAGATGCAGACATATAATCCTTTTCTAAATGTTAATTTCGCACTGATGCTGATACATAACCAAGGAGGTTATGTTTTTGCCCGTGTCCGTTTGTCAGCTGGCGTTGTAAGCAAGATAACACAAACACTACTGAGCAGATTTCCACAAAACTTTGATGAACAGACCCCATTAACTTTTGGTGCAGATCCAGAAAAAGGATTGAACCAGGACTTTTTTCTCAGTTGCTTTAACATTGCAGGTTTAAGCTTGTACAGTTGAAATGTGACTGTGCAACCCCACCACCTGCTGTGTGGTTCCAACCACCTGGTTTCCAGAGAACCACTGATTTACTGAACCATAAACTGCAGGCTAATGTGCAAACAATGGATGCAGATGTCAAGTTCATTTAATTTTGATGCGACACCGTACTGTACAGCTGAACTCCGCCCTTTCCCCTCCTCCTGCCCCACCCTCTTTCCTTTGTCCCGGGCGCAGACTGAACGGTCCTTCTATTTTGGGAGCGCAGCGAAGCTTTTCAAGGTATACAGTGTGGAGTAAATTAGAATGACAAGGACACTGAGGGCCCCTTCCTCCATCATCTCGCCCTTGCTCCCTCTCATCTTCCCTTTCCCCTCCATTCATGCAAACCTCTGTCTGCACTGGTCAATTACCGCGGCCAAAGAGGCTTTTAAAGGATCCATCGCCAACACCAGGATATGCATCGACTCTATGGCCAATTATTAGGACGCTGTCAAAAAGTCCCCTTCCTGCCACGCTTCAGAAACTAACTTTCCCCACAGAAGTAATTATTTAAACCTTTACTGTGCAGAGAGAAGGTCACATCTACAGAGAGGATTCATCTCTGAGGATATTACAGTCTCTACCCCGACACCCCCTCTGCCGTTATCACATTATTGATTAGCGGTAACGAGGATTAAAATCTCAGAGAGAGACGCAACGCTGGTACACCTAAATGAAAATTAAAGAGTTCGCTTCAAGGGTAAGGAGGCCGATAGTTGTTCTGTAATGAGAATTTATCCCACAATGGCATTCGTTTAATAAATGTTAGGAGGTCAATGCAACACAATTACTCTTCTTTAAGCTGAATGCTACCCTCAGCTAGAGACAATTAAAGTGGAATATCCTTTTGATTAGGTGTGTCTGGTCCTAATGAGAACAGCACCAGTGGGAGGATATTAGTGGGCGGTACGGGCAAAATTAATATTGCAAGAATGCACAGCATTATCACAATAAAACTGTCATTCTGCAACAACGAAATGCAAGTTGTAGTGCCTTTCGTGCTACACAAGAAAAAATATCGTTTGTGCTGGAGTGCTGAGGATGAATCGTGAGTCTCACAGCCTGAGGAAAGAAGCCGCTTCCTAGCCTGGTGGTACAGCGGCGGATACTTCTGTATCTTTTGCCAGACAGCAGCCAAGGTACTGTTTTATTATTTACTCAGCCTCAACAAGGAACACTGTTCCTGACAACCTGCAGTGCAACAAAAGCTGCTACTTGCTAGACACGGAGTCCCAAACAAACCAGTTTGGACAGGAGGTAAATCATGTTACATGCAACAGGCCTGCATTTTCTACAGTATATCGCCATCGCTGCTGTGCACATCTGCCTCTAGCCTTGGGCGAAACGTCTCTGCTTCTCGGAGGACAAGTTTAGCATCATTACCAAAGGTGAGAGTGTCGGCGTTAAATACTAAGTGTTCAAAGTCAATTATCAAGCATTCAGTTGTCAATTGATCAGCTGGCAAACGTACGAGCGAAATGCGTAATTATAGCTCGTAACCACAAGTAGGCTTTGCAGGACTGTCTCTGTCAATGGTCCATTTCACAACATGCTAAAATGGTATGCATGAAGATGTTATGTTAGCATGCTCTGCTAACTTACTGGGAGCTGTGCTAACTACACTATTGCTGTATTACTGGCGACATTGGCGTTGACATTGACTACATCAGAGTTTAAAGTAATCATAGTATGTCTGCCGTATTCTTTATTGGATTTGACGGGTACACCTGTGCAACTCCAACCTAATATACCTGATAAGCTAGCCAAACATCAATTAGCTGTTCTTGTCCAAGTCTCCTCTATTCTAAAATGCTGACTCATGCCGAGGACCTGTTAGCTTTATCCTCAGTCTGTTAGCATTGGCCGTATCATGTAGGCACATTTAGAACTTTTTTTTTACAAGGTTTTAGTTTAAAACGAGTCAACTGGAAACATTAAAAAGTCATTTGTCAACCCACTTTGAGTTAACATGAAACAGCTAGCTAGCTAGCTAGCTACAGGTAAAATCTGTTAGCTGAAGTCGTCATTTCAGCAGACAAAAATCGACAGTCGCATGCTAGAAGTGTGAACCCTGCTTCTGTGTACTTCTGTGTAAAAGTGTTTAAAAAAATAGCTATAAATTTTAAATGGACATTTTCATTATAAAACTTGCATATGTGCGGTGCAACAATGGAGAGCTTGACAGATATAGCAAGAGTAACAAACGGGGCAGGGCTTAGCTAACGGTCGATTAGCCTAGCACAGAACTTTTAGCGGACAGATAAACACTTACTGAGGACGTAGAGGGAGAGGGTGATCCCCGCCAGGCAGAAGCCCTCGAAGAAGCGCAGGGTGCTGAACATGGGGACATTGACGGAGAAGGCCACAGTCAGACCGAACACCAGCATGAACAGCACCGATATGATTAGCACTGGGTGGCGGCCAAACCTAAAACGGGTAAGGTAGACATTATTTTTTTCACACCTCCAATGTGGGGAAAAAAAGCTGTCATGCAAGAACAAAACTCTTACCAGTCGGCGAGGATCCCAAACACCAGGTATCCAAAGATGGATCCCACCAACAGAGAAAACTTTGCGATGTGGACTTTCCATGCCGAGTCGCACACCAGACTCCACTGTTGAGAAACAGACAGACGTTAGTGCTGAGAAAATGTATGCTGGGTAACAAACATGCGAGTGAAAGCCTAAGTGTTGCCTCACCTAGCCTGCTAATATGTTTTCAGCTAGTTTAGCATTAAAAAAAAACAAGTAGTCTTAAAAAAAGTGATTCTACAATAAGTATTAAGAGCAGTAGGGTTATCCTCCACTGGTAAATGTATGCATGTTTATTAAAAAAAGCCCAAATTATGCCTCACAGTGCCACCAGAAAGGTATGAGAAGCTTATGTGCTCTCTGCAAATCAATATCAGGCATTAAATTATCTGTACTTATGCCAGTTATTTCCCCATCTGACGTTTTTTTCTTCTATTATTTATTCATACCTCCCCTGCTGTGTGTCGGAATGGTTTACAGTATTACAGTCCACTCTGCCTCTCTTTTATTTTCCTCTGTGACTGAAACTCTCCACCGCAGCAGCAAAGCCATTCGCCGAGTGCAAACAATGCAGCGTGTGCCTGCTATTGCATGAATCAAGCGTGCCCCGAGTTGTTTTTTTTACAGTAGTTGTGACAAATAATACCAGAGAGAGAGAGAGAGAGCAAATGTAAAGCCCAGTGGACTATGTGCACTCCTTATGCATGTGAGGAAGAAACCCGACACCCAAAGAAATCTAAATCTGTAACTCCAGCTACCACTGACATCATTACTTAATGATCCCTGTTGAGCGGTTGAACCCGAGAGAGGAGCAGAAGATGAATTTCAGCGAGGAGGCGGACATCAGGGGTCTTTTCTGGCACCATATGACTCCCAGCTGTCTGCTGACACAAGCAGCGGGAAGAAGCAGACAGGGGCGTGGCAGCCATAGCAGGTGCATAGTGTATCGGCTGAACAACGCTGATTTCAACTGCGCCTCATCTGTGAATCTTACATGATTTATAACCAACGGTTATTCCCGTCATTGATTGATTTGCAGATTATCCTCACGATTAATCATTAAGACTATAAAATGTCAGAAAATGGGGAAAATGTTCATCACAATTTCCCTAAGTGTCGTCTTCAAATCGCCTCTTTTGTCCAAAGACATTGATGAATTGCTGGAACGATTAGTCGATTATCAAAATAGCCGGCATCTAATTTTCTTCTGATCGATTAATCGTCGCAGCTCTATTATCGCTACAAAGAAATATGGGACCGTGTACTGCCGTGTCGCAAAAAATACTTCGAATACAAAGTGCAGTCAATTCTTACATTTTTCTCTGAGAGGCTCTACCCTCTTATAACCTCTGCCATAGTGACCTGTTCAGAATGGAACGCTCCAGGATTACGCAGAGCCACCCCAGCCATCACATGATCCACGCATGCCACTCATTCATGGTTTCAGTATCGATGTCAGCAGAGAAAAAGACAGAGGGAGGCAAACAAGTTCCTGTTGCACAATCACTGCACAAGCAAAGGCTGAAGCCTCCCTCCCCCGGAACTGTGACAAACCGGCATATACACTAAAATTGAACTCTGAGTCTGCAATTATACGGGGGACAGGCACGGCACGGCACGGCTGGATGACTGCGCTGAAAACACATCTGTGGGAAACCGAAGACAGATGACCCGGTGCTGTAACACATGAGCATTATAAAAAGTCACATAGCCATGATGCACGCGTGCTAAGTGCTGCTGGAATGTGTTGCAGAGCGGACAGAGCACGGTAGTTTCTTTAATAGGCAAAGTATTAATGTGTTATATTTGAAAGCATCAATAAGCATATATTATTAAGCAGGGCTTCTCTCTAGGCCAACACTCTGACCGAGCTCATCGTTAATGGGCTTCCACACTGCTATTAGCACAAGTGGAAAAAATATGGACAGGCTTTCAGCGATAGCAGAGCGGAGAAATCCCAGCAAGCTGAGCGTGAGTCAAATCCACGCAGCTCGTCTGCTATGCCCCTATTATTTCAGCCAGTCGCTCCCTCGCTATTGTCTTGCTCATTTTGGGAGTAATGAATAGAAAGTCAGTGTGCAGAGTTGGGTTCAGAAGCATATAAAATCCATTAGCGGATGAAAAATGCTGAACAGTGAGGGGCCAAAGACAGAAAAATGAGTTAAAATCCCCGGGGTGTCTGCAGACCTCTCTCAAATGACTGGCCACCGATGATCGGTGTGCACCAGCCAGACTCATTAGCTCCGATGAAGACGCTCTCGACTACAACTGCACATTTCTGCACCCGTTGAACTACAGAGTGTGGGTGGGTGGGTGGTTGGGGGGTTCAAAGGAGGGGGAGGAAAAAGGGTGAGGAGGGAGGTGGAGGAAGACACAAAGCGGAGGGAGAATTATACAATGCAGAAACAGAACATTCAAAAAGATGGATGGAGACGCAAAGAATGGAGAAAAACGTGGAAAGGATGCCGGTTAAAGAGAGAAAGGGATGGAGATGCTGAAAAGCAGGTGTGAGGGGAAGGCAGGAAACACATGGAGAGACTGCTGCATAGTTACTGCCCAGCAACAGACTCTTTCTGCTTCCAAGTGCAAGTTTTTAGCATCGCTGCCTCACTGAAGGGTTGGAATCCTATAGTGTGGTGGTGGGAGCTTAGGTGAGGGAAAGAGAGAATAACGAAATGATTTGAAAGGAGGGTGAGCGGAAAGATTAATCGATACAAGGGCTGCTGCAACTAACAATTGTTTTCATCGTCAGTTAATCTGCCAATTATTTTCTTGATTAATCGATTAGTTAAAAATTCCAGAAAATGGTGAAAAAATGTCTCGTGACTTTTTGCGTCCACAATCCAAAGATATTCAGTTTATTGTCATGGAGAAGTAATGAAACCAGGAAATATTCATTTAAACGGGAACTTTTTTCAGCTAGCTTAGCATCGCTACAATGTTGTTCCGCATTTTGTAAGCGCGCATCCATGGGCACAAAGAGTCCAGTCCAGGGTTCCAGGGTGCGACTATTTTGGTTGCACATGGACCCGAAAGTCTGTTAACCGAACGTTTCCGTTGGTAGCACAGGTGCGCCTTTGTTCAGCAGCTCATATAAAAAAAATGTTAAAGCTGGTTTATTGCAGTTAAGCTGCAATATAGAAGCCAAAACTGAAGGGGCCACCATGTTGTTTTTTACTGAGGAGGAAAAAACATATTTAGTGTCCTGTTTAGATGTGATAGGATATTGGTAGTGCGAATAGCCGGCCACCTTAGCGTTTCCTGTTATCGTAGGTTTTCTGCCTTTTGAGCAAAAGTGAATACCTCAGCCCTTTGTCTCTGTTTTCTCTGGTCTTGTAGCACCAATTTCAAAAATATTTGTGTCTTTCTACCAGAGAGACAGCCACATTTTATGCAAAAGCCATCTTTGCAGTGGTGAAATACTTCTCTAAAAGCAAATTCTTGCCTTTTTCCCCCAAAAGAAAAAGGATAAATCGATCAAAATAGTTGGGGATTCATTTAAAAGTTGAAAATGACTACTCCATTAATCGTTGCAGCTCTAATCTAAACAACACATATTTTTTTCCACTGCAGTTGTTTTGGTAAAAAGAAGTCACGACTGAAACAATACAAAGCTATCTGACAATGCACATGTAGCTTTAGGGACTTATAGCCTCAGAGCACATTGATGTTATCAAGGCGTGACCGAGTAACTGTCATACAACTGTAGCATCAGGCCTACACTACTCATCAAATGGAAAATGCTCACATATTTGACAGTGACTAACTGAGACACATGATTAAATAACAATCCTTTAACAATCAATTATTCATCGCCTCTTATTGTTGACAGTTCAGAATCATAACTACACACATCTGTCGCCAAAGAGACCCGATATGTATCGACAATGGAGCGACACTCCTACAGCTTGAATTCCATCACACAATCCTACAAACAAAACTAAACATCTGCCGAGGGTCAGACACCCCATAATGTTCACCCCTCCCTGTTGCAAAACTTATCAGAAACAAGCCTGCAGCACACGCACACACCACATACTGGGCCTCAGACAGAGTTTTATCTCTTGGCTGCAAGCGTCATTGTGTGCTGACTGGGTATCTGCGGTGGGGTCATCGCCTTGCGACAGCTGAGACCGTTTCAAAGTGTCCCACACTGATCAGGGGTCTGTGGAAGGAGCCAACCAGCTGGGTAAACAGTATGAAGGGACACAAGAGCAGAGAGGCCCGCATGGGTTTTTCGACCACAGTATCATCTTTCAGATCTATGGGTGTGCAACCTCCAGCACAGTGATACCGGGTCTGGGTGTACCCACTAGTGTGCTTTTACAGCATATCCTCCTTATCATTCTCAGACAATAGTCTGGCTCAACATACAAAAATGGTATTGGCATATTGTTTAACTGTACTAGATATTAGGCCTGCAACAATTGATTGATTGAAATTAATAGCCTATCTTGAGGAAAGATTAATAGCTTGAGTCAATTATTTCAACATTTACTGGTTCCAACTTTCTTAAATGTCAGGATTTGCTGCTTTTCTTTGTCGTTTGTGACAGTAAATGAAGAGTCGTTGGGTTTGAGACTAAATAATTAAATCTGCAGATTAATCGATAGTGAAAATAAACTTTAGTTGCAGACCTACCACCTATATACTGAAGGACTGATGACACAACAATGAAACAACCAATTTGACCAAGAAGCCCATTAATTCTCATGATTAATGAATTGTTAGGTCTATGAAATGTAATAAAATAGTTTGGTTTCCTAAAGCCCATCCCAACTTTACATTTCTTTAGGTTAAATTTTCTATTTTATCTTTTGACAACTCTGTGCTTGTGGTCTGGTTAGGTTTAGGCAAAAAAATCCACTTGGTTAGGGTTAGAAAAACATCATGGTTTGGCTTAAAACACCTGCTTTGGTCGCCACAAACACGGCCTGAGATGTCCTGAGGTCCCGTTAAGAACACCTTTTTCTTATCACTACAGGCTGGAGGTGTTCAGACTTTTTGTAAGAAAAAATATCTTGGCACCACAAACAAGGTCTCCTCAAAAATATCCAGCGGTTTCACGCATACATATGTTTCTATCCGATCTTTGAACTGCGGTCACTGGCTTGGAAGCCTTCCCACCCAGTTGAACTCCACCTCCAGACATGAAATCCAGATTGTAAAATGTAATGTGATTGATTATGATAGTTATTTTAGAAATGTTAATATGGTACTGTGACACATAAAAATGTGAGCATATCAGTTTTTTGCAGAAATGTGCACTGCCAACATTTTATCCTGGTGACTGGGCTGTGATTGGTCAATACTACTCGGACTACAAAAGGACTATAAACGGAAACCAGAATACTTCCGGTACAAAAATACAGTCCTTTGCCTACGGTTTTTGCATTTGTAGATTTCTGTTTATAAAAAAATAAAGCAAAAATGCAGAACATTGTCTGTTTCCAGTGGTCGGATGAAAATTTGCAATTTGAAGACATTAACTTGACTATTTTCTCATCACTGACAAAACATTAGTCATTAGTCGAGATTAAAATGAGCTCAAATGTAAGATGGTGTCATATTAGTCCAAAAGGGGAATCCCATATTTAGGTTTAGATGTTATAATCATCATCAGTCCCTATCAGTTAGTGTCTCTGATCAATATACAAGAACCAAAGTTTCACAGGGAGTAGTGTAGAGGTGAAGCTTTGCCTTGAGGAGTTTCCTAAGCCACTATTTTGGTCGGCGTGTGCAGCTGCTACTCATCTGAACGGGAGCTGAGTAGGGTAGGCTGCAGAGAGACTCTATCTGTCTCTGAGTAATGATACATTCTCATTTCTGAGGCTCAGTCCAATTAAGATGGACCCTGAGGAGAGCTCAGACTCAATTAGGATGGGTCTCCACATTAACCACTTTGGATCCTTCACCACCTCAGCCTCCAACCGCTTCCGCCAAAGCCTTCTTTCTGACCCCTGCGAGCCAAAACGTATTCCTGTGCCACTGATTCTGGAGGGCTTAACCCACTTTGGAGTGTCCTGTATGGGGTTAGGATGCGTTGGTACATTCTGACAGAGACACCAACACATTTTCCTCAGTGTTGGCACTCTGCTCTGCCTTTTAGGGATCGTATGTCACAGATAGCCGAGCCCAGTCATGTGCAGTTATGCCTATGCAATCCAAACACGGGGAGAAATGCCAAGTCATCACTTCCTGCTGTAGTGTGACGTTTCTGTGCTGTATGTGGTGGAGAGAAGAGGCCTCGGAAGAGTGAGGGACGGGCTGTCAAAAGAGACAAGTCAGAGAGGTAGATTCTGCTCAATTCTTTGGCTCCTGTTTTGGGACTGGTCTGGATGCCGTCTGGTTCAATTTCTCCTGACAGCGACCTTGTCAGAATGTGGACTGCACGGGTCAGGGAAGACGAGCACACAGCCAGAGACACTTATACCAACTGCTCGGGCCTGTCACCGATCTGCAGTGGTGGTAGTGTCAACATGACATTCTCTGTATGCGTGCAAAAGCAACACAAATATTAGCATGTACAGGTTACAGCGCCAGCATGAGAGGAGGACCAGCAGTGTTTAAGTACTGGAAAGTTCTCTGCCTTTCTTACCCTTGAGAGAACTGACATTTTTCGATTCTTAGTAAGCCGAACCCACCCAATCGATTCCCCCGTCATGTATGACTTCACATTCAGCTGCAGGTCCAGAGTAGTTCAAATGCATCCATTTATATGAACAGTTTATCAGCCTGGCCTTAGTTCATGCAACCCCACCCCCTCCCAAATCACCCTACGGATAGTAAATGAAATCAACACTTAAACTGTCCCCTCTGGCTCGTAGCTGAATTAAAAAGCCGCAGCTGCATTTTATTTGCTTTATTTAAATGGGGACATTATCAGCGATAAGCAGATGGGCTGTTGGCATAACAGTGGACGCGAGCTGAGGGTGCCACAACCCCCTCCGACAGCACGGAGAGGCTTCAAAGCTCGGCTTCAGATCCAACTCTCCCCGATAAGCCTTTTGATTATGGCACGCATGCCAAACTCTTCAGTGCTGAAGATGCTGCAGATTAAAATACTATATTGTGAGTTTGCCTCAACATTTTAGACTTTTGACGGCAAAACTGAACGTTGAATAAAATCTATTCTTCTGTTTTCACCAGTGTTGGTTGGTTTGTGGGCAGGATTACACAAAAACTACGGGTTTCCTTGAAACTTGGATGGAGGATGGATCTCAGCCCAGATTAGACCCCTTTAACTTCTGGTGCTGATCCAGATTAAAAAGGGACAGATACAGGATTTTGTTCTCACTTTCTTGACCATTGGGAGATAGGGTGTGTTTCAACATTTACGTTAAAGGTGCACTATGTAGTTTGAGAGGACATTTTAATCAAAAGAGAAAGATCTTTTCTCGACTAATGCCTAAACAAACTAAATAAAAAAACTCTCTTTGTCTCATGACTGAATAAACCAAATAAACAAACTGACCTTAAAGGACAACACATGTGGCGGACCCTGCCACCTTTCTAGCTTCCAACTCTGAGAACAGCTTCTTTAATCAGTTCTGGAAAAAATAAATATTTCTGAGTTTGTATTAGCACCTCATTAATATTGTAAATATTAAAATTCTGAGTGTGAATTTCTTCTGGAAAACATCATAGTGCCCCTTTAATCTCTCAGATTTCGGTGGCTGTTATCTACGAGCGAGTACAAAATTGGACTGTTGGGCCTTGGCGGAGGTATGCACTCTACTGTGTCTTTTAATCACATCACCCTGTCGATATCGCTGTCAAGTTCACCCAGAGAGCCCTGTGGATCAAAGTCTCACCCCTTTCTTCTCACACCGAATGAAAACTTGATATCTTGAGCGTGCAGCATCCTCAGAAGAGCTGATGGGCGTAATGAGATATTAAAACCCCTTCCTGCTCCAGCTTGCAGACCAACTACAATGGCTGCGGGGCCTTCACCGTCTCCTCAGCCTGCTCTGTTGCAGATAGGAGGTAAAGGCATCACTCCTTTGCACACAAAAAAAGCTCCCAGAATGAAAGCTTTAAGGATATCTCCCTGGTGTTTGTTTAGGGCAGCTGTAGGGCGGGTGGTGTTTGGCCAGGGATGGGGTTGCACTATTCTAGAGAGCGCACTAATGACCTTTGCTCCAAATCAAAAGGGCTGCATGTCTATTATGTGCATTACGACAACCGGCAGATTCCACCAGCCCTGGCATGTTGTGCCCAGTGTGCCAACGGTGGCGTCTCTCTGCGACGGGTCACACTTCTGTGTCATGCTTTTGCGATGATGACTCACTGTCAGCAGCACCTATACAATATCCTGATGCATTCAGGTTCAATGTGAGAGGAGACTCTAGTGCCGGCGTGGAGGAAAAACGCACATCATGGAGGCAAATAAGGCGATTGTTGTATATTAATATGATCTGAGTGCTGCTGCTGCTGCTGCTGCAGAATGAAAGGGTGCAGTGTTGATAAGTGGCACTATTTCTCCCTCGTACTGCTCGATCCAAAGAGGATTGGAGCGGATGGGGGTATCACACACATGCACAACACAACCCAATGTGATGGAGAGGGGGGGGGGGGGGATGCCCATCCCTCAAGATGGACAGCTTACCTTGGTGACCACATTCTGCATGAGTCCCGTGTGCAGCTCGAAGGTCCACTCGCTGCACCGACACTGCATGTTGTGCGTGTCGTTGTGGCTGCCGTAACTCCCATTGGCGTAAATGTACGCCGGCTTTTGGTGCCTCGGACCGTCCGTCAACGCGGAGTGACCCGCGGTGTGATTACTGTTGGTCAGGTTCGCCAAAGGCTGGACGCATGTGTTGTTCGGCTGGGCGAGGAGGAAATTATCAGAGTACTGGCTGAATCCAATGAACAGCGCCGGGATCCATGTCAGCACGATCAGCTGTTTCTGGTACTTCCCGAATCCCCCGAGGAACGGCAGCACGGAGCCGTCGATGCGTGTCAGCAGCCCCGGCGACGTGGTTTCGGGGGACACGAAGCCGTTCTCCGGTTGATGGTCGTCCGTGTCGAGCTGCACCACGGCCATCGCGGTCTTACCGATAGATGCCTCCGTTGTGTTGCGAAGCCGGGGTTTGCAGTGCTGCTACCCCCCTGTCGACTCCACAATGCGTCAATGCCCCCAGCTCCGGCGGTGAAAGCCGTGCGCAGTCAATCACTGGAATGGAAATAAGACGCACCTCTCTATTATCAGGAAGCGCTTCCCTCGCTCTCTCTCGCTCTCTCTCTCTCTCTCTCTCTCTCTCTCTCTCTCTCTCTCTCTCTCTCTCTCTCTCTCCGTCTGCCACTGAGAGAGAGGGGGAAAAAAACAGCCCGTGCGGGATCTGACTGCGGGGCTCAAGCTCCGACAACAAAAGGCGGATTGCAGCAATGATGAGCAGAGACGAGGAGAACTATTTCATGGTGTTTCCCCGTCGTCTGATCCACTGGTTTCCTCTGTCCGTCGGTCATCTGTGGCAGGAGAGCTCTGAGAAGCGCTTCCTGACGGAGCCACAGGTAACACACCTGCCCATAAAGGCTCGTGTGCTGTTGACTCTACCCCAATATGGCCACCTGTAACCACCGGTAACCACTTTGAATGGAAAATGCTCACTCTCTTTCTCTCTGCAGGAGGAGAGCAAGTCATGAACATTATTATGACCCAATTCCTTCTGTTTTTAATCATATCCAGCAAAAAAAAAAAAAAAAAGACACGAAAAGTTTTATTTGCATGTGTTTGAATAAAAGAACACGCTGTTCTTGTGTTTGTGCAGCCGTGGTATGTGCTGCCAAAAAAGTAATCCAACCAGAAATAGGCACAAATTCTGAGTATTATTGAGGGATTTGGATTCCAAAACAATTTTGCAAGAATTTCACAAGAATCAGCATTTTGGATTCTGTGTAATTTCCCCCAAATACTGTACATTAAAGATACATAAGTAGTGAATAAACACACACACACACACAGCCTACATTAGATTTTTAATGCACAGTACAGATCAGCAGGTGGTAGGAGGAGGAGGAGGAACTAGCTCTGTCCATGCCCATTTCTATCTATCAAACTATAAAAAACAGCAGTTCTGCTTTAGATGAAAGCAAAGGTCAATGCAAAATGACTGTATTATTCTTTATGTAAATTGTAATAACTCATAAAATATCAGATGTGAGCAAAAATGGTTCATGCAGGCGTAAATGAATTATGTCTGTTGTGTGGAGGCAGCATTCAGACAGTGTGTTAACATTAGATTTAGACAACAGTGGCCGACTGACACTGGGGGGCCAACACTGATACTGAAATTAGAGGGTAAAGATTCAAATATCGAGAGATGTGCTGATATACAGTTAACCCTCAGGAGATATGTACTGGAGACAGGATATCTTACAGTTTAACAATAAACTTTATTGGCTTAAATGACACCAGCGCACTGCAAACTGTGAACTTACTGTGAATTTAAGAATTACATATTACCATGAGTATCTTTTTCTGTGTTATTATCTCTAACAAAAAAACTTAAGTTTTAGGCGGCAACATATACTCTGACACCGATATCAATCAGTATCAACCTTTATTTATACTCAAGAGATCACTGAGGTGTAACCCTCATTTACAAAGACATCGAGTCAAACACAACAAAGAAAAGGAAGAACAATAACAAGGAGAAATGCTGTCAAAGTAAAAGCAGTCCCACAACAGGCTTGTAAAAATATCCAAAGCCATTTAAAAAATCAAAGTCAGATAATTTGATGAAAATTAAAATAATGTTAAATAACATTCAGTTACATAAAACTCTTAAAACTCATACATCTGTGATAAGCTGATATTGGCCGATAATATCATCCAGCCGATATACCGGTCAGGCTCTAGTTGGTAGTCAAAGGTTTTATGCTCGGCTGTTTCAAGTCGTGCATGGACCAGTCAGACTGATACTGAGACTGGTAGCTGCAGGTTGCCAGTTAACCTCCTGTGTGCTGCTGAGGCGTCCCTGAGCAAGAGGCCGAACCCCTAACTGCTCAGGGTCGCCTGACAACATGGCAGCCCTCTCACTCTGACGTCACTCCATACGTTAATGCATGTGTATCGGTTGAGGGGAAATATGTCACCTTCCTTAGAGAGCCTTAGAAAAAGTATGTCTTCTCAACAGCTTGTTTATTCAGTTATGGAAAAAAATAATATTTCTGAGTTTGTATTTCTTCATACATTCACGACGTAGTGCCTTCTTTAATAATAAGCCAACATATCAGGAGATTATAAATGTCAGCAGGTCACTAATAATGAGGTTCTTCTACTATAATAATTGATCTAGTCTGGAGCTGGAAATGTTAATCAGTAATAATTGATTTTGTTCCAGATGATCTTCAGCTGTGCAGTCTGTAAGTGGATGAACTAAACACACGTGGAGGAGTCCTGCTAATGACCTGAACAACTAAAAAACACAATGAAGAGGTTATGCTGGAAGAGGATTACAACCTTTTTTTACAACCTGGCAGCCCTAAAGCTTTCTCTATTAATGAATGAATCTTTAAAGCATTGATAAATGATTGATTCCCCATCAAAAAGCCACAACGTATAAACCATTTATAAGGATCGCCCTATTAGAACAAGGGTCCATTCATGACAGAAACTCATCACATTTCACTCACATGCTGTTTACACATTTAATCAACAGAATAAAGTTGATCTTTATCAGATAAGATTATTATTATTTTTTTTATTTACAACCACTTGCCCACATTTCACTGAAAGAAATACAACTACTGTATTATTGTGAATATAATGAAGGCGTCACATCGCAAAACTTTCCACTTTGTTATAGTCATGAATTAAATCATTGATTTTTTATGAACACTCAGATTTGACCTGAACGCAGATGCCCTGAATCATATTTTGTGTCGCAACTCTCCGACGGATTTAAGGAAGCCTGATGTGAATAAGATGAACAGAACAATATTTATGACAAGAAAGAGCTCAATATCGGTCAGGTTTGATTTACACCCACCAGCTTGACAGCCTATATTTATCTGAACATGTGACGGCGGACTCCTGCTTCAGCTACACAAACAGTATGTTTAGCAATGCTTCACCCTCCTGGCCATCATGTGGAAGTACATTTTTAAACATGATTTAATGTGTTTAATCATGTACATTTAATTTTGTATTAGCTTCTCAAAGATCTGCATGTGAAGACATTTCATGTAGTTGTTTTTGATTATTTTAGACTGTGATTCTTCTTCTTTTTTTGATTAATCATTATGAAAAAACAGGCTGCAATTGTTACACGTGACATTGGAGCAGACCTTGATGTGGTCCCAGTTCATTTAACACACATTTTTAGAAGTAACACACATCTCTCAGGTAACCATGGCAGATTAGCAGTCCCATGAGTGATGACCTGAGGGCCCCTCAATGACTTGCAGTGTCCTGTTGTGTCTTGTTACACACTGATGACCCCTGCAGGCCAACTGCAGCAACAGCACTGCTATTGTCATTGCAGCCTTTGTATTTTTTTTTTTTATCTTGCAGCAATCATGCATCATAAACAGTTTTATAATTTATGTATTTTTTGCAGTGGAGACTTTGTTTGTTGAAAGGAGGTTTTAAAAATCCTACAAAAAAAATTCAGGTTATGTGTAAAATGAAGCTGTTAGATGCAAATAATGTTCCTTTTAGTGTTACAGTTATAAATGTCTTTTGTGAAATGAAATGGTCCTCACCTTCTTTTGGCTGCTGCTCAATTGTTTGAAAGGTAACAATAAAAAAAACCCCATTAAATAACCAGACATATTTATCTACAACCTTTTCATTTCACCAGCCAGCCAGACAGTGCAGCTTTCTCAGTGTGTGCAGAGTTTATCACTGGGCCGTGCGCCAACAGAAACCAGTCGACTGTTGTACCGTCATGTCCTATCTTACCTTGCTGTTTGTTATCATTCAAATCTGCTTGTTCCCCTCCCTAGCAACTAATTCAGGTGTGTCCAGGACCCACCCTTAGGCATTGCTATGAGTCACAGTGCTTGTGCGTGTGTGTGTGCGTGTGATGATCTATCTGTCCGTCTGTCTGTGTGTCATAAACCGGCTGGTTACACATGAGCTGTAAAACCAAATGAAAATCAGGAGGTGTGCCTGTCAGAGCTTTCACTGTGCAGTGACTAATTCGAAACTGCTCGGCTGTGAGAATAGACAGACAGATAACAGCGTGTATCTGCATCTGTATCCAAGCCCCTACTCGTCATAACAATAGATTTACAGATTTCAACTGAATCATAAAGTTTTGTTATAAAATGAAAGCGCAGCCATCCACAGGAGAACAATGTCGCAATTATATAAACAGTTTTAGTGCACTTTGGTTTCAAAGTCCAGGAGATGTGGTGCACTGTCATGTGATTTATTACTCTGTGGGGTTAATGTCACCTTAGATAAAGAGGGGTAACAATCGATTCATGTGCAGTGTGCACAAACTGGGCAAGACCAAACAAAGATGCACGCACTCATGCACAAATACTGTTAAAAGCCTTGAGTTAATCCTCTTGCAGATAAGCAAATTCTGTAAAAGGAAAAGTTTTCTTAAAGCGCCTTTGATTTTTTTTTCCCCAGATGAGGACAGAGGTCACGTCCTCCCTAATATACTGAGGAATTCAGGAGGGTTTAATGACCGGAGGAGTTTAGGCTGATCCAGATATTTTTAACACTATTCATTTCACAATGTGTCAGGGAAAAGATAAATGTATTAATTAAAGAAAAAAGGGGGATTTTAGTATTATTAACCAGGACTACATTGAGATAAAATGTACTAAAGATGTATTATTTCTGGACTCATGGCATCGATCAGTGGTGAAAGTAAGTAAGTGCAATTAAAAGTATAATTTGAGGTACTTTTACTAGACAAATCAAGTACTTTTCACTTTTCGACATTTATTTTTTGAGTGCTTTAGTTACTAAACTAAAAGCTGACAAAGTGACATTACTTAAAATAAACTGATTACCTCCAAATTACCAAATAAAATAGACTAATAACTTTAAGTTGTGAAAACTTTTTAGCTTGTACAACCAAAATAAATTTATTTTGACTGGTAATTCTGAGGTTATACTCACTTTTCTTTACTATTTTTAAAGTAAAGTCAACTTTTAAAATGTACAGTGTAGTTATTTTGCAGATTTAGATTATTTTCATAAAACATTATGATGCATTTTTATGGATCAGCATATAAAATACAGGGACTGACGTTTGTTTGAGCATTAAAGCACGTAAACCTATCCCAGTAGTGCCCCATAATAACATTATGAACCTGAAAATGAGCATAATATGTCTCCTTTAAGATTCTGAATGCAGGACTTTCACTTATAACAGATTATTTTTTATGACATAGTATTGGTACTTCTTCCTCCATTACATCACATCCTCTCTTTCCTACCAAACGTATGTTTACCCACTGTGAAGACCTTAGTTTCACATGTGCTGAGGTTAATGACAGACCCACCAGTGCTCTCGTGAAACGTCTCCTTTTCAGTATTGTTCTATGAAGCAGTGGAAAGTCTGAGGAACCACCTGCATGTTAACAGGCTGCCGGGGAAACTCAGATCACGACACAACGTTAATAAGTGAGACGATGTTAATTGTCTCTGCACGTTAATAAACCAGCTGTCAGGAGTATTTTTCACTGTTTACTCAGTAAATGATGTCAGTGCGAGTGTCTGGAAATGATATCATACATGCTGGTCTACAAGCGTCAGCGTGTCTCTCTCCGTCACTGTGAATCACTGATGTGTGAGAGTTAACCTGCCGTTGGCCTTGCATTGTTTTTGACTAATCAGATGTATTAGTGTGTCTCTTTTTTGGCTTCAGTTTTGTATTTCAGATGTCACGTTGGTAACATGAGTGACAGACTCATCTTTGCACATCTTTGCAACCAGGAAATGCACGTAGGAGGGACCCACACTGGAGCAGAGTTCAGAAAGCAAATGTGAAGTTAAATATTTACTCCCCAGCTGCAGAGATAGTCGGTAAACTTTTACCTGTTCAGATCAAAATGCCCTGTGTACACCTGAAAGGATAATACAGACAGAAAGTACTGTATAGAAAGAAGGGATAAAGGAGGATAAGTCATTGGGTGGCTCCAGTGATGAGTATCACTAAATCTTTGCAGAAATAATCCATCCCTGTAGTATTTGCCACACCTTTGAGACATGTGTAAAGAACGCCCCGCACAACTACCTCAGAAAATAACTTAAAGGCAAGTGTGAGTTTGAGGTTTTCTTGTAATAAGGCCGAACCCTCCCTGTTGGAGATCTTCTGATTTGATTAATGGCCTGGTTCAAATAAAAGGTGGAGTAAACTGGAATAAACTCAATCAATCAACCACCTTTCAGAAGTGTGGACTCCACCTTTAATTCTCACCATCTCAGTACAGTAAGGTTCACTGTCCCACTGCTCATTCCGTCTGTAATGGCACGAGAGCTTTTATATTTAGACCGATGTTTGAACATTTTCCCACATGCTCGGTCTTGCTGCGTCTTTTGTTTGGAAAGAAAACACAGAGCAAACCCACCTGAGCTTAAGTAAAGGTAAAGGTGTTGTCTGCTCTGCGGCTGGGTGTGTCCAGCGTGCGAGGCTGGTCTTACAAGTTACTGTCCCTACAGCGGACGTGACTATCATCGCAGGTTTTGAGGTTTCTCCAAAATATTCAGCACGGTAAAGTCATGCCAAGTTTGTTGAAAAGTTTGATTGTGAACTAAAACAGGAAAGTAACGCTCAAATGGAAACTTAACTGGGAAATTCCAGTTTGGGGCGTTGGTTTCATGAAGTCGTCAGTGCAGTTCAGGCCTCCCTCACCTCCTGTGTCTCGCTCTTCTCACACTAATATGCAAGGTAGTGTAGTAGCTGTGTGTGTTCAATGGTCTTAGCTCAGGGCGACAACACCAGAGGGCACAATAGGTTTTTATGGCAAAGTCAATCATAAAAGCTGTAAAACTTTATAATGAGACAAGCATGATTTCTTGATCATTTCTGTGGCTATATATTTCATATCTTTCCCTCACTTGGATCATCTGTCTTTGCTGCTTTTCTCACATTATTGTTTTCTCTTCAACCTTTGGGTTAAGCCCACACACTTTTTTTTGAAACATTGCCTCACTCTGACCCCCTGGCATGTCTGACCCTCCCTACTCCCTGTCATTCCCACTCCCTTTCACTTTTCAAAGCTCAGACACGCCTACCTGTGGTGTGCAGAGGAATGTAGAGATAGCAGCGAAGCAAAGACAGAGAGTGTGGGACAGAAAAAATGAATTTGAATGCATACAACGCGACGCAAACTCGGCCGTCAGCCTCAATCAGCGACACAAGACACTGTGCTCTCACTGTGACCTCAAGAATGTTAAACCCCGGATGACAAATTCTTTGCGCAACCACTATCTCTTGGGAACGAAATGTGTTGGCTGCTGTCTTTTAATCACTTTTGTCAACAGGATATATGACTCTATCACTTGCCAGGGTTTAAATGAGTCCACACTCCTCCTGACACTATGACAGAAGGGCTAAAAAGGAGCAAGAAAATGAACTAGAAATTTACTGGCAACTGTAGCCTAAAAGGAAATCCTACCATGTATCATTATAATGTCGGTGTGGATCAGTGAGCCCTACAGGCCCATGTAAATGTCAACAAAATTAGCGTTGTGTTTTATTTTGTCTGCTTGCCAGATGTTAAAGGCATACAAAGCAAGATTTGGCGGTTGCTGTTCATTAACACACCATCCAAGACTCGGCGGTGTTGAGACACATTCCCAGGTTGTCAAATAGGCATACTGATGCTTTGGGTTGGCTAACCACCATCCAACACATCAAAACTAGAAAATAAGAAAGATACAGTCAGAGCGTGGAGGTCTCTGCAGATGCAGGCACCGCCACACACTTAGTGGGTCATATGTTATGACTGAGAGGGATTATTTATAGCATTGATTGTCGACCAGCTTATCATTTATAAACTCACATGCTCTCAAATTTTGAGATCTGCTTCCCATCACTGTTAACTCAGAGGAATTTGCATATTTACAAAATAAAGATTAGCAAGAAAAGTGAAAAAGAGACAGTTAAAGGAGTTCATGTATGGAAAAGTCTGGAAAGTGAATTTAAAAAATGTGTAATACACTAAATATAAAATAAAAATATAAAAGATAAGATGATGAACATGAAGTGTGCATATGAATTGGTGTTTTAAGACGTTTGGGCACATATGCAATAAAAAGAAATACATATTTTTACATATAAATGTAAAGGGATCCTTAAAGAAATGACTAGTGTAAAAAGGGTAGGTGCCAATTAATTAAGCCAAAGCTTCAGCCTCAGCCCTGCCGGGGTGAAGATATCCAGAAACGCTGTTTTCAGTGTTTGTGTGTAGACAGGAGTTTTTTGGCTTGTCTCCTTTGTTTGGCAGGCTTCTGATTGGCCAACATGGCCTTATGATAGAGGTTATATCGCCACCTGTTGCTTTTGACATCGCTTGACAGCAGACAGATATTTTTTTTAAAAATACTGTTAAAAAAAAGCATGTTTAAAAATACCCCTGTATGTGTGGACAAGTTCTTAGTTTAAAGGGGCTCTACGTAACAATCACACATGTTTTAGGCACTTTTTTACCATATGTGAGATTTGAACTTGTGACTCCTCTCGGTGCAAAAAAAACAAACGACAGAAATAAACTTAACTACATTTTTTATGATCCTGCATAGCATACCTTTAAATGAGAAAATAAAAGGCATAATACTGATGTTATTCCAAACACTGTCGACCTATATAAAAATAATCTTCCTACAGTAAATGTAGCTGCACCTTACAATACAAACAACCCAATACAGTTACACAGCTGGTCTCCAATTATAATTCAACACCTCTGACATTGTAAACTGTGTAAAACAAGATGGCAGACAACTTCCTTTATCTACAACAAGACAGGGCTGCTCTCTTCTTTCTTTAACCAAGAATTAAAGAAAGTTGAACACATGCTGTAATTCATGATAATTCATCTGAGCAATCACAGTGATGATTGCGACACAGGTTTTTAAGCAGAATAAAATGACAACTAATCTTCCCACGCAGGCGAGTGAGTGCAGGAGTGTTTCATAAACACAAGCAAGGTGTGGTTTCTCTCTCCAAAAGCAGCCAGCTTCCGTCTATTCACAGCAGTCCCATTATCTGCGCAACAGGAGACGGGGAGGGGAGAGAGCTCTGTCCTCTGTGTGGACAGCAGAGCAGAGCAGAAGAGAGCAGAGCGGACGGCAAAACTTTGACTTTTTTTTTTTTTTAATTCCCAAAAACACAAACCCTACAAACATGAGTATGTACGATTCCAACCAAAGACTGGCTTCCATGGGCCCGAGAAGTAGTTCCCGACCGGATTTGGCGAGTGCGAGTTTTCGAAACGAGGTGTTCGTCGGTGGGAACGGCTTCCAGGACTACCAGGACGGCGGAGGGTACACCCACACCACCTTCACCAGGAGCTCCATGCACGGCGGGGGGCTCGGGACGCTGAAAGTCAGCGGCGGAGGTGGCGGAGGAATGAGGTGAGACGTTCGTGGGCACCTGTTGCTTTTTTTTGAATTAGCCATTTAAACGTAGCCTGTATCAAATGTGACGTAGAGAAAGTTACTACCGGCTACAGGTCTAATAAATAAATAAATAAATAAATAAAAATACAACAACTAGAAATGTATGTGTATTTAGAGGAATATTATCTCCATATGGGAATGTTTTTATGAGGTTTTATTTGCACCATAAATGTGAAAAATGTCATTAAGCAGCTTTCATAAAGGCCACTGAGAAGTTAGCTGGCCCAGTGCATGACTGTGGTTGAGCTATTTGTACATAAAAACTGTTCTGAATGGATCCCCACGTCTATTAGTTGTGTATCCTAGTAACCCTGGTTGTAAATCCAGATCTCTTGCCCAATATATTGAATAACAAAAGAAATACTTGCTCACACCCCTTGAATCCCCTCCCCTCACTGTCATGCATCATGATGTCAGTGTCTAATGTTGTAATAGTTGTGTCTGTGTCAGAGCTTTTCCAGAGAATGTCTTTACAAAAAAGAAGAAGAAAGGATTTCCCAATAAATGCTTTACTCACGAAAAGCAAAGGATTTAATTCAAGTGGAGTTTCAAAGAGAGAAAGTGTAAAGTGACTCTTTGGTGACTCTTTCCCATGCCCTTCTTTTAAAAACACTGAATGAGTGTTGCGTAATACGAGTTTATCATTTATTTCGCAGGATCGTTCCTCATCAGAAACAACGTAGTGCTTTCTTTTCCTTAAAAAAGTTGGATCTGTTATTTTCTGTTTTTGGACTTCTATCAAATCGAATGATCATTTACAAGCATTTGTACAGTTTAGTAACCTGTCAACTTTATTAACAGCATCCATCTCAAAAAATCACCTGTCTGTCAGCTGATGACATGCTTTAATGAACGGTTTAATTTTTCTCAATAATCGAGTTGGATTTTTTAAATTTATTTACGGTGCTTTTGATTTCTTTTTCAGGAGATCTGTTACTTTTTCTGAAAATGTTCTGTTTCTTTCTCTTATGTGTAGTGTGCAGGCTATTCAGCAGAAAGCCATGTACCTGACAGGCCAGTCTCAAGATTACCTGCAGCGAGCAAAGATGATTCTCCACGGTGTAAGTGAAGCACAGTTATAACACTGACCCTAACTGACCTCAAGTGTTTGCTTCCACTTCTTATGGGTGGAACGGGAAGAAAATTGAGTCGGTTTCACAATCATGAAGTTTTCTTGATGATGATGCTGTTTCAGATATTTTTGCGGGATTTTACTTCCTTAAAAAGCAGATAATATCATCAGCACAGTAAAATTCGACAGGTGGCTAAAGATCAGTGTCCGTGCTGTGTGATTTTTTTATAGGGGGGTCCAGCGGCGGAGGCGGATAAGTTCCTGATGATGGCTTCGGAGACCATAGAGCAGATGAAGTTCTATGGCAAAGAGCTGCAGCAAATGCGTGTCCCTAATGACGTCTTCAGAAAGTAAGACAGGATGCAGTGAGTGTGTGTTTGTGTATGTGGTGACTGTGTATACTCATTTAAGTAACCATGCCTACGACTTCAAGATAGTTGGTGTTAAATGATTTGATTTGATTTGAGCAACAATTGATTTCATTTTATAGTTGAACCGAACACCTTCTTCTTATTCATGTGTGTTTGCCCCAGCTTAGCTCTTTCAAGTTGACAAGTGTGCCAATGGAAGATTCACTTAGTATTTTCCCTTTTTTGTTCAAATCCACAGTGTAGAGCAGTTCCAGCACATGCACAGCGGTCTGCAACAGCAATTGCTCGGTGGCATGGGTCAAAGACCGAACAGAGGCAGCGTGGGCTCCCTCGATGGGGGGAGGGCCTTCAATGATGCCATTGGCTGGATTGCTCAACAGAAGGTGAGCATTTCATACTTAAGAGACATTTGAAGGTGTAATATGCAGGATTTTCGTAAGAAGTCGCCTATGGCGCACTAGAAGCGTGGGCGGTGTCTGTATCTGCAGAGTGTTCATGATGCTTCTGGGCGTCGCCTGTTTCTGGAGAAGTCTAATTGATCAAGTCTCATTTCCAGGTTGTCAGATATTGCTACTGTGGGTTGGTGAATCGCCAACCCAACCCAACCCAACCCAAACACACCCAACCCAACCCAACCCAACACGCAGCGGCAATATCTGATGATCTGGAAATGAGTCTTAATAATTAACTGTCTTTCTCCAGAATTGCCGACAACACCTTAAGAAAACAAATGTAGGTTATACTAGAATTTTTATCCCACAATGTGGTAAATGTATGTAGAATCTCAAATGAAATCAAATTTATGTTCAAATAAATGATCTCTGTTCCTTTGTTACTGACAAAACTCCTCCCATGTGTTCAAACAAAAAACTTTATTCATTCGTTTTCTTTTTTATTTACAAATTTACCTGTAATGACTCATTTTCTGCAACTGAGAAAGGATATGTTACCTGCATCACTCTGCTCGTCTGGTGCATTCTGTGACGGCGTCTTTAAAAAAACGTCTTTGTAAAACCCTGTGAATACCTGCACCTGCATGTGTGTGCATGCCCGTGCAGGGGGTGCAGGAAGTGCGCACTGTTTTTTTTGTTTTGTTTTTTTTTGTACAAGAGGGGAGGGAAATGGGAGGAGGAGAAGGAGGGGGAGAATGCACTTACCCTATCACTTATTCTGACCTCCTGTAACCGAAACCACCTGGACACGCTGCCAAAACCTGATCCGTGAGCGAAAGAGGCCAAGAGACTGGAACAAAGAGAGCCATTTGAGAATGAAGACAGGAGAGCGAAAGGGGGAGGCAGCAGGAGATAGCACAGGGGATAGGGAGGCCGATAAAATAAAAAAGACACTGTGTGAGGCAGAAAGAAAAGTAGAAGTAAA
The DNA here is from genome assembly GCF_040436345.1 of Pagrus major. Taxonomy (NCBI): domain Eukaryota; kingdom Metazoa; phylum Chordata; class Actinopteri; order Spariformes; family Sparidae; genus Pagrus; species Pagrus major. The sequence continues at coordinate 21,918,559 of NC_133235.1, read as the reverse complement.
GGAGTGTGAAATGTGACACTCGCAACTGAGTCAGTTGTTATGGGACAGGGCAGTTCAGCAGATCTCTAACATGCTCGTGGGAAAACGCCCTTCTACTCTCTACCTCCCCGACCCTCCCACTCAACCAAAAAACACACCCTGTCATTCTGTCACCACTTCAAGCCTCACCCTCTTTATTCCGTCACTCATTTTCCCCCCATGTCATCATATGTAGAAACACATATAACATATTTTTATGTCTTTATGCTTCAGGTATTGCCTTTAAAAAAAACACTCCTGATCTTCACCTGATTACCACATTTGCCATTTTGTACCTCTTGTCTCTAGGCGCTGCTTTTAAGGTCATGCTTTTAGGCCAACAGAACATAACATAGCTTTGTTAACCTTTGCCCTCTTCTCTAGACATTTACACGGCTGTCTCTTCATAGCTTTGTTGTGTGTGTAGCTTCCAGTAACCACGAAGGAACAGGGAGTGGTGAGAGAACAAAGGAAAAGAGAGAGAGAGAAAAAAATGCAAGGACAGATCAGGGATTGGCTGAAGTCGGTGTGCTGGCTAGAGGTCTTATCAAAGCTGAAGCAGCAAACGAGGGGGGGAATAGTTGGGATAGTTTCCTGCTTAACAATGCACCTAGTGCTTATATGCTGACACCTAGAGGACAAAGAGGGGAAGGACATAAAGTTAAGGTTAGGGGGCTTAAAAGCAGTGGGAGAGAAGTTTATCTGCTCAGAGTTAGAATTGTTTTGCCTCAAAGAACAAGGATGGCACGCTGTATAGCTTTCTTATCGTGAAAAAAAAGACCAAAACAATGAGTTGATCTCTCTAAACGTTTTAAAGAGCGTCATTGGCGTAGGGATTCAGATTCTCCCAGCGACTACGCAGTGCTATCGGCGAAGGAAACAGATGTTTACATTGCCAAAGAAAGTGAAGACAACTATAACGCCCCCATATAGGTATATATATGTTTGTATGTGTGTTCTTAGAAATATATGTATATATACAAATAGGTTTAAAATTGCTAGATTTTCAGTTAAAAATATGAATACAAACATGTGAGAACTGTATAGACACTGCAATCTTGGTTAGGATAGTGGATTCCTATTCATTTCGCAGTCCTATAATAAGTTTAACCGACTAGTATTTCCAGTGCCAACTAGTAGGTAGCAACATTTAACCGACCGATTGACTAATGGTGCTTATACCTAATACAGTATATGTTCTTTTATAGACCTTTATATACTATGGTTCCATAAAATATGCAGTTTCCCTTCAATTGAGGTTGATTTGCTTATTGTTACTGTGTTATAGAATTTAAAAGTTAATAAACTGATTCTGCATCTTGCAGCGCATGATCGAGACAGCGCCATGGGGAGACGACTCGGCCACCATAGAAAAGCAAATCATGAGCCACAACAGAACCCACAGCTCTCTCCAGAGGAGCCAGGAAGTAGACCGTGCCAGAGATGAACTGGTAAGTGGTCTCGAAGCGCTTCATGGTTACTCCTTTACCTTGGACTATTTGAGCCTAATGTTTAGTCTTTTTTATATAGTGTTTGTTAAGGAGGATGATCATCTAGGCATCAAACTTCTGCTATTTTGTAATATTGTTTAAAACAAACAAAATCCTTTTTTTCAGAACTCAAAGGGCGACAGGTACAACCTCACCATGCTGGAGCAAGAATGGGACAGCCTGCAGGTAGAGCCACACTCTTTTACAAAAAAGTTTTTGAGCTTCATCACTCTGATCACTCGTGTTCCTTTGGGTATCAAATGTGTAATTGTACGTCCTGTCTGTGTCAGAAAATGTCCCACAACCGCATAAGTCAGCTGCGTGAGCTTCAGAGCATCATCGAGGAGATCTCCCGATCCATCATGTGGGTGAATGAGAGAGAGGAGGAGGAGCTCGTGTTTGACTGGGGAGACAAGAACATCGACAACTATATCCCCAAGAAGCAAGAGGGCTACTCGGTAAACTGAGCTCATCTTTTCTCCGCTAACAATCTTAGTTACATCTCCACAGTCTAGTCGTTTGCATTTCTTACGTTATGCTCTCCTGACAGAGAATGATGAGTGAGCTGGAGGAGAAAGAGAAAGAGCTGAACAAGCTGAAGGTGAAGTCAGATGGACTCCTGAACAGCAACCATCCTGCCTCAGATAAGATTCAAGTACGGTGTCTCATTTATTGTGGGTGTTTAACAACCTAAACCACAAATATTCAGTTGCTTTGTACTGATGAGTCTATGTGGCACCACAGGCCTACATGGACACCTTGCAGACCCAGTGGAGCTGGCTTCTCCAGATCACCAAGTGTATACATACTCATTTGAAGGAGAATGCTGCCTACAGCCAAGTAAGTCCTGCTCTCACCCTAATGCAATTACAGCCCTGCATGTTTTCACATGAACTCTGATTAAAGCTTCTTGCTGCCATCTTCAGTTTTTCAAGGAGGCCAATGAAACCTACTCGAAGCTGCAGAAGGAGCACGAGATTATCCGGACCAAGTTCCCCTGCGACAAGAACACCCCGCTGGATAACCTCACTGAACTCCTGAAAAACCTGGAGGTATGTTTTAAACTCTGTTAAGTCTGGGACATAATTATTTTCTCTTTGTTCTGTTGAGTGACACGGGTGTCGGCAATTTGCATGTCTGGTGAACTGGTTAGGCCAGTTTAGAGTCTAAATGGAGTAGCTCGTATGGCCCAGGGTGCCAGGTGTTACAAATGACAAATGCTTGCATATCAAATCTATTAAGATAAAATACAAAATGCTGGCATCAGTCATTTAAAAATACAAAAAGATAAATAATAGTTGCAGTGCACAGAGGTTCAATTAAAAACACTGATTTTTGCATGCTGACAGAGAGAGAAGGAGCGAATCGTGGAGAATAAGAGGCAGGTCCAAAGTCTGGTCAACAAATCCAAGTCCATCGTCAGGCTGAAGCCTCGCAACCCCGAGGAGAAGAGCAGCAGCCCCGTCATGGTCCAGGCCTTATGTGACTTTAAACAAGACCAGGTGGGATATTAGATCTCTCTCTCTCTCTCACACACACACACACACACACACATACACACAGGCACTGAAGGCTGGTGTGAATTATTACAGCTGTTTTTCAGTGTTTGCTCGGTTCTGTTTTGTGCTTTAGAAAGGAATTTTAAAAGGGAATGAGGGCATCCTGAAGGATAACTCACAGCGCAGCAAGTGGCTCGTGACTGGACCAGGAGGTCTGGACATGTTGATCCCATCTGTGTGTCTGCTGATCCCCCCACCGAACCCGCTCAGCATTGGCCTCGCCACCAAGTAAGAAACACTGACAAACAGTCTTCCTTTGGTCTTGGTAGTATATTTTGTTGACATTGGTTAATAGTTTCTGATAGGTGTTTACAAGCCGAAGAGGCAATATAAAAATAACCATACCATACATGTAATTGATCATGCAGTGTTTGTATATTAGAACAAAGTGAGATACAGTTTCATATATAGTTAATAGTTGTTAATGGCTTGTGCTGTTCCCCAGGAATGAGCAGTATTATGAAGCCATCATGGGCATCTGGAACCAGCTCTACATCAACATCAGGAGTCTCATCTCATGGCAGTATTGCTGCAAAGACCTCAGTTACATCAACTCCCTCACGCTCAGCATGGTAGGAAACCACAGAGATTGCAACAAACTTCAAAGTTTTACTGTTTTCATACCAAGCAAAGCTGGATTTGATTCAGTTTCCATCTGATCTGAAACACTGTCTGCAAGAGTTTGTGTCTTTTAACCAACCCGATCCTCTCTCCGTTGTCTTGCAGCTGTCCAAGATGCGTCCTGAGGAGTACCGCAGCATCATCAAAAGACTTGAGACTCACTACCAGGAGTTCCTGCGTACCAGCCAAGGTTCTGAGATGTTTGGAGAGGAGGAGAAGAAAACTATCCAGGGCCACTTTGATAAAGCCCAGAGCCACTACGACACTCTGATAATCCAGCTGCCTAATTACAGTGAGTGTTAAATGTCTTTATACCTAAATTGTCAGTCCACTAGATTTGTAGAAATTTCTGCTAATTTGTCCACTGTAAATTATTTTCTCCAAACTTTCTACCAGCCATTAAAGGGGGAGAGGGAGGGGTGATGCCTGAACCCCCAAAAAAGGACGGTGTCAAGCCTGTGGGTTGCAAGCCCCCCAAAGTCACAGTGACTTCTACCCTCAGCCTTACCCTACTCAGCAGTCTGCAGGAAATGCGACGCAGGCTGGAGCTTGCCGCGTCCGATCTCACCAGTCATCTGCATGTTCCCCTGGGAGAAAACAGTGTGCACGAGTGCTCAGTGCACATCCAGAGCCTGCAGGTATGTCAGTTCTCATGGATAAAAGTGAGGTTCCAAGGAGTTTACAAGTTAATTTCATAAGGAACCCTTGTTTCATCTCTTACCTGTAGTGCTATTTACTCATGGACAAGCCTCTTGTTCCTACATGAATCTACTCACAAGGTCATTTGATTATCTTGAGCATCTAGATGAATAAATAGCACTACAAGTAAGAGGATAGATATGATTTTTAAAATTTGGGGGTATACTGTTACTTTAACTCATCATTACATATTACATCTAGGATGTGCACCAAGATTTGGACTCCATTCATGATGAGTACCTGCGACTAAGAGAAAAGATTTTAAAGCAGCTGGAAGGGATACCTCGAGACTCCGAGCAAGCCAAGTTCCTCCAATCTGAGCTGGAAATCATCAACTCAAAGCTGGGAGGCCTGCAGGGTCTTTACCCAGCCTACCTTCAAAGGTACATTATTCTTGTCCTTTATCACACAGTGACTGAGTAAATACTGCACAAAATAATCACTGATTGTAGAGTAAAATCACTTTTTTGTCTCATTAAGTGTACTAAAAGGCAGGTGTATTTAATATAATGGCTGCGTGTCTCTTTTACAGACTGTCAGCTCTGAAGGGTTTGCTCCAGAGTCTTCTCCAGGCCGAAGACATCATTAAAGTCCACGAGACCCGGCTCACAGAGAAGGAAACCACCTCTCTGGACCTTAGAGAGGTGGAAGACTACCGCAACACACTGAGGGTTCGAGACACTTTTCATCTTTCGTTTAAACTGCAGTCTCTTGTCTTGCTTGCAAGTTTCAAGTCTGAAAGCAAAAAAAAATGTAAACCAGTTTAGAACAATAATGCTAACAATTGATTGGTAGGACTCACTGAATATCGCTTAGTACTTTTATTCAAGTACTTTACTTGTATACAAATTTGAGGGGCTTTACTTTAGTACTTCCATTTTATGCTACTTTATACTTCTTTGCTCTACGATGCAGAATCAGAGATGTCTTCTCACTCCTCTACATTTATGTGATAGCTAGTTTCAGAATAATATTGCACAGACAAAACATATGTATGTCCTATATCCTACAGGATACACATTAATGCATCAGTAATAATAATAATCCAATATATATTAGTTTGTGTGAGTACTTTTACTTTCTTAATTTTAACTTGTAATAGAATATTACATTTTGCAGTATTGCTATTTTTACTTAAGTAAAAGAAACTGAATACTTATTCTACAAAAAAGTAGCCAATTGCATTTGCTGTTGAAGACCATGTGATTATTTACTTACACAGGTGAAACTTATGGATAAATTAACCAGACAGGAACTTAATTACTTCACTTTTGTACATTAATGCTTCAAATCATATCATGTATATGTCGCCATAGCACCCACCTCTAGATGTAAAAAAGACTTAAATAGTGAATACGGATATAATTTAAATTAATCTTGTATGTGAATCTCTCTTATAGGTAATGAAGAGCGATCTGGAGCAAAAAAGAGACCTGCTGACAGCTTTGGAGTCTGACCTGACTAAAGCAGTGCACTGCAATGGGCAAATCTCTGACTCCTTCCACAAGTGTGATGTGGACTTGTCCAAATACTCGGACCTGGTGGGTCAGATGTCTGACCGCTGGCGCCGCATCCAAAGCCAGATAGATAGCAGGTAGGATAGTCTGTGCACTTACACGTGTCTCTTCAATCGCTTTGCATATTTTTCCATAACCGGTATTACTCATTTCCAGCAACAACACTAAAAACAATCCCCTCATCCCTTCCTCTTTCTCCCACACTTTCCTCCTCAGAATGTGGGACTTGGAGAAGCAGGAGAAACAGCTGAGACATTATCAGCAGAGCAGCACTTCCCTGGAACAGTGGATAGACAATGCCAGGAAGCGCCAGGACAACCTTCAGACGGCTAAGCTCAGTGATATCCAGACTCTAATGGATCACCTCAACCAGCAGAAGGCACGTCTTCCATTGTTTACATCAACATATTATAATCAGTAATAATGTTTTAACTGAACTGGTAAGGATTTTGGATTGGACATATCCACCATTGACACTTTAATTGAGATGCTGACAGCCGTGAGCATTGGAGTGGGTGTGTGTTTTGTTGAATAACCACCTATAATAATGCCATTAAAATGTTGTTTAATAAAGTAATGGATGTCTTGAATCAGTGAATTTAATGGCTACTTTTGCTGACCGCACAGGCACTTCACACTGAAATTAAAGGAAAGAAGGAGAAAGTAGAGGATGTGCATAAAAACGCAGACAACTGTGCCGCCTCCATAAAGGTAGGTAGTCAATGTACACTGTTTTCATTCATTATGAAACCTTTTTGTACAAATAACCAAGTTGATGAGCATGAGGAACTACAGTTCACAACAGTCCATGTTGTGTCGTGTGTTCTCAGGACTACGAGCTGCAGCTGGCTTCCTACAGTTCAGGCCTGGAAACTCTGCTTAATATTCCCATCAAGAGAACAATGCTCCAGTCCCCCGCTTCTGTGGTCAGACAAGAGGTATGAGTACTATCTCTCCACTGAGTCACACTAAACCTATTTTCAGTTAGATATGATTAATGCGGCCAGGTATTCATTATCTTCTGTTTGATCAACCTTCATAAAATCATTGCAAGTTCCATATTTCCATATTGTATTTCAAGCTCATGTAACTAATTTAAAGGTTAATCCCTTAATTGCATGTGTCATTTAAAGACCTTACTCAATATTCATCCTCTTTTTTTACTCCATCAGGCGGCTGACCTCCAGTCCCGCTACATAGAGCTACTTACCCGCTCTGGTGACTACTACAAGTTCCTCGGGGAGCTGCTGAAGAACATGGAAGAGCTAAAGGTAGGTATCCGGTTTTTATGATGCCGTTTAAGACTTTGTTTCTGTAAGTAAATAATATTGTGTTGGAAAATAAATAGTATGATAAATGAGCTAATAGGTTTGTTTAACAATATTAAATGACTGAGGCTGTTTTCTGTTTTTGTCATTGCTCTCTTCAGATAAGGAACACCAAGATTGAACTGCTGGAGGAGGAACTGAGGCGTCTGAAGGAAGAAATCAGGGATAGTAATCTGAAAAACAAGTCTCTGGAGGATGAATCTGCCCGTCTCAAACTGGAGCTCTCTCAATTAAAAGAACAGCTCCTTTCTATGAAGGAAGAGACATGTATAAGTGTAAAGCAAGTTACTGTTGCCAGGGAGAACCTGGACAGCACACAAACCAAGCTTCAAGATCTCAATGACGATCTTACGCGCATTAGATACCAGCTGGATGAAGAAAAGAGGAAAAGAAGGTTGGCAGAGGAACGCTACAACAGCCAGCAAGAAGAGTATGAGGCGGCTGTTCGCCGCAGACAGAAAGAACTGGAAGAACTCAACTGGATCAAGATTGACCTGGAAAAGTCTGTGAATGACAAAGAACGTGACCTGGAGAGGATGAAGATCCTGCTAGAGGAGGAAGCGACACGTCGACGAAATGCTGAATCCGATATCTCAAAGGTAAGAACACAGTGTACCCAGGAGATTAATCAACTTAAGCAGACATATGAAGCAGAGATCCACATCACCAAGACCACGATCCTGAAAACCTCACAACAGAAAGAAGAGGACACAGCTGAACTGAGACTGCAAGTTGACAGACTGACTGCTGAGAAGAGAGATATTGAAGAGGAGCTGAGAAGACTGAGGCAGTCCATTTCTCACACAGAAGAGCAGAGAAACAGGGCAGAGCAGGAGGTTAGCCAGCAGAGGGCGTCAGTGACAAAAGAGACAAGGTTGCGCAGTGAGTTAGAGGTTCAGCTGAGAACACTTGAGCAGCAGAGACAAGATGATGAGCTCAAACTAAAGAATGCCACCAAAAACAATCAGGAAAAGACCAGGCAGATCAGCACACTAACATTTAATCTCGAGGAGGAGAGCAAGAAGAGGAGATCTCTGGAGTTGGAAGTCGGTCACCTGAAGCAGCTTGAGGCAGAGCTGAAGTCAAAGAACACCTCTTATCTGGAGGCAATTAACAAGCTTAAAATGTCTGAGCAGGAGATCCACATCACCCGGGTAGAACTGGAGAAGCAGACCTCTGAGAAAACCAAGGTTGAGCAGGATTCTTCCAGGCTGCACAGCCGCATCCGGGAGCTTCAGTGCTCTCTGAAGGGGATGGAAGCTGAGTTGGAGAAGCAAAAGAAAGCAACCCAGGAGGAGTTCACACGTAGAAAGAGAATGGATGCAGAGTTGGAGAGGATGACACATACTTGCAGACAGCACACGACCACAATTAACACACTGAAATCTGTCCAGTTAGAGGTTTCCACCACTGAAAGGAAGCATGAGCAGGACCTCAGTGCCCTCCAGGAGGCTCTGGACAAGAGCCTGAGGGAGCATAAAGTCACCAAGCAGGAACTGGCATCTGTCACAGCAGAGCTGAGGGCACTCAAGCAGAAGCTCCAGCAGGAACAGGCTAAAATCTTTGAGCTCAACCAACGTAATGAGAACCTGTACAAGACCATCGAGGAGAAGAGCCGCCTGCTTAACGAACACACTACAGAGATTGAAAAGCTGAAGACTCTTACGCAGAACCTGACGAAGGAGAGGTTGAGGTTGGAGGAGGAGCTGAGGGCAGTTAGACAGGAGAGGGATAACCTGAAGCTTAGCAAGAGCGCTGTTGATGAAGAAAGTGCCACTCAGATCTCAGCCTTGCATGTCCAGCTTCAGACTAGCAGCAAGAGGGCCGCGGAGCTCGAGGCTCTCATCAGCAACCTGACCAAGGAGAGAGAAAAGCTTAAAGTGGAAATAGACATATTCCAAAAGCAATCGATTGAGGTATTTTTGATTGCCCCAAAGGATCATCTCTACATACATCAACTAATTATTTCTTGCTTTTGCATGATTGCTTGTAGGTGCATCACGACTGATTTGTGTTTGCTGAGTTGTCGCATGAAATCATTTACTTACAAATGCTCTTGCTTAGAAATGCACGTTGTTCACCCTTTTACTTTGCACATTATGAGAATGATTTTAACTCATATGATGATAACAATGAATCACTGCATACTAACTGATGTCATAAATACACACCTCTTTACATATGTGCATTATCATTATTATTATTATTATGGTTTAACCAAGTGATTGTCATTTCTAAAAGACATTCAGTTCAATTTTATTGATTATTATTATTTATTATTGTTGATAAGGAGAGCCATGTGTTCTCCTGTTAATGATTTATTAATTTGAATTGTGGTTACTTGCTCTGTGCATGACTTATTGCCATTTCAGACGTGACAATGTGTTTTCTTATCTCTCCCCAGACATCCATGACAGTGCATGAGTCCCAAAGCAAGTACAATGAGCTGCTGATGGACAGGGACAGTTTGCTATCCAGGCTTAAACTGCTGGAGCAGGACAAGACCCGTTATCAGCGCGTAGAAGAGGAGCTCACCCGCATCAAGCTCACGCTAGAGACTGAGCTCCGCAACAAACAGAGGCTGCAGGATGAGAAAGATTCCATCCACAAGGAGTTCACCTACATGAAGAGCCAGTATGAGCACAAAGACAGCAAGATTAGGCAGTGTGAATCAGACAGAGACAAGGCAGAACGAGAGAGGCTCTCCCTGAAGAGTGAGATCGAGAGGCTCATGAGAGAGCTAAAGAGTGTAGAGGAGAGGTACAAGAACCGTCTGTCGATCTCTGAAAAGGAGGCATCAGACCTGGCTCACAGGAGAGACGCCCTTGAGAGAGAGATAGAGAGGCTGCGGCAGAAACCCAGCACTTTCAACAGGTATACCCAGACAGATGAAAAGGTCCCAACAATCGATCCATCCAAGTTGGTATTTGACGGGGTGCGCCGTAAAGTCACAGCCCACCAGCTTTGTGACTGTGGTATAATCAGTAAAGCCACTCTTGACCAGCTCCTGAAGGGAAAAAAGACAGTGGATGAGGTAGCTGCAGACATCCAGCTTAGTCTAAAGGGCACTGGCGTCATTGCTGGCATGACATCTAGTCAAGTTAAAATGCCATTCACTGAAGCCAAAAACAAGAAGCTCCTCAGCCCAGAGAGCGCCCTCATGCTCCTGGAAGCTCAAGCAGCAACAGGCTACATAATTGACCCCGCATATAATGAGAAGATGCCTGTGGATACTGCCTGCTCAAGAGGGATCGTAGACACAGAGGACAGAGACACCTTGGTCACAGCTGAAGCAGCTAGCACAGGCTTCCGAGATCCATACACTGGCAAAGTGTTATCTGTGGGTCAGGCTTGCAAAAAGGGCCTCGTAGACAAAGACACAGCCGTCCGCTTGCTCCAGGCTCAGGAGTCTGTTGGAGGCATATTGGACCCAGTTCTGAGTGTGTTCCTTCCAAAAGATCAGGCATTGGATCGCAATCTTATTGATGAGGACCTCTACAGGGCTTTGAACAAAAAACCCACCTGCTACCTAGATCCAGCGACAGGAGAGAAGACAGGCTATAATGACCTTAGGAAGAAGTGTACAGTAGAACCAGTAGCTGGCTTGCTTCTGCTCCGTGCTACAGAAAAACCCATTAAAAACATCACAGTTCAGGGTATACGTAGTGAAGTCTCTCTCACAGAACTTATCAATTCTGGACTGCTGGATGAAACTGATTTGCAGAAGTACAAGGATGGCACGCTGACCAGCAGTGAAATTCAAGACAAGCTAAAGTCCTATCTCCATGGCAGTACTTGCATTGCAGGGATCTATGAGGAGGCCTCTGACCGAATACTTCCTTTCTATCAGGCAATGAAGGAAGGGCTGCTCATGAGAGGAACCACCCTGGAGCTTCTTGAGGCCCAAGCTGCCTCAGGCTTCATTGTTGATCCAGTCAACAATATCTTCTTAACAGTTGAAGACGCCGTAAAGAGAGGCCTGGTAGGAAAAGAGTTTAAGGCCAAGCTGTTGTCTGCAGAGAAGGCAGTAACTGGATACACTGACCCAAACACAGGAAACACAATCTCCCTCTTCCAGGCTATTGCGAAAGATCTTATTGAGAAAGGTCATGGAATCCGTCTTCTTGAGGCCCAGATTGCTAGTGGTGGGATTATTGACCCCAAACAGAGCCACCGTATTGATGTTGCTGTAGCCTATGAAAGGGGATATTTTGGTAAAGAGATGAATGAGATCCTAACTTACGAGGGAGATGACACTAAGGGATTCTTTGACCCTAATACTAAGGAGAACCTGACATATCTTCAGCTGAAGGACAGGTGCATCACAGATCGCAAAACAAGTCTTATACTCCTGCCACTCAGAGACAAGAAGAAGCCCGTGAAGTCACAGGAGAGCCGTACCAATGTCCTTCGCAAGAGGCGGGTCGTGATCGTTGACCCAGACACTGGGCTGGAGATGTCAGTGAGGGAAGCTTACCACCGGGAGCTCATTGATTATGACACTTTCCTGGACTTGTCTGAGCAGGAGTGCGAGTGGGAGGAAATAACTATCAAGGGGTCTGATGGCTCTGCACGTTTGGTGATAGTGGACAGGAAAACAGGAACCCAGTATGACGTCAAGGACTGCCTGGAGCGGGGTATCATTGACCAGAGCGCTTTGGATCAGTATCGTGCTGGAAAGCTTTCTTTGACCCATTTTGCCGACCAAATTACCGAAAGAACCAGCAGCACCGAGATGACCATTGCAGCCAGCAATGTTGATGACATGGTCACCTGCAGCAGCCCCACCCAGCTCACACCATCTTCTCCCACTGTCCGTAAACGCTTCAGCAGTATTTCTATCACCGTTTCTCCCCCTGACATGTTCGATGACCATAGCCCTGTGGGGGCAATCTTCGACACAGAGACCTTGGAGAAAATAACCATTCCTGAAGCTCAACGAAGAGGCATAGTTGACACTCTTACTGCACAAAGGCTACTGGAGGCCCAGGCATGCACAGGTGGTATTATCAACCCTGCCACTGGTGAGAGACTGTCGCTGCAGGATGCTGTCCATCAGAGCATCATTGATGAAAGCATGGCCACCAAGCTGAAACCTGCCCAGAAAGCCTTTGTTGGTTTTGAGGATGTGAAGACTAAAAGAAGGATGTCTGCAGCAGAGGCAGTGAAGGAGGCATGGTTGCCTTACGATGCTGGCTATAGATTTTTGGCGTTTCAGTACCTGACAGGAGGCCTGGTAGAGCCTGGCGCTGCACGTCGCATCACCATCGAAGAGGCGATCCGCAGAGGCTGGCTAGATGGCCAGGGGGCCCAAAAGCTTCAGGATACGCGGAACCACCAGAAGTTTCTGACCTGTCCCAAGACAAAACTAAAGATCTCCTACAAGGAAGCCATGGACAGCTGCATGGTGGAGGAAAGCAATGGTATGAAGATGCTGCAGGCCTCCTCAATTTCCTCCAAGGGAATCAGCAGCCCTTACAATGTCTCTAACCCAGGATCTCGCTCTGGGTCCAGGGCTGGCTCCCTTGCCGGCTCAAGGAATGGATCTCGCAGAGGCAGTGTGGATTACTCCTCTAATTACAGCTACAGCTTCTCTTCCAGCTCTGCTACCTATAGCTCCAGCACTCAATCTTAAAACGCAGCATCGAAAAATAATGAAACAAGACTAGTTATCACCAGCAGTTCCTATGCAGTTTGCTTTTCTAAATGTTTTTCCTGCTACCTATGAGATTTTGGGAAGTTTGTTTGAATACTGAATCTAATTTTACAATCATTTACATATATACAAAAGTAATACACAAGTGTTTGGATTGTTTGCAGTTTTTGGTGATTTGGTGCTTGAATATTAATGAATTTAATGCTGAGTATAATTAATGCTCTTATGCTAATGCATAAATATTGAATGAATATATTTGTCATAGCAATTTCAATATAAGGCTTTTGTAGATTTTAACAAATATGCTTGTTGAGCACAGTTTTACCATGCAGATTTATTTTATTTTTTGTAGTAGTAGTTTTTTGCAGCTTGACTTGTGTATGTTTTCTTTAATTTTTTGCAAAAAAAAAAAATATATATATATATATATATATGTACAAGATTGTTGTCTGTGGAAAATGCTTTTGGTTTGGATTGAAATACTGACATGACAAAATAATGATTAACCATGAAAAATTCCCTCCACTACGATGTTATTCTCAAGTGATTAAAAATAAAGTTGTCATGGCAATTTTGATTCACTCATTCATTCATTTACTAGCTGGGTATCTGTACTGTGCATTAAACACTGAAACTGTATGAGCAGAGGCTTTAGTATGTCTGTGTGTCAAGAGCAGTATCCATTTTTACCTACGGATGGCGCTAATGCTTAAACATGCCTTTCTATCCTAGTAGTCCTTTAGTTTTATTCATTTTCATGACCGAATAAACAAACTGACCTCAAGGGACAACTTACAAATACATTTCTTAGTTTGAATTGCTTCTCCAAAACTACATAGTGCCTCTTTAATAATTCATGAATTCTATCAAAGTTTTTTGGCAATCAAAAGTTCAGGTCCTTAGATAAATAATAATTAATAGATACATTTTTTCTCAACATTTGATTTTCTAGAGGGATCCCTGTTATAAAAAATTTGGGTCAGTGTTTAATTTTCTACCCAAGGTTAGTTTTATTTCCTTTTTACCCTCGCAGTACCCCCACAATATAAAGATAATTTACTTTTACTTGTACTTGTGATACTCAAGTACATTTACTGCAAGAAAATTACTGTTGGTACTTAAGTACATTTAACATTAGACCCTATTAGATTTTTACTCAAGTACTGTTCATATGGGTGATTTTTACCTTTGCCAAAGTAATATTTTAGCATATCTTTACTCAAGTATGACTTCTAGCTGGCTACTTTTTTACCCTACCCTATACTCTGAATATACACCCAAAAGAGAGAGACTATTACTGCACAGAGAATGCTGCATCAAAGCCAAAGTACTGAATTTTTAAATTCATTTATCGGCAATTGGACACAAAAACACAGATACGGATAATCGGAAAGATGCTGAATATTGGTAAAAACAATCAGCTAGGCCGATAACTGGTCTTTCCTTACTATGTAGGCTACCGTTAAAACAGTGAAACAAACTTAAATAGGCTATTTATAGAGAATTTTACACATAAAAACCTAAAGATAAAGGTCATTAAAAACCTTTGAGAGAAATGTGTGATTTTTGGCTGACAAATATACATAAAAAGCCTCCATAAAACTTTAAAAACATATCTGACTGCCATTGAAAACTTCAAAAATCAGAAATTGGTGAACATTATTAGGTTATTTAGAAGTTTCAAATTGACTCCAGTTGTTTAGCAGACCTCGAAAGTTTGTTGTTGTTGTTCTTCTGTGTTACTCTTTCCTTTTCTTGGGTTTTATAATACATTGCGCGATCAAATTTATTCATGGTATTTTTATTTTGTTAGAATTTGGAAAAAAATGTATTATACTGTGAAATACTGCAGCTTTTATTGTGAAAAGCTCTCTGGAACATGTATCACAAGTCATAAATTGGAAGTTTTTCAATAAAGTTAAAGGTGCACTATGTAGTTTGAGGAAGACATTTTAATCATTGACTGATATAAGTATACTTATACACAATTTCATTCTGTTTTACTTTGTTTACATGTGGCGGACCCTGCCACCTTTCTAGCTTCAAACCTTATTTTCCTCTGAGAACAGCTTGTTTATTCACTTATGGAAAGAAACAAACATTTCTGGGTTTGTATTATGACCTCATTAATATTGTAAATATAAAAATTCTGGGTTTGAATCTCTTCTCTAAAACTACACATTGCCCCTTTAAGAGTAAAAACATACAGCCTATGCAGAAACCTCAAATAATTTAGTCTGCGCGCCTTTTTTCTGCGCCTGTCGGTATCAACTTGCAGAATTACACTTTGACACAAAAAGCTGATTGTATTCCTGCAAACTTCGTCATTGTCTTTAGATGTGTAGAGGTTTCTTGTTGGAGGGGGGCTGGCTGGAGGAAGTCTCCGTCTGCGTGTGAGGGGTGCGGGTGAGAACAAACGGAGAGAGAGGCAGAGGGAGGAGGAGGAGGCCACGGACAGGGGGAGGTAGGGTGGAAGGGGGAGGGAACAAGGGGGAGACAGCCCTAGCGGCGCAGTGGGAGGACTATCCCCATGCCAGGACTTGTGGCGGCTGCAGCGGCAGCCTGGACTGGAGGAAGTGCGCTGTGGTGGGGGGGCTGAGCAGCAACAGGAGCAAGCGGCACGTCTGGATCCGAGCACAGACTTCCATTTTTATCACCGACAGACATCCACAGATAAGAGCCGAGGAGGAGAGCACCGGGTCCAGCTGGGACATTAAAAAAAAAAAAAGCACAAAAAAGTGAGCTCGGCTGCAGATTCCAGCAGAGGAAAAGAAAAAAAAAAAAAAATGAGCCTCTCAGCCTGCATGAAGCCTGTGTGACGGGCTGAGGGCTCTGTGAGCAGGACTTTAAACCACTCTTCCTCTTTCAGCAGCTCTGACTGACAAAGAGAAACAGAAGAGGAGACAGAGAGGAGATCCAGAGCAGTTTGAAAAGGTAAGTCTGAACTTTTCCACCGTCAATCATTAGCAAAGGGAGGGTTTAAAAAAAAAAAAAAAAAAGAAAGTCGGGCTGGTCAGTGCTTAAAAAAACCCCCAAAAAGCAGGATTAGAGCTCCACACACTGCAGCACCTCACAGAGAGGTTTTCTCTTCTCTTCAGCCCTTTGCTCAGTCACATCTCATTGAGTTTGCTCATTTATTCAAAGAGCAAAACAGGCCACTGCTCTCTTTATTTACTTTGGCTCTGAGTCCTGTGTGTGTGTGCGTGTGTGTGTGTGTTTGTCCTCCAGCTCTACCAGCAGCACTCTGGAGACAGAGAAGGGAGTCATTCAAACTGAGCAAGCACTGATCTTGTGTTTCTTTTTTCATGTGAAAGAGTATTTATTTACAGCCCCTCGACTCGAGCTCCCTAAAGCTCGACTTGACCTCTCTGAGTCGTTTTTTTTTAGCTTTTTAGACGAATTGTGTTCTGCAGCGGCTATAATTTGGGGGTTCCTGTGCTGTCGGGTGCACTGGAGACCTTTTTTATAATGTGAAACATATGGGGGCCATTCTTGTGGAAGACTTCTTCGTAGAGCTCCTCGAGAAACGAGTCTTTTCCGTCCTTTGTCGACTGTTTGGACTCGTCTCTGTCGGTGGAGGAATGATGGAGACGATCAGAACAGGAGACTTTTTTTTCTTTGCGCTACAGCTGCTGCGTGGTATTTGCGGCCTTAGGGCTATGTTTCTCAGGCAGCCATTGTTGATGACATGTACAAACGTCCTTACATCACAGCAGCTCCTCTTCTTCACCCGAGTCTTATCAGTCCCTCCCTTTCCTTGCTTGGAAATGAGACACACACCTGCATTTACACCCGCCCGCGCACCTTCCTTCCTTCCAAGCAACATAAACCATGCAGGTTGTTCCGAACAGTTTGCAGCCTAAACTCTTTCAAGATTAGCTTTAATTACAGACCCGGAGAGGCAGGAGAAACATTTTTTTGAACTGGCAATTACAGCTTTTGTTGGTGGTTCTATTTTGAGGTCAGAGTCGTATGAACAATATCTGCCCCTCAAGGCGAAAGAAAACCCAAAGTGTCAGTTTTTTTCCTCGCTGATAACAGCCGGCAATTACAAAAGGACTGGAGGAGCGGCTGATGAATGAGGCATCCTGATAGTGTGGTTTGGACAGGTGGGTTGGCAGAGGGCTGGGGTTGTGTACTGTAAGCAGAACACTGTGATCTAACCCTGGGAGGAACAGCATGGGACTGAGCACTGGGGCATTTTCACTTTGTCACAGCGGTGCCACGGCCACTTGGCTGACATGTGTAAGCCATTAAACGAGAGAGAGACGGAGAACCTGGAGAAAGGAACGAGAACGAAAGCAATAAAGGGGGGAAAGAATGGCGAAACAGAGAGATGGAGGGAACGAGAGAGCGAGAGTGGGAACGTAATCCATTTTGGAACGCATTCCACTATGACCTTGGGATAGAAAACGGTAATTAGGGAGTACTTTTAGGAGCCTTATGGGTGCACAGATTTGCTCCGAGCCAGGGCTGTCATTTTTATCCCCCTTTCGAAATATCCCATAAAAACGTGGGACAAATACACGTTAGAGTTCCAGAGTTACTGAATAAACTTGCTAAAAATACCAAGCTTCCCCCCTCCTGTGGGTTTGATTTGTTCAATAGTTCTCATAGTTTCTGTTTATTTCAGTTCTTCGGCAGTGAAAGGGTGTCGAAAGCCACAGCGTAAACATATAGGGCCCCTGACAGGAAAGGGCCAGAACAAACTGTGGCCTTGTCCCTCTCTCCGTGGCCCTTCAGCCAGCCTGTTATGTCACTGTGGACATGTTATCCCGCAGTATGAGGCGCACGCTCGTGCCAAGTATGAATACAGGGCGGTTTGGAACAGTGAAGCTGATGGTATCAAAGTTATTAGGTGGCTATTAGATGTGAATGCTAAATACCGACTGGGAGCTGCAGCCAGAGGGCAAGAAACAAATCGGTTCTGGTTGACCACTCCTGTCATCTGATGGAGCTGTAAACAGGCATGAATAGTTCTTTTCATGAGCCGGGCAAACAAAGAAAAGAAGCTAATGGGGAAAAATTGTAGCTAAATTTAGTAAAAATGTGTATAGTAAACAGTGAAACAGTCCAGCAGTCCCCCCCCCCCCGTGCAGGCAGCCAGACTTCCTGAAGCATTTATGGCACTTTAGGTGTTACTCAGGTTTGCAGACAAACAGCTCAGGAGATCATGAATCTGTCCAGAGTCTCCCGGAGAGACAGCGGTGTGATGTATGTGTAGCTGCTTTTTCCATAGGTGCAGAACAGAGCCAGTTCCTACATGCTGGGCTGAATGAGCTTTATCGCCCCACTTTGAGCTCTAACCGGAGCTGCAGCGGCAGCTCTGCAGTCTGCACCAGAGAAGAGTTTGTGTTGATTTGCAACAGGGGGGTTTGGTGCTTTTTGGAAAAGCGTTCATATCATTTTTTTTTTTCATTTCAGACACATTATTTCAGTTTTAATGGACCTAGAATAATATTTAAGCTGTCACAAAATGGAGGCTGTTGCCACAACACGTCAATCATAAAGTCGACGCCAGAGCCAACAGAAGCAATTCAGTTTGATTTCAGAGCGCGTTGGGGGGAAGGGACGCCTTGATTGCTTTCATATGTGTGCGGATGTAATGGTTGTGGACATTTAAGTTTAATTGATTTGAATTATATTAGATTTAAGTTAGGTGGTTGCAGCTTCTCCAATATAAGGATTTTTTGGGGACTTTTGGCGCTTTGATGGTAACTTTTGGTGAGAATTTGTCATTATTTTTTATAGGGAAGAGAAATAGGGCCACTGTTAACAAAAAAAGGAAGAGTTCTGACTTTGTTTTTCACAATTCTTCTGTGAAATTCTGACTTAAATCTGTATTTGAGTGCCAACTTGTCAAAAAGGGACTCTTTGGGATTGTAGGACGGGTCGGCCGCCATCCCAAAGCATCAGTTTTTGAGGAGTTGGGAACCCAGAGTGAACAGAAAACACCTTTTATACCCACAATTCTGAGATATAAGTCAAAATTCTGAAAAAAACAGTGGCCCTAATCCTCTTCCGTATTTCTGACATTCTCTTGGACTAAACATTGAATACATAAAGGATTCGATGCATTGATTGATAACAGAAATAAAAGTTGCAGCTGATTAAAGCTAAACTTCTTTCTTTCATTACCGCAGCGCTCGTACCCCCGTCTCATCACTGACGCTGTCTTTCACCTTACAAATATGTAAAAGCAATCTGCAGGATGATGGCCACTCTGCGATCGCTAATGGAAAACGCAGTCAGGGAGTCTGTAGACATGTAGCAACCAGCTTAATCACATACAAACAAACTTTCGCGTAAATGGATTTCGGCTGCTGTGGCTCAACCCCTGGCAGACGATTTGCGACAGACAAGCGTGCAAGGTTTTTGCCAACTGTTGTCACCACAGTCGACTCAAAAATGAAAACAACTATGAGGTCACTGTTCACATGATTAGGCCGTGATTAAACCCTTAGGGCCTGACGAACTCGTGGTGGCTCTGAGACAGTTTATGTCCGACTACACGATGCCGTCTGCTTTCATCTTGTGCTTCACCTGCTCGTACAAAATGGAAGATTCCATACGGTGCGGTCCAGGTGGAGGGTGTGGCTCCAGAAATAGAAACGGGCTTCATCCCAGCGCTTTGATATGCCTTCCCACTCTTATCTTCCCTGCATTTCTTTTACTCGTGAATGTAATGTTTAATCATTCGCAGCGTTGTTCTGGATAACTGAATGAAAGGCATTTGGAGCCGGTCCCAAGTGATGGTCATGCATGTGTGAACGTGGCTGACAGCACCCACGCAGCCTAGTCAAGCTCTTACCTGCAGGGGTTGGAGCTGGGGGAGCCAGACACACCCTAATCCCCCAACATCCTGACCTTAGCAAACCTGTCGCAGCTTGCCCACAGCAGACCTGGCAACCCGTTTTTTCTCCAGTCTCTCCTCGCCTTCCCCGCCGCTCTACCAGCCTTTGCTCTCACAGTGCCATGGGTGGGCTCGGGATTTGAGTTCCTTGGCACTGCTTATTCTGCCTTTGTGAGCTAATGCTGCGCCTCAAACCAGGAACAAAAGCAGTCAGTGCAAATTAAAGACCAATTATCTTTAGTGCGTGCTGGGGCAAGTCGCTCATGTTAGCTTGAATGATGAGTGGGAGAAGTGAGTTGTAGGAAAAAGGATGTTGGGTGCTGCAGTGTTTTGCATGAATGATTCATGTGACATTAATAAGCGTCAGGTCGATGTTTAGAAGGATTAGGATTTATGGATGGGATTTATATTATAATGTGATATATTATATATATGTTATCTATATGGCTTTTATTTGAATTGGTTGGAACATTTATATCTTATCTGTTTCGTTACCTTGAAATCAGTTATTTGATAATTTAACTTTTTTATAATTATGCTTATTTGCTGTATTGCTGAGAATTAGATGAGAATATGATATCATTGTCATGTATGTTCGTTAAATATGAAGCCAACGCCAACAGCTGGTTAGCCTAGCTTAGCATAACAATTGGAAATGCAGAAACAGCTAGGCTTGATCTGTCCAAAGGTAACTGGAAACATAACACCACCACCCCCCCCCCCCCCCCCCCCCCCCCCCGTAAAATTTGTTGTTTTTACGCTTTGGTTTTTGTATTTAACATGTGAAACATTTTGTGTTAAATTAGTGCTTTAGATATGCTTGTTGGAAGATTTTGTTACCTTTGGTCAGAGCAAGGCTAGCTGTTCCGCCATCTTTATGGGAGGCTAAGCTAAAGGCTACTCGCAGTAATGTTAGCTTGATTTAGAAGCTTTATCATTTATTTCATAATTTGGTGTGTTAGCTAACTTTTTTGCATCTTTACGGGTTTTATTTGAACTGGTTGAAATCTTTATTTCTCTTTAGCTACCTTGACATTAGTTATTTAATCAGTTATTTAATAGTTTGACTTTTTGATTAACAAAATGTTTATTTGCTCTCTTGCCAAGAGTTGGATAAAAAGATTGATTTCACTTTTAATGTCTGTTTGTTAAATATGTCGCTAATGCCAGCTGCTGGTTAGCTTAGCTTAGCTTAGCTTAGCGTAAAGACTGGAAACAGGGGGAAACAGCTAGCTTGGATTTAGTTAACAAAATTAGCCTACCAGTATGTGTTGTTGTTTTTACACTTTGGTTTGTTCATGTTTTAAACGTGTGAGATATAACATGTTAATTAGTGAGCTTCATGCGTAAGGAATTTTTTGCCTATTACCTAAGTCGTTTTTTTATCCAGCTCTTGGCAAGAAAATGAATGCTTTTCACAAAAATGTCAAACTTTTAAAGAATTCCTTTAAAGCAGATCTTTATACTCATTGGCATCAAATTAATAAAGACACATGTTTTCACACTCCTGGGTCAAATGGAGGTTAAGTGTTGGTTAGATACTCTTCCAGTCTCCCGTTAGCACAGTACTTTGACACTTCCAAAACATCACTAAGCCTTCTTCCCATGCCCCTGCCCTGGAGATACACAGAGTCTAAGTACTGGGCCGACCTGTTCATTAATTTCCCATTAGTCAACAGTTTTTTCCTCAGAGTCTCAGGGGAAATAGACTAACCCCACCATTAGTTCCAACAATCCTGGAGGACCTCCTGCCCCTGCTCCCACCACCTCCACCAACACAAAACAGCCCTGTTTCCCCGAGAGATGACCTCTTCATACACATGGCCTCTTTCATTCCGCTCTGAGGGTTGGTTTAAGCTGTGACCACACTGTCTCTGGTTTATGGCTCCCTCTCTGCCTCCCACCCCTTCAAAGTTTTGGGCTGTTGCCTGCAGTCATTGCAAATTGATGGACACATTCTTGTCTATGGATCGTTTTAATCACAACAAACAATTGGAGTCATTCAAGAAGGATGATGGTATCTTTGGCAGCTCGAGGAATGTGTTTCTGTTTCTGAGTGTATGCTTGTGCTTGTGTTTGTGTGAGATCTGAATCATTTATCAACCCCTATTGATTACTTATACCTTACAAACTAGTGTGAATCAGTTTTTTCAGTGTTTGATATAGAGCTAATACAAAAAAAATCTGATTTTGACAGGGATAGAAGTAGAGCTGAAACAATTAGTCGATTAATTCATTAGTTGATCGACAGAAATTGAAATTGCAGCATTAGTTGCACTGAACTTTTTGTTACATGCCACCAGCTTCTATAAAGATGGAGGCAAGAATTCAACCTCCCACATAAAGAAAAGAGAAAAACAAGAAAATTGATTCATATAAGCAGAAGATACAGTACTTTCTGTTTTCAGAAGCTAACAACTAAAAGACTAAATGAAATTACAAATGACAACAGTTGTCTGACAGTTAAAAATGAAATACCAATAAGTTAAAAATTAAAACATTAAAAACACATAAAGATTATAAGGGAGGGTTTGATTCTTCTTTAATTAAAAGAAGTACCTTTTTCCCTTCAGCTGGCATTGACAAAGGAAGCTTTATTCAAATTACCCAATTAACATTTGAATTTATGAAGATTAACTGGTGTTACAACTATAAGCCTCCCCTAGCTGCCTTGACACAATACCAAGAGTAGCTCGAAACACACATAAAAATCTTCAAAGCCTCGTAAAACATTGTCCTGCACATAAACGCCATCAAAAACAATAAGAAAACAACATGTGAACACAAAATATGCAGACATCCAGATGATGACTTTGAATAGATTGTTTATAACAATCATAAACCTGGAAAATATTAATTTGAAAACAAACAGAAGGAAAGCACAATTTAAAAAAACTGGAAACGGCAATGGCTTGTTAGAAAACGATTAGTTGTCAGTTGACTTATTGATTAATCGACTACAAAGTGTCAGCACTTTGTCAACACTGTGCCGTTCTCTCGCACAGAGCATACAGAGATGACTAGATAAGAGAGTAAGGGATGTGTCTGTGGATGTGGTGGTGTGAGACAGGCTCTCTCCTGACCACCGCTGCAGGAAGTGCACGGCCATGAGGTCACAGGGACACACCAACACTCAGGGATTTACAGCAACTGGTTTCAACCGGAGTTCTTTGAAAGTTTTCTTTGTCTTTGTCATTGTTGCTCCAACTGACTGACTGACGGACTGACTGACTAGATTGCTGGTGTCAATCTTTTGATACCACTGCACTGTGTCTCTTTTTGCAGTAGAGATAAGTAGCAATCATCTCTCACATGCTCAAAAGCCCTTGATATAGTGTTTCTTTTCAACCGGTACAGTATGTGTGACGCACACTGTTGACCGTTTCTGAGCAAACAAGACACCCTCTGTCATGCAATCTGGAACTGAGGTCATTCTCTAAAGATATCTGCGGGAAACTCGGACACAATGACTAAAGCTGAGGACTTTGACCGTCAAATATTGACTCGAGCAAAGTCACCTGCTTTAAAGCGGGAATGGTGCGAGGTAACTGAACCCACATGTGTCTCCGTCTCATTAATTCTCACAGGAAGCCACAAGAGTCAAGATGGAGGAGGGTTATGAGCTCGACCTGACGTACATCACAGAGCGTATCATCGCCGTGTCCTTCCCTCGGGGCTGCTCGGAGGAGATCTACTCTCACAACCTGAAGGACGTCACGCGAATGCTCAAGTCCAAGCATGCGGATAATTACCTGGTCAGTGCTCGCCTGTGTGCCGCTCGCTGTCTCACCTTGAAGTCAAGTGTCAAAGTGCAAACAGTATTGATGTCAGGGCTGATGGGCTTTCATGGGATATTGACATGAGAGTATTGATCTGGAGGCACAGTTCATCTTTCACCCGTGCTAATTTAAGAAGCAGAATGCAGTAATCTTAGAAAACATCATTAGTCATGGGCTTTGTTGTATTTTTCTCTTTAGATCATCAACCTGTCAGAGAGAAGACACGACCTCTCTAAAATGAACCCCAAGGTAAGTTCGGAAAACTTTGATCAGCTGTGTCTAAGCAGCTACAGCAAACATTGATTGATGATTCATGGGTCGATGTTTACAGTGAGTTCTGCGATTTCAGACCCTGGATACAGGCTGGCCGGACATGCATGCTCCACCTTTGGATAAGATCTGCACCATCTGTAAGGCCATGGAGAGCTGGCTCAATGCTGACCCTCTTCATGTGGTTGTTATACACTGCAGGGTGAGCATCTACAGCTTGTGTTGCGGCAGTTGATTTTAGTTTAGATTTAATAATGTACCCTTTTTTAGTTTTTTGCTTTCATGTATCATTATGAAATGTATTTTTGATTGCACAATAATAATGACACCATCATTGTTTTGGATTGGTTCCCTATGAACTTTGATTGCACAATGTCATTTTCTGTGCCACCGGGCATGAAATCTCCAAAAATGAAAGCTGACTGTCACTATTTCTATCTGCTGCTGACTAAATTAATACAAAGGAAACACTTGGGGATGACATTTTGTCAGTTTTTACTTTAAAGGTGCAACACATTAGAAATGAACTGAAATTGTCAACAGAATTCAAAGAATGACAGTGTTGATGTTGTATCATAGATGTCTTTGTATCGTGTTACAGAGATGCCTCCTGAAGTTAGCATGCTAACCAGCAAGCTTCGACCTGTCCTGTCTCGAAATACAACTTTGTAACCTCAAGAGGCGATAGTCTGATAGTATCGCTAGGCCCGATCTCGCTCCGTTTTTACTTTACGTCTCTCCTGAACCCGCCCTGTTGTGTCATCCTGGTCGGAGCTGCTGTAAATCGCCTCTGTACTGTATTCCCCTTTGTCAAACTGACCTCCATTGACCTTCCATGGAGGCTGTGTTCGGTCCAGGTATGGCCATGTTCATGGGGAGGCTGCTGAGACCGGTTCTGTTGCTTGGCTCCAGTTCTGGTGCCCATTCCACCACCTCGCTGCATCCACCCAACCCCCCGGCCCTGAGCCCGAAAACCTCCTCATCCAGGTGGTCCAAGTGGGCAGTCTGGGCAGTCATTTAGCTAATACGTACGCTAATTGCGCTGCTAACGGAGCTTACTAGTTAATTACACCTACACTTGGCAGCAGTTAGTGGTTACTTAAGCACTTCAACAAGTATTTCTCTATAATGTTAAATATTTATGAGCAGCAATGTAAAGTAAAAAAAAAATCTTCATTTTGACACCCATCTTTGATTGGCTGTGACCAAATAACCCGCCAACTGTCATCATATGTCCTGGTCAGTCTCAATGATGCACGCAAATATGTGACACCCCCATTTTCTAAATTAGCCGTGCCCACTTCAAAGCAGTGTGGAGAGCACAGAGAAGAAATAAAAACAAATGTGTCATGCGAAAAACACCAATGCTGTTCTAATTACAGCAGAAAAAAGTGCGTTTATGTAGGATCCCATCACTCATAGTTGGAAGATGACTTAGAAAACAAGTATGTTGGGCGTTTAAAACAGACTAAAACCACAAGTGCTGCATGTGTAGTGACTCATCTCCTGTCTGTCATGGTTCTTTAGGGCGGCAAGGGTCGTATCGGAGTCGTCATTTCATCCTTTGTGCATTTCACCGACGTGTCAGCCAGGTAACCACTGCAGTGTGTCACATTTTCATGTCATGTTACTTTAAATGTTCTTGTTTTCCCTGAATATGTCAGGATTTATCATGATATGAGTGCGCCCCCACCTTCTGTCGGCTGATATCAACAACAACCCACAACAGTTGACGAAGACCACAAGCAATGTCATTACCTAACCGCGGATGATTTATCGCCTCCCTTTTAATTGAGGGTCAAGGTGATTCAAATTCAGTGAGTCAAAGAAAAGTCACCGCTTTTCAAATCTGAAAGAAAACCCACACAATTTAAGCCATGAATCACCCCGTATTGAGTTGCATGAATCAACTAGGAAACATGCAAGTTACTGTAACTGCTTCTGGCTACAGTGTCAGTTTCATGAAATCTATTCATCGAGAAGAAAACCAAATTTTCTAGCCATTGTTAGCCGTACAAACCCAGTGAGGCTGGTGCTTCACTGAGCCCTTAAGTTAAGAAATGGAGCAAACACGAGGAGAGGCGGCCTGGTGTTATGCCACTAGGTAGATCCTTTCTGCACACATCGGCCTTCGATTTGTGCTTCCCTTTAATGTTTGTGTCCCGCTGGAAGGAAGAACCGGGTCGGCAAGGCGAATGTGAAAGACAAAAAGAGGTAGAGGAAGAGATAGGAAAACAATGAGGCAGATTTACAATGGAATAGATTCAGGGGGCGGGGGGGTTAGAGGGAGAGGGCCGACGAGAGAGAAACAGAGCTGTGGTGAAAAGGCTCCAGCGCCTGTTGGTTTTAGGTCTGTCTGAATAGCAGAGCTGTGCACACACTCTGGCCTCTCTCTGTCCTCCTCTCCCCCTCCGTGTTTACTTAAGGCTGCCATTCTCTTCCTCTCTGCTGGAATCCCCTGTCTCTCTGCTTACTTTCACTGTTGCCCATTATGCATGTCTGTGTGTGTGTGTGTGTGTGTGTGTGTGTTGTCCTAATTTAAGTTAGGGGTTAACAGCATTCAATTATAGAGCAGCGGAGTGTAATCGCTCTCTGGAGTCATAATTGCCTAAAGTGTTTAATGTGTCTCTCTGTCTCCCTCAAAGTGCTGATCAGGCGTTGGACCGCTTCGCCATGAGGAAATACTATGATGATAAGGTCTCAGCTCTGATGACACCTTCGCAGAAGCGGTAAGACCCAAAACTCAAGCACGCCCTGCTGTCTAGCAACACGCGTTGTTTGGCTGGCGCGTTGTTGACGACACATTCACGTCCCTGACCCACCTGATTCAATACAAAACTTTGCAGTTCCCAGTGCTGTTTGTCTATTTTTTCCACTGAAAAGCCCGTCATTGTTGATTATTGTAATGAGAATGGGACCCCATGGTGACCTGGTGTAATCCTAACCCTGTTTAACTCACACTGGTGGCTCCTGTGCTTTCTTATCCCCAAGTTTATATGAGATAAACTTTAAGCAATGACAATATGGACTGATGAAACAATCCCATTGTTGTGGGGGGGTTTTTGCCGCCTGCCATAGAAATTAGCGAGCATTAAAGAATCGTGATCAAAACATACAATCAAAGTCAATATAAACAGCTGGTAATATAATGATTTAGCTGTGGTGATAAAGGCTTAGAGAGTCTGGAATTTTTTGGTCTAGTTATCTTGAAAGTGCTTGAAAATTGCTCGAACTTTACTTAAGCTGTATGAACCCCGAGCTAGTGCGACTTTGATGCTTGAGTTCTGGAACCAGACCAGGATAATTTTTTTTATTTTTTTTTTTTTATCTAGCGTCCGGAAGTGTCCTGATATCTTATCAAATCTGTGAGGTTTGCCAAGCAACCAGCCTGAAGTCAGTACTACCAGCAGAGAAACTTGGCACATAAACCTTTTGTTATCTTCGTCAGGGCAGGGCTAGCTGTTTCCCTCCAATTACAGTCTTTGTGCTAAGCTAACTGGCTGCTGCCTAGCTGCACATCCAACGTAACGACATAAGAAGCGGTCTTGACCTTAACATCTAACTCTAAAGCGAAAAGGCTTACTTTCCAAAACATTGAAATATTGTTAAGTCTGGGAAAATAGCCCTGATGGTGTCATAGTGATGTCACCAGGATTACTCAGTTTGGGCTTGAAGATTACAATTTTTTCTTTTTTTTGAAAGGCCTGCATTCATACTGAGAGCTTCAGTTTGAAAGACGAGGACATTTGCCAGATAAGCAAGGTGTAACTATCATCATGTTGCATTATGGGAAGTGTAGGATCAAGTGTTTGCGGAGCTTGACCCATACTAGGGGTTAAACACCTGTATATTTCAGCCCTGTGTTGCCTTGATGTTGATAAACTTCCAATAATCCTGCATATTATTTACATCATGCTCTGTGCTTTCACATCAGGTATGTTTGGATCCTCAACAGTCTCCTAAGTGGATCCATGAAGATCAACGCCTCACCGCTGTTCCTACACTGCATCATCCTTCACGGGATACCAAACTTCGACGCCACTGGAGGTTAAGCGCATATTGTTTACCGCTAATACACAGCTGCAGCGCCCAATGAAACTCCAGTCGCTGCTACCATGACAGTATAAAGGAATCCAGACACAACCACATCAGAGCCTGCACAGTAAACAAGACGGAGACTTATCTGAGCTTTACATCTCGCTCCTTTTCCAACACACATGCGTGCTCAGACAGATAGAGAGGCACTTACATAAACAGAACTGAAGAGGAGAACTTCTTTATTGGCTCCCAGTAAATTCATGAGAATTCACACCCGTGCTTGCGTGCAAATTGCTGTTTTCGCTGATTTCCCTGAAACAACATCGTGGAGCTGAAATCCCTTTCTCACAACAACAGCTTATCACACTTTGAGCAAAACATTTGGAGAAGCTACTCATGAATAACTTACCGGCTAACAGGGCACTCAAGGTCACGTTATCACTGCACTTAACTATTATTTATTTGAGAATTAATCTTTGTTTCTTTCTTTTACAGTGTGTCGCCCTTACATCAAGGTTTACCAGGGAATGCAAGCAGTGTATTCATCTGGAATCTAGTAAGTATTCTAACGTTCTGACATTACTAGGGCATGTTGATAACTTGAGCTTTCTCAACAAAATCTCTATTAACGAGTAACTGGATCTGTTAGCTGTAGGCTAACTAGCTGTAGCTCTAACTGGCTACTAAAACAAGATTTACTTTGTTTCACTAACGTCATATTACAGTTATTGATGTTACACACACACAAATAGATACGTTTCCTCATCGCTATGCATCCTGCAAACAGCCCATGCTTAAAGAAGAAAATTAGTATGCAATATTTGTTTTGAGGGTGAATTCAACAGGGGGTCAGTACATATCGCCCCTCTAATGCTTGTTGTTAATCTTATTCTATTTCTCCTAACTTCCTATTAATTACTCTGATTTTAATTTTTAAATTCTCAACCATTTTTAGTCCTGACTTCCACTTTTAGTCCTGCCTTCTGTGTTGTTGTATTGATGTATCATTGCCTTTTATGTACCTTTTATTCTCTCAATCACGCACACCTATATTTAGGCAGATTTTTCTAACCCATCTGCATTGTCTGGAAAACAATTTTGGTCACCTCCTGTTGTTTTTAAATGGGCTATATAAAAAATAAACTGACATGACTCAACTGTGTTTCAGTCACATCGGTCCAGGCCACAGAGACCGTGTGTGCATCACCCTGGAGCCTGCCCAACTTCTAAAAGGAGACATCATGGTAGGAAAATCAGAAGATGCCTTTTTTAGATTTTCTGACATCTGTATTGTTTGTCCTGATCACAAAAGTTGTGTGTGTTCTTTTGTAGATTAAATGCTATCACAAGAGCGACATAACTTCAGAGCGTGAAGTTATATTCCGGCTGCAGTTCCACACGGGAGCAGTGCAGGGCTACAACCTGATGTTTGAGAAAGAGGACATGGAGACTGCCAACAAAGGTAGACCTGAAAAAAAAAAAACCCAGAGAACAGGCCTCAACGTGCCGCTGTTAGTTTACAGCAGCTCCTCTGCTCCACGCAGCATCTGCAGGGCTCCGTCTGGACTCAATTTAGACTTGGCACTTTGAGACCGATAATCTTGTTTTCCCAAACATGTTACGTGTACTGCGAGAATCCTATTTGCAAGACAACACCAGTCATCTTTCCATTTCTGAGTAGCCACACTCATGGCATTCCTGTGTGCTTACATTCCAGATCCCAGATTTGCAGATTACGGTAAAGTGGAGCTGGTGTTCTCCGAGGGGCCAGAGAGGATCCCAGGTAGATCCCCTACTCTTCTTCTTCTTTTTTTTTGTTTCTTGCAAAAGTTGCTAGAGGGAGTTGGAAAAGCAGACACAGAGTTTGTTTCTCCATTTTTCCCTTCGTGCCGGGCCGGCCTGTGCTCCGTTCCTCCCCCTCTGCCCCCCGGTGAGGAGGGATGTGGAATGCTGCAAAGGGGAAATGTAGTGTGAAGTGTGTGCTGACAGAGACGTAAAGAAGCACAGCATGTGCTGACCCAGAGCCACACAGGCGTGTTATGTGGGTCTGGATGTGTGTGTGTGTGTGTGTGTGTGTGTGTGTGTGTGTGTGACCTACTGTGTGTTGTATGGAGATGCTTGAGTGTTTATTAAACACATTTAGTACAGCAAAGGTAAAATATTATGCCCAGGGTGCAGGGTACATACTGTACCATGCAATGGGGATCAGAAATGTGATATTGGCAGTCACTGCTGTTGTCCCACAACAATATGATGAAGTTACAAAATTAAAACCATTAATTAAAACTAAATTAAAAGTAATAAAAATAAGCTACTGCTGATAATGACTCGCCAAGGGTTGGTCAATTTAAAGGCATATTAATATGATGATATTCATTTTGCACAAATCCTACGGTGTGCCTCACAAGATTGGAACTTGATTTAACCTTGTTTTGACTTTATTTGTTGTCAGTGTCCCATGATATGCTTTTGAAGGAATAGTTGGGAAATACACTTATTTTCTTTCTGGCTCAAAAATATCAGATTCATGTCTATGCAGTGAATATATAGCTACAGCCAAGAAGCAGTTAGCTTAGCTTTGGGAAAAACTAAGAAAACACCACTTCTAAAGCTTACTTACTAACACATTAATCTGGTTTGTTTAAACCAAAATGTACAAACAACAAATTATTTTTTTTCCCCGTCTCCAGTCTTTTAGCTAAGCTAAGCTAACTGTCTGCTGTGTTGCTCTTGCTGTGTTGTGTGCTTGGGTGGTAAGATTTTTTTAATTATAAATATCCACAGGACTGGGCGGTATTAAGTCAACACTGTAATTCCACTGAAAGCTGATACTATCAATATTGTTTTACTGAAACAAGATCACCTAGATACAGTATCTACAATAATGTTATTTTTGGGTCCAGGTGCAGACAGGTGGCAAAACGGGGCGGATGTTATTGTGGACTACAACACGGCAGATCCTCTAATCCGCTGGGACTCCTACCAGAACATCTGCGATGGTGAAGGTACTACTACTACGCTGCATGACTCACAAGGCTTTGTCATAACGGTGCCAAGACCTGCTTAATGAATCAGACTATCTGAGAGAAAATATCAGCGGCGTGGTGCGATGTGGTGTTATTATTTAGGCATTAAATGAAGTTTCTCACCTCTTAAAACACACACACACACACACACACACACACACACACACACACACAAACTCTCTTTTTCTCTTATTAACACAGCGTGACAGATCCTGTGCTCCATGTTATTGAGGGCCTGCAGTGTGATTGCATTAACATGCACACAGTCACCACCAGTTTGGTTTAGGTTTCAGTCGTTGCTAACAGGAGTTATTGCTCATGAGTGGGACTTAAATCCCAGGCAGGCTGGCAGGCTGGCCCCTGTGGAAACAAGACTTGTATTATGGAGAGGGAAGGAAATGAAAGCTAAGACGTATCTTTAGGTTGGTGTATGATGATCTTGACAAACAGTGTTGTTTCTGTGTGAAGGACAGGGAGGAGAGTTGTTGTATGCGGGGAATGCTGGGTTCAGAGGAAGAGCAGTCAGTTCTCAGGAGATTTCTATTTTGTTGTTTCATCAAATGAATAGGCATGCTTTAACCATCCCACACATGCACGCACACACACACACACACACACGCACACACACACACACACACACACACACACACAGACTCACACTCAGAGCCACCCTGTCGGGGCGTCCCGTCCTAGCTGTGGTTGTTGCTCTCCACTCAACCACAGAATTCACAACAACCTCCCAGAATAGAGCGACGTGGTGGTAGCATTAAAACACAGATCCACCCTTTCCCAGTATTCATTGAGTGTTTTTATAAGCGAAGTTCAGCTTGATGAAATTGAGCAGCTCTTTTTATTTTCCTTTAAATTCCCCCCACACTCCATTATAGAAATTTTACACGCACCCCTGGGTATGCAATGAAAGAGCAAAGCACTCAAATTTAAGAATTCATCAAAGCAAAGCAAAGACATAAACAAAGGGGCAATTTTTCTTCTCTTGCCTTGATTCTGAAGCATTCATGTGGGATATTTACAGCCCTGTTTTCTCATGTAAACACTACATCTGAGAGGGAAGACTGGGAGCTTTGTTGGAATTCTACATCTACTTACCACCAGTCCTCCGGTAGGATCAGTTTGCCTTCGGGAGGCTGTCAGTCAGGGGTCGGTCAGGAGGAGGAAGTCGAAAAAAACGTTTGCCACTGTAGTGCTAAGGTTGTGAAAAGAAAACCTCATTTACTTCAATGGCTTTTCACTGAGAGTGTGTGTTTATCCCCACGTGTGAATTCAGAGTCGAATTTTTAAAGATTGTTTTTCCAGAAAGGTTGTTTACTTAAGTTTATTGTCTAAGTAGGTTGTTGTCTTTGGGGAGCGTCAAGTGTCAGTTTACCCAAATTACAAAAAACATATATATTACATGCTACCACCTCTAGCAGTATATAGCCATGCAGATAGTTCTGTGTTATCGGTTTCTCAGATTTCTGCTGTTTGTGGGCGTGGCAGCATCAAAAAGTTGCATTAAAAAAATTCAACATCTCTTTTCAGAAAATGTGTTCTTAATACTCTGGACAGTTTTAATGGTCTGCTAGAAGTCCCAATAAAAAAAAAACCTTTCACAGCCACAAACACCAAATATCTGAATTATACATAAAATACAAAACTCCAAAAATGATTGTCCCTTATCAAAAGGAAACTGTAGAGTTAATCAGGCCTCGAGATAACTGAGGAAGACTGGTGGTGGGTTCACAGAAAGACCAGACAAAAACCATCACGTAACAGTTCTGCACAGAGTTCTGTTGGAGGAACATAATCTGCTATTTTGGCACACCTCTTTGTCTTAATGAGTCAGTGAACCCAGTAATGGCTCATGTTCATATTTCCTGGGGTTGTCTGGGTTTAGAGCCACAATGAACAGCTGATTAATTGATTAGCCGATCAAAAGAAAATAAGTTGCCAAATATTTTGATGATGAATTTATTAAGTTATTTTTCAAGTAAAAATGTCAAACATTTGCTTGTTTCATCTTCTTAAATGTAAGAATTAGATGCTTTTCTTTGTCGTTCAGGACAGTAAATGAAGAGTCTTTGGGTTTTGCTCTGTCGGTTTGATGAAATAAGCATTTTGGAGACGTCACTTTGGACTTAATTATTATTTTTTTTACATTTTATCGACAAATTGATTAATCCTGAAAATAATAGGCAGATTAATTTGATAGTGAAAGTAATTGTTGGTTGCAACCCTCGTCACATTATACAAAAATTCAATATATGAATTTGCAGCACAGAATGAACATCTCTTTAAAAAATACTTATGGCTGTTAGCTAGGATGCCATCACACAGAAATCCTAACCGGGGAAGACTTGATTGCTATTGTCTACAATACCAACAATATGAAAAATCTTCCAGTACAAGACTCGTGCTGCTTATGTCAAACAAGTACATACAAGAACATAACAAGAAAATATGGATTTTAAAAGTTGCAAAAAGAGACAAGTGTTTACAATAAATTCTATGGATTACTGTTTTAGAGTAAATGAGATGTTGTTTCTGCAAAGAAATGTTGCTTTTGAATTTTCAGCATGTAGTTTTTTTTTTTATTGTTTTGAACTGCACTAAGACAATATTATTCACCTTCATGGTATTTAAGTAGAGGTAGAATTTTCAGGGATATGTCAAAACCTGCTGCCTGCATGGCAAGATACCACTAGGGTTATGTGAGAAACATTAATAAGCTATTTTATAATGGATTTTTCCCTCGGTAGTCTGTTCCTCTCTATGCTTTCTGTATGTACTATACAGTTTGTACACAGTATTTTTAAGAGATACATTTCCCACAAGCCTGTCATCTACATATAGGAGGCACATGCAGAAGCTTGGGCGGAAGAAAAAGATGAAGATGATGATCATTATGCTTTCGACTCAGGGTTTTGGCATTCAGGAGGTGCGGGATGGTAGTAACTGAGAGGGAATGGAAAGGTTTTGTAATTACATGGCCAAACACATCCAGACCTCCTCCTGCGATACGACAGCAGCTGGAGGAACAGTTCTGGTTTCGCCGCTCTCTGCACTGTAATCGTCGGATTATTCAGGGACCGACCGTACCACAACAACCGACATGATGAATGCTCGATGTAAAAAGTTTGACTGATTTTCTTAAGCTAAGAGCATACTTGGTTAACCAGTCATGGCTTTGTTAATGTCAGTGTAATCCCGATAGGTAAAACAGTTTTTAAAACAACTGACGCACCCCATAATTGAGTTTAGGGGCACATCTGTTTCTTTGCTGATATTGTACATTAGGACGGCAGGCATGCAATTTCATGACACGCACGGGAGTGAGAGAAAAGCAGCTTTTCACGAAAATTGCTCAGAGCTCCAAGTAGAAGGCGAGGATTGCTTTAATTAAAAAGTGTCTTTTTACAGAGTGAAAAAGTCTGGAGCTGCAGGAATGTTGTTTTCATTCTCTGATCCTCTCCGGGCCGCCCTCTCTCCTTTCTTTCTTTCCCTCTTTTTTTTTTTTCTCCCCTCGGTGGGGTAGTCCCCTAATGCGGGGCAAGAGGTCGGGTTACTCCTTTCCTCCGTCCCGCCTCCACCCTGAAGCCCCGCCTCACTTGTTTACATTCCTCTGCCCTTATTTGGAGATCTCAAGGTCCCCCCTTGTGTGGAGTGCAAACACTCTCACCTTCTCAGCAGAGGAGAAAGAAAGCAGGGGCCAACTTGTTCGAACTCTCTTGATTTGACCCTGACAATTATCTGCTGGTTGAAAGCCATGTCCGCTCTCGTGTGTCTGCTGTGCCTCTTGTCCTCTTCAAGTTTTCTTTTACTGGAGACTGTCTTATGTGCTTACCTGGCAGTGGTGGCGAAGGTAAGAGATTTTTTTTTTTTCCCCTCTTGAGACAGATGAGTGGCCAGATGAA
The DNA here is from genome assembly GCF_040436345.1 of Pagrus major. NCBI lineage: Eukaryota > Metazoa > Chordata > Actinopteri > Spariformes > Sparidae > Pagrus > Pagrus major. The sequence goes on along the minus strand of NC_133235.1, from coordinate 21,883,794 downwards.
GGGCGGGGGGGGGGGGGGGATAAAGCAAAGAGAGGGCAGGACAATGACAGGGGGCTGACGGAGAAAGATGGCCAGTATTGAACGGAGAGGGGAAACATCTGTCTTGAAAACCTTGTTGCACCTTGCTAGGAGGAATGTTACGAGAGGGATTTGTTGGGGAAAACTCCCGGCGGAGCTGACATGCACGGAGGCCTGAGCCGAGGCAGCTCAAGGCCGGATGCAGGTTCAATTAGTGTGTTTGTGTGAGTGTGGTGGGGGTTAAAGCCATACATACAGGAGCTTTTGGAGAGGAGGAGGAGGAGGAGGAGGAGGGGGGAGCTTTTATCATGCATGTCTGGTATTCGGCTCCTCCAGTCATGGTTTGACTGAAAGGCAAGTACTCAAGGCGGCAGACTGAGGGAGAAGCATAGGAGTCATGTTCCAGCTCTTTTTTGTTGAGGAAGAGGGAGAGTTACAGTGAAACAGCAAGTGTTTACTTACTTGGCAACGCTGGCGTAAGTCTAGAACCTGACTTTTTTTTTTCTGTTGTGATGGATTTGACTCTGCCTCCCAGAATACTGACTTCTGCGGTTTTACTTTCCGAAGGATTAAGGAGGTTGTTTGGACATATGCCAGGGGTCAAGGGGCAAGCGAGAGGGAGTAGGGTGGCTTAATCACAGCGGGGTGAGGAATGCAGGGGTCACACTCTGAAGATCCACAGCCATCTGACTCTTGTAGCGGCGTACAGAAGACTTAACATCTCTTACACAACCTGAGCGTGACGAACACCTTTTGTCTGCTGCGCACATCGCATACTAGCACCTTGGCAGTTCAGTGGGTGGCCTAATTGAATATCTTTGCTTGAAATGTGATCAGATTAGACTCAAAAACAGGATTTTTGAATAATTTGGCTGATTCTTCTAAGACACATCTAATCAGGGGATTTGTCTCACTTCACTTCAGATGATTCACATGTTTTCCCTGTCAATGTTTTAATGCTGGAGTTATTTGTAGTCTGCTGTCTGCTCTGTCTTGTCTGGAGTATTGTCTTTGTCAGGTGAGGTGTGATTGTAAGTGTTGGGCTTCCTCAATAACAGATTCTGAATGATGGAGTTTGTGGGACGACATGACTGTGCATGTGAACGGAGTCTTGTTTTGTCTGTGGTTTTGTGCCGTTTGTGTTCGTCTGCTGTAAGTGTGTCTCTGTGTGTACGTGTGCCCCATACCTGCTGACTGTATGAAGCGCTGCATCTCTTCTATTTTGCAGCGCCACGCTCTCAAGGCCTAACCCAGGACAAAGCGGCTAACAAGAGGAGCCCCAACGGAGGAGAGGCCACGCTGGGCCGAGGGGCCCGCACGACCTCCGCCACCTCCAGCCCTGACCACAGCGACCACGCCCTCTCTGTCAGCAGTGACTCAGGCCTGTCCAGCACCTCTCTGTGGGCGGACAGACCCACACCTGTTGTGACCACCGTCAAGGCTAACCAGGGCCCCAGCCCGCAGGAAAAGGTCCAGCTGAAGCGTCTTCTGAGTGGCTTTGGACTTGAGGATCCTGCAGTGGAGGAGATGGATGATCAAAGCCCCAGAGTGGGCATCCAGCAGATAGTCCCCGTGCAAGTGCACATCAACGGGGACCCCAGACCTGGAGAGAGGGAAACGGACATCCTGGATGATGAGGTCAACACAGGTCATGATCTGCACAGTGTGGACAGTTTAGGGACCTTGTCGTCCTCCTGCCACAAGAGCAGCCAGAACTCCCTGCTGTCGGATGGTTTTGGGAGTCCCGGAGGAGAGGAGCAGCAAAGCCAAAACCAACATCACCTCCACCACCCTGCACCTCCTCCCATGGAAGAGTATGAGAGAGCATATGCTGAGACAAGAAGGGGCTGTCTGAGCTCCAGGAGCAACTCTGTGGCCACGTCTAATCCCAGCAATGCATCCATGCCCAAGCAGCATGTCTACAGACAGGGAAGCTATTCAACACAGTCCTGGGTTCGCCAGCAGCAGATGGTTGCTGCACAACAGTTTATTTACATGCCTGAGGATGGGAATGATACAGAAAGATACCCAGGGAACAAGCAAGGGAGCAGTCCACCCAAAGCAGGCCTGCCCGCTGAACCACAGGGCCCTACCAGGGTCATGACGACAGACGCTCTGAGAAACACGGTGCCACACAAGGAGCAGGCAACGCTGAACAATAACAACAACAACAAACGTGACGAGGAGTTCAAATCTCTGACGATGGACATCGACAACTCCATCGACCAGCTCAACCAGCTGATCATGGACCTGGATCCCACGTTTGTGCCGGTGTCGAGCCACAGCGGCTCCATCAAGAGGAACGGCGGGACGCACGTGAATGGCTCAGCCCCCAAATGTTCAAACGGCATCAATCACAGACTCAACGATAATAATGCAGCGACCCTGACAAACACACAGCAGACAGGTAAGATAGTCAGACAGCCTGGGTGTGGTGGTGGTGATGATGTGGTGTGGTTATGGAAGTGTGGTCGTGAAAAGAAATGTCATTATGAAACCAGAGAGGTTGTTTTGCTGGATATGTCTGATAAACATGGCAACGATACAAGAAACAAAACAGCGTTAATTAATATGATAAGAATATTTTGAAAGCAGCTCCTCTTCAGTCGCATCAGCTTTCCTTCTCCTTCACTACAGAGTTAACAAAGCGCAGCTTCTCTCCCTCTCCCACCTGGCATGTTTCAGTGGCAGAAATAGCAGGGTTGTTGCCAGGTTTTTCAGATGTTTTCAGGACGTTTCTGAGGAAAGAGCGCCGTCCAGACTTGTCTGTGCAACTATCTGACGAGAGGATCAGTACGATACATGACGAGAGGGAGAGCAGCTGTCATCGACCTCTCTGAGCATTGCCGTCTCCCAGTGTTTGATTATAGAGATTGCGTACTAGGATATTTACAAAATCAAAGTCCCTCCAACAGACTGAGTGCTCTTTGTTGTGGGTAGAAGAAGTGTTAAGTTAGTCCTTATTCTGCTGTCATGTTCATCACACTTTGTACGCTGAACATTTTTAATTTCTCCTTTGATTGTTAAAGTTTGCTGTGCAGACAGAAGCTATGCAACGTGATCACTCTTGTATCACAGTAGATATCTACATGTGTTTTTTCCACTTTGTTCATGTAGAAACTGATCCCAGGGCCACGTTCAAGGACAAAGTTTATGATCTTCAAACGCTGCACAAGAATTCACAAAATGCGTTTTTCTAACTGGGATTTGCACGAAGTTTGTGTCCCCCGGTGACAAACATAATTGAAAAAAACAACAAAGAAAAGATGATGCCTATCTCTTTCCCATGCTATGAAGATGAGGGCTAGATTTGGCTCACCCTCACAGGTTATCAAGTTCGTTACGACTGACTCAAGAGTATTCCTCCGAGGTACAATGGCACTCCACAGATTTCTTAAGCTGAAAACCAGCGAGGCAGAGAAAATGCAGAAAGCTGTCTGGGTGTTAGCAGTGCGTGAATCACACTCATGTTCGTGTGGTTGCAGGGGGGGGGGGGCACAAGATGGGGAGGCCTGAGGAATTTCCAAGAGAGGAACAAGTGAGCCCGGAGGCAATGTTTTTCCCATTTGATTCCAGAAGCATACCTGTCTGTGCATATCAACTACACAGAAGCGTCATTCCAAGAAACAAATGCCCGAGGCTCCAACATAGCCAGTATGAAAACAACCTGTAGGAAGTAATGGATTGTTCCTTTTAAATGTTGTCTCATATAAGTTTGCACTGGTGACAGGAGTCATAGCACTGAGTCATTCTGGTTAAATTATATGATTTAATGAATAATTCATTTTGACTTTTAAATCAGTTCAATTCACTTTCAATTCACTTTCAATTCACTTTCAATCTTTCAATCTTTATGACTGACTCAGGGTTAAAGACAGGATGTTCCATAGAATAAATTAGGAGGAGGCTAACAGTTCATATTAGTGTCTTACAAAGAGACAACTGTACCAATGTCTCAAAAATGACATTATTTTCAGAGATATTAAAGGATAAGTTCACCCGAAAAAGAAAAATCAGTCATATCTACTCATGCCGATGGAAAGTCAGGTGAAGTTTCGTAGTCAGCAAAGCATTTCTGGTGCTTCACAACAACAAAACAGCGTTACAGCAAAACATTAAAAAAACCCACCAAAAGCCCAAAGTCTACGTAAGCACTGAGATACCAGATTAATTTGAAAAGATGATTTATATATCGTCACATGGCCAAGCTTGTCCAGCCACTTCAGATGTGGTGCCCGCTAATGCTTTTAGATTCACAGCTACAGGGAAGACTTTGGTTTCATAACGGGTTTAAATAATTTGCAGAGCCATTTTATGCATTTTTTTCTTCTTTTGGTCATTTTTTTTAACATTTAAAAACAAGACCCCATCTACTTTAGCTGTTGAGGAGGATGCTGGAACGCTGTGCAACGAAGCTCCAGAAGTGTTTTGCAGACTACAAAGCTTGACCTAACTTTCCCTTGCCATGGGGATGAGTAGATAATGACTGATTTTTCATTTTCGGGTGAACTTGTCCTTTAAGTAATATTCTCAAGTCATCATTATAAGCTGTTTTAAGTCTCGGTTAGCTTTTTTGTAGTTTGACCACAAGTGTGCAGTATAAAGTCGTGTACAGTATGCTGCTAACAGACATCTTTACATGTACTAAACTTGTGAGAGCATGTTTGCTTGTGCGTACATCTTGCAGCACTGCCTATAAATATCATCATCATCTGTCAGTTGTTCTGTGATAACATGTGTTTAACCTTGATACTGACCTTAAGATTGAAGCTATTTTGGCTAAAGTTTGCATCCAGTATCCATTTAGTTATAACTTTTACTAACTGTTTACTATTTTGTCATTAATTCATTCATTTCCTCTCAATTGTTTAACACCGATGGCTGTGTGAAGGAGGTGTAGTAAAAGAGAAGAGAGAGATGAAGGTGGGAGGTTACAGTAGTTATGTTGTGTCAAGGGAACTGGGGATGTCATGCGGCAGCTGATGAAAGGTGACAAGAAGTCAGGAAGGTGGGGGCTGAGCTCCACCTGAGGCTCAAGTAAAGTAAAGCTGGCAGGAGAAACTTCATGACTCCCAGGATGCAACATTTTAATTATGTTGATATTGAGTTTATTCAGCACCTTATGTTACTATCAGTATTCACTTGATCAATTATTGTGTTTTTATTATTATTACAACACACAATCAACATACTGTGAATGTGCCAGTGTTAGCCTTCTGGCTGAGGTTCAACTGCAGATGTTTTGAAACCTATGAATAGATGAATAACTTATAGCATAAATAACCAGATAAAAATCAAATTAATTAAATACCTGACAAGTCAAGAAGCTGCCTTAATGCACTCCTGCTCATTGATTTGAACCAGCTGAAGACCTTATGGTATGGTGTTGCCACACAATACTGAATTTGTCCTCAAACCTCTACTCCTGAGTGCATATTAGCTCACATAAACTGACAGTGAGTCATTAAAGAGAGTTCAGATGCGTTCAGATCCATGCTCGCTTGTCTCATGACTGTTTCTCATGCCTCCTAAAAAGAAAACACATTCTCTGGATCTACACAGATCAGTATCAAAATCCAGTAGAGGGATGTACAATAAAAGTGATGCATGTATGGAGAAACACTGCCAAGTATGCATGGCACTGTCTGTGTCATCCATACTCGCCCTAGACAAAGTGACTAATGATCCCCGGCATTAGCACTCTTGCTCCATTAGCATTCTTCAGAGCTGAGAGGTCGGAGCTCGCTGGGAGGGCTCAAATTAACACCCTGGTGCTGAGTGGCTTCACTCTTCAGAGTAGTCACAACATTGAACCCCCACCCCCACCCCACACACATACACACACACACACACACACACACACACACACACACTCCACACCTTCCAGCCCACCAGCCAGACCCCTGGCATTCCTCAGCTGTCCACTGAAAACATGTCAGCTGTAGACACGACCCCAGGGTGCCTTTTACTTTATGGACTGACCAAATTAAGATGTCATCGATCGTTAACTTTTTACATGGTCATGAAAGTAGCCACGCCAGTTTACAAAGTTGTCTACATCAACGTGTGAATTGAAAATAGTGTGATCGCCAGAGCGCACAGTTCAATTTAGTAAAGTGCAATTCAGGATGTTTGTTTTCTATGTTCGAGCAAGCTATATTCAAAACTTAAAATTCCACACATTAAGAGTGCAGTGAAGTCATCATTTCACCCTTTCTTTAATGATCAGCAATGTAAAAGTCAATGTATAGTGAAAATATGGAGGGATATTGAGCCGTCTTTCAAGGTATAACAACATATTCGATAACCTATTAGCTGACATTAGCGTTCAACCACTTCCTAGCTAATGTTACTCTTTAATTACAACCAGTGTGTTTTACTTCCTGGTTCAAATAAATGTGTGTTGATGTTTTAGAATTTGTGCCTTTCGAATCACATCACGTAGCATATTAAATGGTAATGTTAGGAAGTGGTTGAATGCTAATGTTAGCTGTTGTCATATAGAAGCTAACAGGTCCAAAATATGTTGTTTCACCTTAAAATATGGCCTGATTTCCCTCCAGATTTTCACTAACCATTGTCTTCTCAGATTGTGATCAATGAGAAAGTGGTGAAATCATACCTATGTCAGATTACCTGTGTTTATAGGACTTGCAACCTAGAACACAACAATACGACAGAGGAAAATGGCTGCCATGTGGTCTTTTAGTACTTTTTAGTGATGGTTTTTATGCCATATTTCTCAACCATGGTCCTTTATCAGAGTAGAAAGACATTGTGCCTCGACTAGAAGAAGAATTTTGTGTACTTCACTTCCTTGAAGGCAGTCATCCTGTAAATCTGTTAACATTTAATGATCTGCTTTCTGCTGTCCACCTGTGTGTATCCAGCTGTCCAGTCCGGTGAGGGCCGTTTGGGTGTCACGCGCAGTCTGAGTCGCCAAGGAAGTGATGTCACAGATCACCCAGGCTTCTGGGGTGGGACGGAGGACTACAGGGGCCAGCGGACGTACTCCCCCTGTGTGTCACAGTCACAGGTAAATACAGCATGTGTGTGTCTTTTTTTCCCTCACTCCATGTATCTCTCTACTGTCTGTGGTTGGTTACAAGTGTGTGTTGTCTGTTACAGCATCACATGTTGTTCAGGAGCGACAGTGCTGACTACAGGGCTCAGGGCCCAGACGTGGACAGTGGAGTCGAGGCTGGTAGTGACATGACTCCGCCCACTCCCGCCTTCCCCATCTCTCCGCCAACACCTTATGGTAATTATGTTTCCTGTGTCAGTGTAAATAGGTTTCTCTTATCTGAGCATTTGATTTTGCATTTATTTGTGACCAGCTTTGTTTGTTAGGTTTAATTAAATGTCCCTTCTTTGTGGTTTCAGTGAAAAATATTTCAGAATTGACCCACCTCAGGCAAACACCATCTCCTAGCATGCAGTCTTATGGAGGCTACAGAACAGACCACGGTAGGTTCAAATCCCTTCGAAAAGTCAAATTTAACACACTATTTTGAGAAAAGAGAACATCCCATGAAGCTGTAATCTTCAATCTGAGGGAAGAAAGTGGCCTTTATTTGCATTTTAACAGCAGCAGAAAAGACCCTGGGAATAATTTGCTGGTACATTACAGAATCCAGAAAGGTCATTACCTTGTGAACTAAAAATATCACTTGACATTTTTCTCTACGCCTATGAATTTAAAGGTGCAATATGTAAGATGTACGTGATAATCTTAGATTAAAATATTCAAAAATTAACCCAAATTACCAACAAAATGTGAAGAAAAAACAATTTTGACTTCAGATGAATGTGTTGCAGAGATATTAACTGAAGTTAACATGCTTACTACTTAGCCCCAGCCTATTCTGTCTGGTCCCAGTCCCTGTCTGGCTGTTTTTACTAGGAGGCTGCTGAGCCCGGTTGCCAGTGCTCCAAGCTCCCGGTCCGGGCAGACTCGAGTCAGCTATAGGGCCATTAGCTGCACAGCTAACTTGCTAGTAGCAACAGCCAAATAGCTTCTGAATAGAGAATAGTAAGAGGAAGTGAGCGGCCATTCTGGTGATATTATAGGACTGACACTATAATAAGTTAACCAGTTGACCAAGTTGCTGTGAAGAACTTTAAGACCCTCCTTCCTGAATATCAAGTCTGCTCTGATTGGTCAGCACATGCATGAGCCAGCAATGCTAACAAACTAGCCACTGGGCATAATTAAAGCAAATGTGTGACTCTGTGATGTAGTGTGATGTCACAAAGTCACGCAATTAAATGCGAGACTACTGACGAGGCGTTTCAGGAGCAGTGTTTTCTGTGGGAGAAGGGAGCTTCTGTTGGTGCAGACTTTGACCATTTTTATTTTCAAGATCTTTTTCACGCAAAAGAAGCTATATAAAACAAAGAAGGAAAGGAAAAATAAGAAAATGCGTAAGAGGTCTCCTCTAAGTTTATTTTCCTTTTGTTTTATTCTATTCTTGTTGTCTTGTGTTTCTCCCCCCTAAACCAATTAAATGTAGCGAGTGACAGAAAGACATGCAGTGAGTGGTAGGTAGTTGCAAGAGTCTTCTTTCATGTGTGTCCTGTGACTGCATGTGTGGATCCACTACCTCATTAAAACAGAGCTATTTCAGGTCCCTCTTGCTTTACCTAATAATGGCAACATTGTTGTTTGTGGAATTTGAGCGGTTTGAGACAGAGGCCGAAAACAAAGACGCCTCATGAATGCAGAAGCGGGGAGATTCCCAACCAGTCTCTGCCCTTCATGTTTGGTTTTTGGGGAATGTCTGCGTGGTCACGGCCTCGAGAGAACCTTTTTTTTTTCCCAGACTTAACAGTGTTGTTCTTTAGACTAAAACTAAGTGTCCTTTGTTTCTTTTTGGACAGTTTTGTTTTTCTGTGGTGTTTATCCGAGGTGGAACACACCCTGGCTGGAAGATTCTCAGAGATGGAAAGAGTTGTGCATTTATAGCATTTTGTTGACTTTGATGTCAGTTTCAAAATCCTTTCATGTTTAATTGTTTCCTCAATTTTCATCAAAGAACTATTGCAAACAATATAAAACTGGCTGGTGCCTGTTAATGATGATACTGAACGTTGCCCCCGAGTTAGCTGTAGTTCATTTGATATGTTTTTGGACCAATGTTGTCATGGAAAAACAAGATTGTGCACGTTGGGAACTATGCAGATGGATGATATCTCCATGAACCCAACCTTTAGTTTCATTTTCATTCTACTTCCGATTCAGTTGGACTTGTTTCCACAGTCATACGCAGTATGATTAAAGGTTGTCAGGCCTAGAAGCAGATATGTGTCCCTGCTGTGCCTCTTACCACCTCAGACACCCAGGCGAGAATTACCACATTCAGTCCTGCCACATCTCCATGGTTACTGTGGGTCAGGAAGCATGACACAAAAAACTTTTCTTCCCCCATGAAAGTGTCTCTGTGTACACAGAGGGGAAATAGGGATGAGAAGAAACCAGCAACTCTTTCAGCTTTGCACCTCTCGTTCCTTTAAAAGTTTAAAAACAAGAGAAAACCTGGCTGGAAAACTTCAGTTGGAACATGAGCTTTGGATTGGGGCTGATTTAAAAAACAAAACAAAAAAAGAGAACGCTTTTAGATAATTATGTCAAAGGGCTTTTCATTTCTAGCTCCAATGGAGTCTGATTTGTGGACCCTTTCGGTTGTGGCAGGGTAAATTGGTGATTGGTTTTATATAGATAGATGGCCACGCTTAAGGCCATGTGGACAGTTTTCATTTAATTTCAACTCCAATATTGACGAGTCCTCTCCCAGGGGATTTCTTCTACACTCCATTTTCCATATCACTTGTTTCATCAAGTTAATGTTTTCTTATTTTAACTCTAAGTTTGTTTTGTGCAGATTTTCTTTCAGTGATTATTGTATAGCTATGATTTATATCTAATGCATTTGTATTTATTTTGTATTTTATTCAACATTTGAAACAAAAATTCATCTGATCAATAAATGCTGCTTGATTTGATTTTCTTGCTCTCAAACAGAACCCCGGGGATATTCAGAGATGATCAGTCACGGTGGAGTTGACGGTTTACCAGACTCCTCCATCAACTGCCACAGGACGCTGAGCGCCACACACTCTGCTTCTATTGTTGGGACCCTTCAGCGGACGGACAGGTACCGATCGGTCCGATTCCGAACCTTAAAGTAGAATTGACCATTTTTTACTGCTACAGAGCAGCATTTCCAGAATAAACTTAAGACTGTGGTGTTGATTCACAGTGGGATTGACAGTACAAGCAGCACTTTTAGTTACAAGTCCTCTGTGTCAGTCTCTATAAATAAATTTCTATCCACTTGTTTTTATGTTCATTTTCAATTTGCCCATATGAATCAGAAATCAGAAAATTGAGATTCAACTGTTGCACTTTTAATAGTTCTGTTGTTTAGTATAGTATGTTTATGGCCATTGTTTTTTTCCCCCCTGAAGTTCATCGATGAACCAGTCCTGGCCAGAGCATCCCGTCCTGAGCCGCCACTCCTCTCTGAGCAGCTACGCCTCTGCCAGACAAACACCTCACTCCATGTCACTGGACTATGGCCACCACCCCCACATCCACCCTGCCCCCAACGCCCACAGCTCCCCTCGGAGCAGCCAACGAAGCCGCATGGCTAGATACGCTGTCAACTGCAGTCCCGCTCAAAGCTTTGACGAGCAGGAAGACTCAGGTCTTGGCTATGGCACAGACTGTTCAAACTCCACCTCTACTCTGCTGGGAAATGGGGGCATGGACAGGGAACTTTTGACCACCATAGACGGGCAGAATCAGTTACAACTGCCTCAGATACAGCCCCCGCTTCTGCCCGAGAAGAAGAGGGCGTCAGACGGGGAGCATTCGCTGGGAACAGCGTCTCCAGCCCTCAGTGGGTTCTCGAGTCCCCACAGTGGAAGCTCTCTGAGTATTCCCTTCCCCAATGTTTTGCCTGACCTCTCAGCTCAGATGCCGGGCACAGCCTCACCTCTGCCAGGTAAGCTACAGTCTCATAATGAATCTAACAGCCTCATTGGTGTCACGTGGCTTGCACACGAACTAAAACTGTACTTCATTTTTTTGTTTTGCATGTTTTCTAGATGTATTGGCCAGCAAACAGGTTACTGTAAAATTTGTGCAGGACACATCCAAATTCTGGTACAAGCCAGATATCTCAAGGGATCAAGGTAGGTTTCCAGTGTTCACTTTAGTTCCGAGGTAATAAAAGAAAAGAGAACTGATCTGTAGATCTGCTTCACCATCATGTTTCTCTTCATGCAGCTATATCAGTCTTGAAGGACAAGGAGCCTGGCTGCTTTATCGTGCGGGACAGCCATTCCTTCAGAGGGGCCTATGGACTGGCAATGAAGGTGGCTACTCCACCACCGTCAGTTCTCCAACAGACTAAGAAAGGTACAGTGGATGCAAATGACAACCTGTTTGTTTTAAATAGGGAGTTTATTCTGTTTGAAATTAAGACCAACTTTAGTATTTATTTCTCACTGGACCCTGGTAACGTGGGGATGACTGCTGATAATCCTCCTGACTCCAGCTCCATATTTGATACACAGACATAACACTGGGCTCAACCTGTTGATCTCATTCCTGGAAAGAAAGCTAATAAGTGTATTTCCCAAAAGATTAAATTAGTCTTTCATTTATCATAGTTGAGATCTCAGAGATCGGTCCAGTATTTTCAGACTCCCTGGGAATCATACATCACACAGTCACACACAAAGCCATCTACAGTTACAGCCCACTGTACTCACCTGCGTGCTGGAACATGAGAGTCCCTCCCTCTGTTTGTGTGTGAGAGCTCCTCACTCTGTGTTTCTCTCCTGGGCATCATCACGATGAAGCCAAACAGACCCCTTTTGCCTGATAGTCTTAGATGTACAGCTAATGTTTCACCCCTGAACAAAGGATGTGCCGGGTCCATAAGCCTACTCTGATCCCAGGGCCCTTTCCTGGGAAGCTGTCTGCCCCACATAACTCTGTCTGCTATATGTGTAATATCCAGCAGCTCGGGTCAGAATTGGCCGCTGAGTTATTTACTTCTTAGTCTGTTTGTTTAGCATATTCGGGAATTACGGGGGGGGATTTTTTTTTGGAAAGGAAACAAAGTCTCCAGAGGAATCTGGCCAAACATTCTCTGGCCATGTTTCAGCATGAAAACAAAGGCTGGATTGAGTAGTGATAGAGATTCACACATCATTCTTCCTGTTCAAAAACAGGCCAATCACGCAATGCGATGTGTATCAGAAACGAGTTGGATTATTTACGAGGTGTATTTTCTGTCACAAGCCACACAGGATTCAAAGGATGCCCTTATGCCCTTCCTGCACCAGCCCAACCACAGCGTTCAACCCTTTCATTTCACCCCCCGTCTCACACCTGTCCTTTTGTTTTCCTTCACCCCGTCGCAGTCCAACGGCACCTGTGGTGACATCATGACACGGTCCTTCTCCGCACTCTCAGCTTAGGGCATTGTGGCTCCTTATAAGTGTGAAACCCAACCCACCTTAAGGAGCGGGCCTTTCTCCAAGCCTTTGTGTCAGGACATTCCTCACATAGATTCCTCATGCCCCCTTAGAGGCGCGTCTGTTGAATCGTAATCCCATTAATCTCTGGAGAGATTGAATGTAGTGATTCAATCTGTTTTATGTAACTTTTCAAGGCAGGAAAATAACGTGTTGTACTGAGGTAAATGCTTGGGAGCTATTATTCAACTGGTGTCAAATAGAGGACAGACCTAGAGACTATTTTGTGAAATTAATTATCTCTCGTATCTCTTTCTGTATCCTCTGTGTCCCTTTTTTAAAAAACAGGGGGTGATCTATCCAACGAATTAGTTCGCCACTTCCTGATTGAGTGTACACAGAAAGGAGTGCGGTTGAAGGGATGCCCTAATGAGCCTTATTTTGGTGAGTACCTAGTTTGTTAAAACCTCTTCCTTTACAGCTTGTTGACAAGAGTGACACTTCCTGGCTGTTTGGCTACACTGCACCAAAGTCAAAGACTTCATGCACCATACTGCCCTCTATTGGTCTGTGGTGCATTGTACCACTTCCCAGACTTCACTGATTTAATTATGTAAAGTTCATTGCATTACAGATGTGATGTAGTTTCTTAAATTGCAAACTGAATAAAACAAAAAGAAGTGACAAAGTTACATGAATCACACAGGCCAGAAAAATATTTAACTACATCCTGATAAAGAAATACAGTCAATACAGTGGTCAAAAGTTTATGTACACTTTTAAAGAACATGTACCTCATGGCAGTCTTGAGTTCCACTGCTTTCTACAACTGCTTTAAATTGTTTAAACTTTTTAGCTCGTGCAACTTAAATGTAATAGTCTACTTTACTTTGTGATTCTGAGGTTCATCAGTTTCCTGACTTTTTTTTAAAGCAAAGTCAACATTTAAAATATACAGTGTAGGATATGCTTGAATTTGCATATATAACATGAAAAATATTTAATTTACAAGAAATAAAATTAACTAAATTAAATAATCTTGATCAAAACATACAATCAAAGTTATTATGAACAGCTGGTAAAATACACAAAGTGACAATGTGGGTATAAAGGAATATTGTAAATTTTTTTTTTTTTTACAATTCTATTAATATTAACAATTTAGAGGCTTCAGAAGTCGGGAAATGTAAAGGATTTGTAACCTTGAAAGTGCTTGAAAGGTCCTGAATTTTACTCTTAAAATGTAAATTGAATGAACCCTAATTATGTATGTGACAACTGCAAAAATGAGGCATTGTAAACAGTCAGGAATATTGTGTAAAGTATTAAAAACAAGACATAATATTGTAATATTGATTTGATCTCTTGTTGTTCTACAGGAAGCTTAACCGCGCTGGTTTGCCAACATTCAATCACCCCCTTGGCCCTGCCCTGCAAACTCATCATACCTGACAGAGGTAAACGTTCAACGCCAAGTCAGTCACAGGTCTAATTTTACAGCGGAGGATTATGGTTAGAATAGAAAATAAACATTATTTAGGTTTTGCGGTGACCCAGATCTGCCGATCTGTCTGCTAAACTGTCTGGTCATTCGTTTGTTGATGTTGTGGGTTTTTTCCTGTATAATCTCACTGACGTTTTTTGCTTTTTCTTGTTCACAGATCCTCTTGAAGATGTTGTGGAGACTACCTCACAATCAGTCACCAACTCTGCTGCTGAGCTGCTAAAACAGGGCGCAGGTAATCAGGCGTCACTTGCTTCGAATAGACATTATGACAGAAATGATGGCATTGTACATAAACACTGACTTGTTTAGAAATTAGTGCTCATCCACGCATTTTTTCTTTGTCCTGTTATTACGGACTGAGTCACCGAATACATTTGCTCTACTCTGCTCCTACTTGCACCTGTGATCCGAGTGTAATTTGAATGTGTGCTCCCCAGCCTGCAATGTGTGGTACCTCTGCTCCGTGGAGATGGAGTCTCTAACGGGCGTCCAGGCGGTGCAGAAAGCCACCAGCATGACACTGAGCTCCAACCCTCCACCAACCTCTACTGTAGTCCACTTCAAGGTGTCCTCGCAGGGAATCACCCTCACTGACAACCAGAGGAAGTGAGTGCAGCAACGGGCATATTCACATCATGCATACAGTACATGCAGAGACCTTCATCTCACAATAACCAACCCCGTTTCTCCCTTTAGGCTCTTCTTCAGGAGGCACTACAATGTCAATACGGTCATATTTTGCGCATTGGATCCTCAAGATAGAAAGTGAGTATTGCTGATTTAAACTTTTTGTGTGTTTGAAGGGCTATTGTTAAGCAGACCCGTTATTATTGCGTTGAAATCACAACAAGGGCAGGTAATGCAAAAACTGAAGAAAAAAGAATAAATTGCACATTGTCACTGCTAATTTAGAATGTGCAAGCTCAAAGTAAGGTTCAGTGTAACAAGCCGGTAACACTATTATCTTCTTTCTCTGCTCACAGGTGGAAAAAGGACGGCTGCCCTTCAGCAAAGTAAGTAAACTGTCATTATTATTACATTGCTACAACCAGAGCAGCATTAAAGCAGTTATTTTAAAAGTGACGTGGTCTGTTTGAGGCAGATGACAGTGCTGTTATCAAGCATTATATCTACTTGTGCAGGATCTTTGGCTTTGTGGCGAGGAAAACTGGCACTTCCACGGACAATGTATGTCACCTGTTTGCGGAGCACGACCCCGAGCAGCCAGCGAGCGCCATCGTCAACTTTGTTTCCAAGGTGATGATCGGCTCGCAGAAGAGTAAGTAGGCCCGTGGACTGAGCTGAACACCTGGAAAAGACTTACTGAGTGTAGAAGCAAGAAATAAAGACTTAAAGGCTGAATAAAGAACAAACTGTATGGACTGAAGATGATGATGACCTGGACTTTAACCCTGGATATTAACTGGATGTTACATACATAATGACCACTTACCAGCACCAGGACATTTAATGACATCTTTTAATATAAGAATATAAATACCTTTTATTCTGTTGTTTTTCTTTCTTGTAAAATAAACTGTAAAGTAGCCAAATAAGAAAACAACTAAAGCATAAGAAATGTGTAATCCTTTTTTACTGGTGTTCAACTGTAATGTCTTATGCAGTTAGATATATTCTCAACGTATTTTAAGTACATAACAAAAAGGCTGCTTTTCTTATTCCTGCGTAGCAGTTTTATGAACAAATCAAGAAAACCCTACCTTGTTGCATGTATTTTTTTCTAATATTTAACCAAAACAAACTTTATTCAAGCTGCAGTGGTGCAGCTTAACCAGCATGTAGTAAAAAAATGCAGAAAAACATCGCAGAAAATATGTATAATTTGGGACTTTGTGATAGGCATCATCGCTAACTGGCCTATCTTATTTTATCTATGCAATGTAAAATGTTTATTTTTTTAAACCCACGGCCTTCTGTACATGTGCAGCATGTATCTGGCTCCTCTGAACATGTTTAATAACCTTTTTCTTAAGGTGTATGTGAATATGACCACTTTTAAAGCTGTCTGCAACATTTTAGTAAAAGTGTGCAGGTTTGTGATGAAATGAGAGAAACCATAGAAAATATTATAACTAAACCCTATTTTATATATATATATATATATATATATATATATATATATATATATATATATATATATATATATATATATATATATATATATATTGACTCGACATGGTTAAAAACACATCAGTACTTTGTGCCAGATGCCAGATTTTAACTTTATGTTGTTCTATAAACAACACTGCAGTGTTTCAGGATCAACAATGTATCAATGCCCTTATTTTTTAAGTTTGATTTGATATATAAAAAAAGACATAAGCTGCTATATGGAGTATAAATGCTGTAATTTCGTTGGTCTTTTAAACGTTCTCATAAGAAAGAAAAGTGCACAGTGTTGGAATTAAACAAATAAATGAGTCATGTCTCTGTTACATTAACAATGGTACATTGTATCTGTAACTCTTGGACAGAGATCAAGCTGCTTATTACCCCAGTTGAGTGCTTGCTAACATTGCATATGAGATATATTATTCCTTTCGACTTTTTGTGTTGGGCAGCCATTTTATCCAGAGAGGGACCTACGACCACCATCACCACCGTACAGCCCTGTTGATATTCTGACATTGATTATGTACACATGTGTTATCTTGTTATCATGACCTATTATCTGTACCTCATACTTATCTCATACTGTGCCTCTGTGTGTATAACATGCTACATGTGAACAGTTTTATTTGTATATTGATATTGCATTGTTTGATGTGTTCTGTAAATAAACAAAACAAAACATTTATTTAATCTCGATGATCCGTTCGACTTCAACATAGAAGGACCAGTTGCCTTCGGTTATTGTAAAGATAAACAGTGTTTCCAGTCATGTTTCCAGTCTTTGTGCTAAGCTACATTAGCCAGCTGATGGCGGTAGCGTCATATTTGGCTCGCAAACAGGCATTAAACTGGTATCTGTGGAAGCTAAGAACGGCCATGCTTTCAATTTTTGTTAATGCCCTTATCTCTGGCGTGGCACCTCTGGACTAACCTTTTGTTTTCTTGTGGCAACAGGTCATTATCTCACTAAATTGAGATAAAAAGCTAATTTTTTCATATCTATGTAAAGAGAATAAGCACAAATCCAGAAAAGGTCAAACTTTCACACTAAAGTTCCAATTTCCAATTTGTAAGTTAGTTGTGTGGTAGGTTGGGCCAAACACAAATCCAAAACATCAGTATGTGGTGAGTTGGGAATAAGACTCAATAAACAACTTTACTCTTACAAATTCAATCTAAAACATACAGTGTTCTACTTCTCTACAAACTAAATAAACAAACTCTCTCCATTTTCATGACTGAATAAACAAACTGACCTTAAAGGACAACACAACTTCATACTGTCTTACGTACTTTTCTAGCTTCAAACAGTGTTCTGGGACCTTATTTTCCTCTGAGACCAGCTTGTTTATTCAGTTAGGGAAAAATACATATTTCTGAGTTTGTATTATTACCTCATTAATATTGTAAATATAATTCTGAGTTTGGATTTCTTCCCCAAAACTACATAGTGCCCCTTTAAGGGTTTTTTAAGCACACTGCTGAACCAAAGACACCATGCACAGGTCTTACCTGGCCTCAAGTCTCAACCACAACAACTGCAGCATCAGTCACAGGCAGGTTTGTAGCTCTAGTGTCTTCCAGTAGCAGCTAATCTCCCAGAACAAAGGAGGATTTGAGAAGTAAGCAGATCATGACACGGCATGACATGGGTCAGTAAGGAGTAAACTCTGCTTTGTGGAAAAACAAATCGATTCAGTTCAATGTGCAGCCAGCAGAGGACACTAGTAACACAACACTTTTGAACCTGCACAAGTGGAGTGGTTTTGTGACGTGGCTTATTTCCCCAGTCAGAATTAACTTTTTCAGCTGAATCTTAAAGGTTAAATAGTAATCGTGAGGGGACTTAAGTGGACCACCACCCCATCTTCTAACTGTGCATCTGTGCTTTCCGTTTTCTCAGTGCATATGCAGAGATCCAACACACACGTGTCCACTGTCTCATTTGTGAAGTGCAGTAAAAGAGGATTTTACCTCCACGCAAGCCCGGACAGGTCGCTCTAATGGTGCTGAGAGGGAATAAAATTGCAGAGCCTAGCCAAGGAGGGAGGAAAGGTGTAATGGGGTAGACCCTCCCTCCCCCCCCCCCCTCTCACTACTGTCCCTCTGCAGGTGGTGAAAGTGAAGAATTCCCGGGGAGGGCAGGAAGGAAGCGAAGGCCCAGGTGTGGCGACTGCAGAGGGCCCAGAGCCCGTCTTCCTCTGTTATTTAGTGCGGAGTGGTCTCGAAATAAAAGAAGCCGGGGAAAGTCCAGAAAAGCAAGCAACATTATTAGACTACAGAGGAACCTGTCAGGAGAGACGATATTTCACACAGGTAATAACAGTGTGTGAGAGTGCTGTGTAGGCCTGACTAAACACTGCCATGATTCCACATCAGACTTGATTTAAAAGTCTTAGTATTTAATAATAACACGCTGATTAATGGTATAAAAGAATGAAAAACAGGCAAGAGAGTACACATAATGAGCCTCTGTAATATAATCGCTATTGTGTTGTCGTTCCCGACCTGAGCGAGGACCCATAACAGACACTGATTAAGCCTGTCACATACAGTATGCCTGCCTCAACAAATACCAGCCTTCCAATAAACTTTGCAGATTTACACCAGTCTCTCTCTCTCCGAGTGTTCTGAAGCCAATCAACTTTCACTCTGCAGATAATGTGGAGGTGAAAGGCCCTGTTTATCAGCGGGCTGACAGAACTCATTCTCATTCCTCCGCCACCCCGAGCTCTGCAGCACTTTTACAGCCACTCAATTAGAGGGGCAGGGCTCATCTCTGTTGCTCTGAGGCATAGAATAAAGGTTGGGGAGCAAAAATAGAAAGCGCATTCTGGGATGGCTGCACAATTTGAGGCCCCATGTTTGGTTTTCAGCAGACGCCGAAACCTCAAAACACACTGTGAGATTAATTGCGGGCGCCAATATCGGGCCACGCTGTAGTAAAGGTCGGGTCAAGATAAGCTGTTAATGACTAATGCACAATGGTCTTTTTGTGCCATACACAGAGAAAACAAAAACGTTTGTAATGTATTGCTGTCTAGAGGACCCATTAACCAGAGGGTGGCAGGTGGCTGTGGAGTGGTCTCAGCAGGTCATGGTCACTGAACTTGAAACAACAAGCAGTGAGGCCAAGTGTTGCCTTTGTCATGTGAATTTGTGTTTGGTTCAAGAGTGACATACCCCCCCCCCAGTCCTGTTGGATGACCTTAAGCCCTCCTTCATTAATACCATCCAATAGAGAGGTGAAGTCTCGCCTCTTCTGGCGTGCCCCACAAGACCTTATTTCAGAAAAAACTCGTACAGTAATTAATGCCAAGAGACTCCACATTTTTATATTTTTGAGCCAGGCCTTAAAGTGACAGGCGCTAAAACAGAATACAGTGCTGCAGCACTGGACAGTATAAGTAAACTGATGTGTTTTTTGAGCACTAAAGCCTGTAAACCTATTCTAGTAGTAACCAAAAATAAAATTATTGACCTAAAAATGTATCTTCTTTAATTTGATAAACATCATATGTGTGATTCATGCCACAAGACACATAGATTTAAAAAATGGTTTGTTTCTCACTATTCACGACTGTACATATTTCTTCTAAAATACAGTCCTATGGTGTTCCACCGGAGGGGCGTGACTCTCTACATGCTGTTAATGATTTAAAACAGAATATTGATATAATTCATCTTGCTTGCAAACAATTTTTTCTGCGCTCTTGTACACATGGTACAACGACCACAGGCTGTTGGGAGGCCTGTCCTGTGCAGTCAGCCTATCATAGCTGCTGGTTAAGTGGTTGTTGTTTTTTTCACGAGAAATATACTAAAGATCAGCACCACACCTACGGCAGCAGATGTAGCCCCAGAGTTACAAGTACTTCCAGTTGGGAATCGCCAGGCTGATGAAGAAGAGTGAAGTACTGCAGATGAATTTGGGCCCACTGTCTTAATTTGAATGACTGAAAGAGTGAAACCTTCCACACCATTTTCTGACTAGGCCATGACGGCAGTGAGAAAATCCCTGATCACACCTTCTTTATCAATCAATTGTAACTTGTCTGCACTAGCTTATCCCAGTGCACTATAACAAAGACCAATAACGTAAACTACATTGTAAACCACAACTACAATTACATAACAAATTATGAACGGGAATAGTGAAAGATACATCTTGAACAAGATGCAGAATGATACTATAGAGAGGAAATTGAATTAGCTGAATGAACCTGTCAGAGAGGGCTGTAGCTGCATTTTCTCTTCATTTCAGCATCAGACCACATGTTGCACCCACAGACCACCATAGCTTATAAAATAAATGGAGCAGGGGATATTCCCTCCTCCACCAGCTATAATTTTGCCTTTGTTTACGATGAGTAATGGTGTGTTGGTGTCAGTGAGAGAGTGATACATGACTGTGCAGGAATAAATTACATGTCCGTTTCATTTGTATTTAAATCACACTGAAAGAAAAAAATAAATCAAACATGAATTAAAAAAAGGACTCAAAAACAGCTTATGTTTACATTTAGAACATGATGTACATATATTTTATTTACTATATGTAGTTCTTAAATAATGAAGTTCAGTGAGAGAGTGACTGAAAGGCAGCATGAGAGTCAATGTGTTTTGCAGATGTGAGGCAGTGCACATACATGTGCGAATACATGTTCAAAAGTCCTAATGTGCCTCCACGAGACAGAGAAATACAGACATAGGAAGTGATACTGTCTGGGGGGGATTCGGGGCCCAAAGTGAGCGGCGCCACTCTCAGCCCACTTCCGAGCACTCTGCAATCCGTCAGGCTGAGTGCTGAGAGTTCCTCTCTCTCCGTCCTCCACTTCGCTCGGGCCTAATTACAGCCTTGCACTGCCTCAGGGGCCAAGCCTCCAGAAATGGGGACCACGACAGCTCCACGAACAGACCACTCCAGAAAAATAATTAACCCACTCTGGAATTAGATGAAAGGTGGCCTTTGCCCTTTTGGCTCTTTATTTTGTCCACCATTCAAACCACATCTAATAATCGGATAATTGTCGAAGCTCTGCGAGCAGAATCAAAGGGTAAAGATGATCATAATAATCATAATAGAGACCTTTGCGTCCGATTCATCTGCTCGAAACAGACA
The DNA here is from genome assembly GCF_040436345.1 of Pagrus major. Lineage (NCBI taxonomy): Eukaryota > Metazoa > Chordata > Actinopteri > Spariformes > Sparidae > Pagrus > Pagrus major. The sequence goes on along the minus strand of NC_133235.1, from coordinate 21,862,525 downwards.
GGGGCGATTATACGAGAGAGGGTCATGAGACTACGGGGGGAAAAAAATAATAACAGTGACCGTACCAGACTTGTCATGTGATCTGTGGCAGCCTCATTCCTAAACAGTCCCAACCCTCCCCTCTTATCCCAACACACCTACACACTCACTCTCCAGACACACCGGACCCCCACTGCCATCCCAAATTCCAGGTAAGTATGGGGAAAGAGTTGGTTGGTGTTGTGAGAGTGAGGGGCATGCACACACACACACACACACACACACACACACACACACACACACACACACACACACACACACACACACACACACATCTCCTGGTTTAACCCAGACATGTTCTGCAGACCTCCAGCTGATAAAACTATGTGCTTTTCAATCTGTGAGCTTTGGCTGTCGCTGCAGATTCTTGCGCTTTTCCCCGTCACTACAGTAACACCATCCCCTCCATCTCTGCACTGAACACTGACAAAATCACACAAACAGAGCCAGAAGTGGGAAAAGAAGCATTATTACATATGAAATATCAAAATACGTCGCAGTACTTTTTAATGAGAGAAAATCTGAACATACATCAAGAATGTGAACTATATTCTTCTCTTCCTCCCTTTTCTTCCTTCTCTCATGTGAGCTGGCTATTTATTTTGAAAAGGAACATCAATCACCATAAATTTGGTAATAAAAAGGCAAAAAATATATTTCCTTACCTTTAAAGGAGACATATTATGGTAATTTTTAGGGTCATAATTGTATTTTGCGTTACTACCAGAATAGGTTTACATGCTTTAATGTGCTGTGGCACTGTATTCTGTCTATAATGCTCTGTTTTAGCTCTTTAAGGACCCCCCTCCCGAATACCCTGTCCGCTGTGATTGGTCAGCTCACACATGCCTGACCTTGCATCAATAACAACAACTGATCAATCAATTCTTACATGCCAAACTAGCCGCTTGGCATAAATTATGCAAATGTGTGATATGGTGACATAGTGTGGTGTCACAAAGTTGCGGACTTAAAGGCAGTGTTACTGATGAGGCGTTTCAGGAGCAGTGATTTCTGTGGGAGAGCGGAGCTTCTGTTGGTGTGACCTTTTTAACTTTCAAGAACTTTTACATGCAGAAGAACCTATATAAAACACTGAAGGAAAGGAAAAAAGGGTAATAGGCCTCCTTTAATTAGAAATATCATGTGTAACTGACAGGTTGGTTCTGAATCTTTAAATCTTTATTCTTTTTTAACGCTATGAAGAACATTACTGTTCAAAAGCCAAAACCAGAGGTGAGAAATTTTATTTTCCGAATTTCGGTGGCTTGAGGAGCGCGACTGGCTCCACGGCTAACTGAGTCATGAGCTAATTAGCTAACTGTAGCTAGCTACAGCTAATGATAGCTAGAAAGAGCAGCAGTGTCAGATTACACAAAGGGGGACCCAAACACAAGACGCACATGCAGGCAGGTACGGAACAAAAAGCGAGTTTTGTTAAATAAAGCTGAAAACCAGAAGTCCAGAAATGAAGCAACAAAGGCAAGAAAACAAAACAGGACATATCCAAGAAACAAAAGTAAAACAAAGTACAAACCAGAAATAAATGTGAGGAAACAGGAAGATGGGACAGGGAGACACAGGAGAGACAAGGGCAAAACAGAACAGACGAAACAGACAAACAGAGACAGGAAGACAAGGACATAAATACACGAGGATGATTAACTGATAGAACACAGGTGAGGAGTGAAAAAGGCGGGAAAACAGACAAAGGGAGGAAATAAAAAGCAAAACGTGACACACGAGGACAGAACTGTTGGTTTCTGGCAGCTCCCTATTTTTTTGGAGCTTCTTTCAAATTCTGGTCATATATTACAAATTACACTTTCAACAACAGAGATAACAACTCCAATTGTTGTCTGAATACAGGGACAGAAATATCCGAATTAGCGCAACATTATGAAAATAACCACTCACAACTATACAGAGCAGCAACCTGACTTTTATAAGATAAAACTAACAACATGTGTGGCATCCAGAGGCAGGCATTCAGTAGCTAGCATGTTTTTGGCCTACCTAAGCTACAGCACAACTGCCGGGGCCAATGCAGACCACTCTCAGAGCTTCGAGCGAGTGTATCCGATTTGTCCAAATCATTTTAAAACAGTGGAAAATTGTTCCGGATTAGGATTTGACAAGCAGGTTGCGGTTGGCCTTCGCAGCCTCTGACAGCAGGTTATGTTAAACACATGTACAGTAATATCCTGTGTGTGCAAAAGCAAATTCTTCACACTCCCTCTCTACTGAGTGGCTGCTCTGCGGGACGACATTCCTTCAGTACATTACTCCCTGTGCCCGACGCTCTCCTCTGCTATGCTGAATATGCACAGGTGGCTGAGAGACCCCCTTCCGAAGAGCTCTGAGCGGAGGAGAGGGAGGAAAATCAGCAGGCTTTATGAAACAAATGTTTGGCATTCCATGGAGCACTGCTCTGCTGTAGACCTGTCTGTTAACAGGCGGCTGTACGCCAGGGCTTGTTGGCAACTGATTTGACATTGGCTTCCAAGAAATTTCAAAAAGCAAAGAGGAACTGTACACCTCGCCTCTCCTGCTGTTATTCTTTTGAGGTATTTTGGACATTTTGTGCCGGTGTTTGTATTCCCTCTCTCATCTGTAACCAATTAATAGTGGAGCTAAAAATGCTTCAGATGTAATTACTCAGGAATTTTCTCACTTACACGTGTGGTATGTGTCCTTATTTCAAGGTCTGCTTTGTAGCACTGACAAATGACTAGAACAGGCCCAACTATGTCACACTTCCCAACAACAAGTTCAGAGACCATTACTTCACTGTATGTGTGAGGGACAGGTACTTGAGGTTCCTTTTTTGCACTGAATGCTGAGTACCATATGGGCAGGTCACCTTGAATTATGCTCGACTGGTCTTCATGTTTTAAACAAAACTGATTGTGTAGACTGATTGCGGCAGATCTTGCAGCTGAATTATATTGTGGCGTTCGTTTTGTTTTCGGTTTGATATAAAATCTCTCCACCTGGATCATATTCGTCCCTTTTATAAAGCCAAAGCCTGCAACAAACATCAAGCCTATAACCTTCTGAAGCCGGCGTTCTGCAGAACGACTTGCAAATACCAAGATTTGAGTTAAATAAAGAGGTAAATTGTTATACAATTTAATATACTGATAGTGTCGGGGAGTGATGAATTAAATCTAAATAAACAAGTAGTTTAGGTACATTTTGAGGAACCTGTAAGTAGTTCAATCAATATTTACCTCTTGCAATTTATGTGTACGTAAAGGATAAGTTCACCCAATAATGAAAATTCAGTCATTATCTGCTAGAAAAGGAGGTGAAGTTTTGGTGCTCTCAAAACATTTCCGGAGCATCACAATGAAACAGTGTTGCAGCATTCTGCTAAACAACTGCAGTATACAGAGACTTGATTCAAATCGTGACAAAAGAAAAACAACCTGAAAGAAAAAAAAAAATATATTAAATGGCTCCATATAGCTAATTCGGTGTAATCCCAGAGATCTGATTTGATAAAATGTTGTTCACATGCCTTATTAAGCCGAAATCTTCACTTAAGTGGCTTAGTCAAAGGCTGAAGTAGGTGCACGAGCTTGACTGCTCGTCAAGGCCGTAAATAACATCTTGCTGGATGGAGCCATTTTGTGCTTTTTTTAAAAACGTTTTAAAACAAGTCCCCATCCACTTCAATTGTTTTAGGAAAATGCTGCGACACGGTTTTGCTTTAAGGCTCCAGGAATGTTTTGTGGATTACGAAACTTCACCCGACTTTCCATCGCCCATTTTTGTGTCAACTGTTTCTTTACGGCAAGGCAAGTTTATTCATATAGCAACATTCAGACACAATTCAAAGGCACACAGATACATTAAAAATAAGATATTAAGAAAATGTTAATATTGCATTTCAAAAACAATTAAACCAAATGTGAGCCAATAAACACCGATTAAAAAGAAGTTATGAATAACTACTTAACTACTGTAACTTCAAACAATGTTGGGACATAAAAACTATCAGGTGTCAATTAGTCTATTGATTATTTCTTTTTATTAACAAACTGTCAGAGAAGTTTTTTGTTACCTGGTTAATCGACTTTGGTGCAATATGCCCACCAGGACTCTGGAAAGTAGGCGTCTGACTAATGGACACTGTGTGCAAAACCTGCTGTTTCCTACACTTCCCCATCAACAGTGAGTTATTTAAAAAATATATATATTTATTCAGCCTATGTATGACCTGTGAACAACTGGGCACCTTTTGCCAATAGACTCAATTTTTTTAACAAAGTAGTTTGAACTTATTTTTCTAAGTACTGATACATTTTGGAAACAGCCTTTTAATATTCTAAGGTGGAACATTTCACGCACTGTTTGGTTGTTTCATGAATAAAAATGCACAATTTTTAATAAAACAACAATTTGTCTTGTATATACAAAGTGTTATTATATATTTTTATTCTATATTTGCCTCTAAAATGAAGGGAAGGAGAGGAATTAAGCACTTAAGTACTTGAGTAACTGTACTTCGCTCCCTTCCAGCGCTGATTTTGCATCCAGTCTTCACTGCTGTAGCTACCACCATATCAAAGCTTGAAATAATCATCTTATGAATGGATTGGTTACAGTTTATGCGCTTAAAACCATATACAGGTCATGCAGGGTCATGTGCAGCAGCTTCTAGGGGCCACAGATCAGTGGACACACATGCAAACACACTTCTATAAACACACAGACAGAACCGAGGGGAAAAAACACAGAATCATGAAGCAGATGAGGCTTTTAAAGTGTCACTGAATCACTGAAAAATTGGAGCTCCAACAAAGTTTACACACACATACACACTGTCTCTCTCTCTCACACACTACTGGCGCCCCCTATGAATGAATCTGCGCATGGCAGATGCTTCAAAACCAAGAGTTGGGACACATTTTAAACATTTCTGTGTTTTTCTTTGCACGTTTTCCCCCTTTAATGTGTCTCATAGCTTGAAAACTGCTTAAGGCTTCAGTATATACAGAATATTGTGACTTAAGTGAAATGCACAAGGTAAAAAGTTAATCAATCAATTTGTTTAAAAAAATAAATAAATCAGAAATAAAGAAAAATAATCAGAAATGTTATTCTACTGGTCTGCACAACAAGCTCCGGGGTGCTGCAGCTCTGATGGGTTATGAATAACGGGAGTCGAGGCAATTCATCAGTAGACCGCAGGCTACCCGGGGGTGTGACTACAGTCACTGGGGTCTATATATTGAGATGTTTTGTCCGGTGGCTTTATGTGAATGAGAGAGAAGCTGCCCCAGTGAAAAGTCACCACAGCAGGACAAGCAGGACTCTTGACACCGCACACTCCCCGGGCAGACTCCCCGCAATGGATTCCTGTTTTCGCGCACTTTGCATGACTTTTGTCCTGGCATCGCTCACGCGGAGGTCAGGTGCGGTCGGACCGGTTATCAAATGCGAGCCGTGTGACGTCGGAGCGCGGCTTTTGTGCAAACCTTTGCCCAAGGACTGCGCCGAGAAGGTCCGCGAACCGGGCTGCGGCTGCTGCATGACCTGCGCGCTGAGCCTCGGCCAGCCGTGCGGCGTGTACACCGGGAGATGTGGCTCCGGGATGACTTGTCAGCATCAGCCCGGGGAGACGAAACCTCTGCAGGCTCTTCTGGAGGGTCGAGGGCTCTGTGCAAACGCTACTGCTAAACGACTCACAGCCGGACCGACACCTCCAGTCAATGAACTGCCAGGTAAGTCTAGTGCGCGCACCTTTTTTTCCCTTTTGCGTCCATTTTAGAGACTTTACGCATATCACTGTGCAACAAGTGTAGAAACGTGTATGTATCACCCTAATTACATCTCAATCCTCTAATCACAAAGGAAGATGTGTTCATGAGAAGCTTCTAATAGCTCTAAAGGAGTAGTTCCACAATTTATTATCTCCATTTTAGGCAGATTTGACAAGTTCACAAGTGATGATCAACTCACCCTTAGATTTCCCCCATTAAATCAAGAGAAGGTGGAGAATGAGACAGGTTGAAGAATAGGAAGGGTTTTTTGAGCCCTGGAGAAGAGAGGTGCAGCTCACTATCAGATAGGTGTTGAAGACCTGGACCTCTTTGAACCCATCAGCGAAGACTTAATGCTGATTTTCATGTTAGGATGATTTTGACTGAGATGGTTTTAAGGATTCAAGGTTCAAAGGTAGAAACATGTGGAATGAAGTGGTGCTGGGAGTCATCTTAAACTCAAAAGATATGCATCATCTCAGGAAATGCCTCAGAGATGTGGATCATTCATGACCATCAGTGACCTCCAGCTGGCTTCAAAAGATCTATACGTCCGAATTATCTTAAGAAATACCTCCTTAAATGAAATATGATGTATGCTGGTGGACTGTTTTGTGATTAAACACACGCTGTTCTCAATCTTTAGTAGACAATATGGAGACTCAGGACGAGGAGAGGAATTCCACTGGCTCGGGCCTTCAAACCTCGTTCAGCACTCACAGACCCACGGGACCCATGAGACCTCCGCCTCACCCCTTCTTCCCCTCTGCCAAGTCAGAAGTGCTCCGCCGGGAGCAGCAGAAGAGGACCCAGAGCTTTAAGATGGAGGAGCTCCCGGGACCCCTCATCACAGACCAGCAGAACTTCTCTCTAGAGACCAAACAGGAGCCAGATTATGTAAGTACCACAACCAATATTTTTCAGTCTTCAGAGCATACTGGAGGAATGTTTTTCCCCTCTTCCTCTGTGTTTTTGGTGTTTTTCTCCCCCTGCGGGTGATGAAATGTTTTGGGTCGCGGTGCCGATGGTTGGCAGGCATCATGAGCAGTAGAATGGCATGGCAGCGAGCGGGTATGATGGCCCTGCGGCTGACCCGGGTCAGGCGGTTGTTTGGCCACAAGGCGTCCGCGTGCCGGCTGTACTGGGAGCCAACGAATGATGGATTGGCCTATGTGAGTGCCTGTTGGGAAGCCCTGCTGCTATTTTGATCTTCTCTTTGGCCAGAGAAGTGAGCACACACTAGTAATGGGCTTTGACTGGCTGCTTTGATTAGTGACTGGAGCACTTGGACTTGAGGACAAGCCTTTTGGCTCCTTCTTTGAGCTCTTTGAATTCACTTTATCCCCCATCCTTTGTGTAAAGTGTAAGAGTCCTAAGCAGCTTTGGCAAGCTGTTAAGCTGCTACAAAATCAGCCAGATGAATTAATTTCTCATCCCTCACCTCTTTCATATTGCGGCAACCATTGTTTAGGAATTACCGCAGGGCGGTGTGCGATGCAGCGTGAATCGGCTTTGTTAACGTCTTTATTTTGAAATGAAACAGAATTATGGGTGAGCGATCAGATGAGGCGTCCACAATCTACTTGACTCAACTTGATCAACTTGAAATCGCAGCAGTTAATGTGTTCTCATGGCTCATTTCCACATGATTCTGTGCGCGCATGCGAGCCAACCCGAAATCTATTCACTCCTACCAGAACCTCAGTGATCTTCATGTGTATACGAAACTCATCCTTCCATTGTTTTGGTCCGTAAGACGCAAGTACCAAAATTCTAAATTTGTTTTATGGACAAAGTGTATGCCCTGTGTGCCACAGGAAGTTAGCATAAACACATCAGTTAACTGAGTGATAGATGTAATACAGCTCTAGTGTCGTGAGATGATTTTTGTCGTGGATTGGCGCTAAATTATTAAAAACTGGCTTGACTTGAGTTGACTCTATTTATACATTTTTTTCCTATTGAAAATTTCAACGCCATATTTAGCTAACATTGGTAGCATGCTAGCTGTGTAACATATATAGCTCATGCGTAATTTATCTGAACATTCGTCAGTTAACAAAATATTTAACAAAACTGGCTAAACTTACTTGTCGAGTTGCGTTTTTGGTCCTGTTTTAGTCTCGATGATGCTCCATGCACATAAAAAACAGATATAATGATCTTCTTTCTCATGTTAGCGGTAGCGTCTCCACCCATCCATAAAGAAATGCAGAACACTAGGAGCATATGTCCAGATTCACACTATGTTAAGCTAAATAGACTGTGAAGCTAATAGGATGAATTTGTTCATGTGGCTCTCCTTTGAGTGCGTGAGACAGTGAGTTTTAGCTAGCAGCATGGCGGACGAGGAGCATGTGCCAAAAATTCTTAGAATGCAATGTTTGGTTCAAACGATGCTAATGCTTGAGGAGAAATTCATAGACTATTTCAAGCTTGACTGAGGTCTGCAGGAAATTTCAAAACGGAGGAAAAAGAATGAAATTTAGATTGTGATTGCAATTAAATAGATGTTCCTGATATTTGTTTTTTGGGTCGTGTCGCCCACCCCCACAGCGGATTGATGTCAAAATCGCACTGTAAAACAACATCAACTGCACTCAGATCTGAGAGAAATGACATTAACTGCTTATGTGCTCCCTCGTCCGTAGGGTCCCTGTCGGAGAGAGATTGAGAGCATCCTCAGCAGCCTTAAGATCACAGACATCCTGAACCCCAGAGGTTTCCGCATACCAAACTGTGACAAGAAGGGCTTCTATAAGAAAAAACAGGTAAGAAAGCACCTTAATTTGATGCTAAAATATAGATTCCTTCAATGATTTCATGAGTGGCTACACGTTATTTAAATAACTAATTGATGAACGCTTGTTCACAACTTTGAAAGCAAAAAGGAAACCCGCATTTCCTTTTTTACATGCTGCATTAACAGAGATTCAATGCTGAAGCCTAGTGACTCAAAACTTTAAGTCTCCTGCAGCCCAATTACAGATTTGTAGCTGTCCTCCTGTATTCACTGGTAGTTATTAGAGCCTCATCATTGCACCACCACACCAGTGAGGTAGACCCTAGCCACTGGCTCTGGAGACGGCAACCACAGGGGCCAAACCCCAGTGGGGTTGACGGCTGGGACGATTGGCCGTTTAACGGGAACCCTCCCAGGGAGACAGACGTCAAGGTGGCCACCGGCACCCGATGCGCTCCCCCCATAATTGCTGGACTTTTGAGAAGCGTGCACAGAAATAGAGCCGCAGCCATCCCCACGCTCACATGGTTCACCCACGATCGGGTTGTAATAAATGAGCGGTTCTGACGCATTCATATGGAGGCACTTAGGGCTCCCGCGCCACTGTATCACCGAGGCAGCTTCTCTTATAACACAGCAGTCCCTCCTGCTTAATGGAAGTGTTCTCCTTGACCTGCAATCATCTCATAACCAGCCTCACAACGCCAGGCTCATTGTCTTTGTTTATGTAGAATGGGCCTAGTGTACCGCGCCGAGCCCTGAGGCGCTGAAGGAGTGGCAGACATTTCATTTCGGTCAGTTTAATTTGGACGTTTGCACGATTCTAAGCGAAAACATCTCTTATTACAGCTCTTAATAACAGTTAATGTCTTTAGAAAGAAAAAAAAAAAGCCTACCCAGGACTGATTTAATGCTGGAAGCAGACGCATTTTTTCTTTCCGAAACTGGGCCTAAAATTTTGATTGCTGTATTAGTTTTTTCCTCGCAGCTACACGTGACTTACTCCCTCTATACCTCCAACGCACCAGCAGCCCGACAGCTAGACAGCCCTACTTCATTTGCGATCAGCCTCTCAGTCAAACCCCGCTGAACTATCGAACTAAATAAGGATGCCCTCCTTTCTGATCAGCTCCTCTGTGCAGCAGCAGCAGCAGCAGCAGCGCAGTTGCTTTCGCCTTTGAAATGAATGGCTGCATGTTTTACTAGAGTGGAGGTTGACCTTTAGTAAAATTGGCAGTAAAATAACAGCCCTTGGGTAGCTCCACAGACTCTGTAAGTCATTTGTAGTACCCATAATTTGGAGCTGTGGGGTATAATCAGCAACAGATGATTCGTACTGGCCACCAGCTTCTGAAAATAGATCTTGGTTCTCAGTTGTTCACAAATGGGACTAAGCAAATATTTTACCAGGTTTCTGTTTACCTTAAAGGTCTCTATATGTGTGTGTAACAGGAGGTAGACCATAAAAGCAGCTCAAAATACCACAGCGTGTTGGATAGCCAAGGCTGCGTCGACTCAGCACAATCTGACCATTAATGCCTCTTAACTATCGTTGTTCTACTTCATTGAGTAAAGTGGCTCGTTTACCCATAATGCTGCATATTCATCTAGATTTGCACATTTAGCTGCTCCCCTCCCCTCCCCCCCTCTCTCTTCCCTCCCTTCACCTTGTCCCTTCCTTCACTTTCAGTGCCGTCCGTCCAAAGGCAGAAAGCGAGGCTTCTGTTGGTGTGTGGACAAATACGGGCAGCCTCTGCCAGGTTTTGATGGGAAGGAGCGAGGAGACGCCCAGTACTACAACTCCGAGAGCCAATAGGAGCGGAGCAGGACGGAGGGAGGGAGGGTGGGAGTGAGCGCAAGGAGAATTGTAAACAAACGGAGACACTGAGGATATTGGGAGAGAGGTCAAGAGATGGCTCGGCCGATATATGGATGTTTGCTATTTCTATCTGTTGCCCGTGGGACCTTTTCTGAGGCAGTGCAGAGGGAACAGAGGAAGAGTAGCGGGAGGAAAAAACAGCCTCCAGATGCCGTGGATGGATTCTTCATAAGCTGGCAAGGACACTTTCTGAGAAGAGGATACACTTTAAAGAGTTGATCTCAGAAGCCTGATTATAAAAACACAAGAGACAACTGTACCTGCCACAAACATTGATGAGAGTGCTCTTCATTTACGCACAATTTGAGTGGCATTGCACATGTGTACATGCTTGTGATGTATATTCGTAATTTGTATGCTTGTGATTTATTACAATGATATTGTGTGTGGTCGTGACAACCATAAAAATGTATGTATGTATGACTTTTTCAGAGTAAGCATGCAGTGCCTTACTATGAACTCCTATTCCTATGAATTCCATTTTTTCCGGTTGCTTCCTGCTCCTCGGGGAGCTGGATTACCGGACTGTGCAGCTCAAACACTCCAGTGCATATAAACTTTTTTATGCTTGATCTCGAGCCACAGAAAGAGGGACGTTTCCTTCAACCTGTTGTTACTGTTTTGTTGTCATTTTGCATAAGCTGAATTTTTGGGATAAAGGCCACAAATAATGAAATTATTTTCATCACTTGCCTTGGTCAAAGTAAATACGCTGTTTGCATGTACAATGCAACCCTCAGAGGTCTATTTTTACTTAATAAAGGCAGTTTAAAAAGATCAATCCATCGCTTTTCTATTCTTTTATCTCTTCGTAGTACCTTCGCCTGCTCTGAGTGTGTATTAAACTGTGGGAAAACACATTAAAACACGACCCCGTCATGATTAAATAGCATTTTATTTGAAAGCACATCCACAGAATTAGAAGAATGTGTGCATTTTTTCAACAAAAAGACAAAAAAAGAAATAGCAGCATCCCAGACATTCTCTCCACGAGCTCAGCAGCAAACAAAAAGCATACACACACGAGTGAATCATAATAAATATTTGAATATATGCAAGAAAAAAGGTCAAAATAAGTGTGAGAAAGCTGTAGCTGAGAAGAGCCCTCAGCAATCCTCTGCTAAGCCTGTGGACCTGCAGAGACTAGTAGAGGTAGACAAATGCAGAGCAACCCATCCCAAACCTCACCGCGGCTTGGATGAGTCCTGATATGTTTGTGCTTGGCCACCGTGCACATACTTGTGGCACTTTAAGTATTTCCCCCAATACCCATTGAGGAAACGCCAATGGAGATACATTCAGACAATGTCAACATGTTGAATGAATGAGCGGCTGTGTCGTTTCGTGCCGTGTGCAGCTCCAGTTTTGAATGAATTATTGAAAAAAAAAGCTGATCCTGAAGAGGGCTTGGCAGAGCTGTGGGCCTGTGGTTTTTAGCAATGGAGTTATTTAGTCAGAAACACAAATGTATACAGTGTTGCCCTATTTACAATCACAAAAAATAGGCAGACATATAAAAAATCTAAAAATGACAAAACGGTTGATGCTAGGAAGAATATACAAGCACTGAATAAATAAGTCTTGATAGATACATACATCATGAAAATAAAGTGAGAGGAAATTTCCCCCTTTAAAAATAGGATGTTACATTTTCTCTGAATGATTGCAGTTCATCAGGTGGTTGCAATCCGATTTACATTATTTCCCGATTTGAGGCTACGGAGCATGTTTGCTTGTGTTTATGTGTGTTTGTGTTTGTGTATGTGTCTGTGTGTGTTCATGAGCGAGTCCATCCTTCAGTGAGTGACTTCTTGGTGACACTCTGAGTCACCGAGCAGGTCGGCCGATCCCGGGATCTTCTTCCCGTTCCAGGAAGAGGCACACCAGCAGCGGGCGGGAGGTCCGACCAGAGATGACTCACACTGAAAAAGAAACAGGGATGGGAAACCACATAAATAAATGACCCATAGCTGCGAGATGAATCCCTCTCAACAGGTGGAATTAATCTTTTCTTGGAAAATATATGGATGCACTGATTAATCAGCCAAACATCTGTGTCGGCCAATATATGGCTTCATTTGGCAAATACGATTACATTTCTGGGTGATGTTTATCTGATGTGTCACATCATCATCAGCTCTGGCACATTCATGAGCGACTGGCTCGTGAGATCCCTGCAATCAGTTTGTAAGGATATGTAAGTCCTGAAAAAATCCTGTCATTGAGTAGGTAGTTGTGTAGCAGCTAAAAGGGCATTTAAAGCAGTTACCTTTAAAAAAAGAAGGTTATATTAAAGGTTGTTTAAAAAATTTGAGTGCTCAGATTTGTGATCTTTCAAAGATAGTGTATTGAAGGTGTGAATGACCTTAAAACACTTTTAATCTATTTTTGGAATGAAGGTTTCTTTGTTTTCCTGGCACAAAAAGGGGGAACAAATCGGTATCAGCCTCAGCTTTTAGCCAAATTGTTATTTAAACATTGGCTTGGCCGGATCCTTGCCACTAGAGGGCCCCGACAGACGAGAAAAGAGCATCAACTCCCTACATATATTCCAAAAATATAAAAAAAATTGAAAAAATCTCCTGTCTAAAACTTTATTCCAGTGTTTATATATTTCTTTATTAACCATAAACATACACAATATTAGGGTTAAGGTGAAGGGTAATATATTTCAGTGGATTCACCTCATCAAGTCAGAGGAAAAACATCCATAAATGGACATTTTGCCATTTAAATATCTAAATCTAAATGAGTTGAGACAGATGAAAAAAAAAGAAATTTAAAAATATATATTAAATGTACGAATACAGAAATATATGCTAAAATATATACCTTACTAAATCAGTGAGCACAATAACAGTCATAGGGGAAGTTAAGTAGTTTTGTTTGTTTACCAAATATCAAAATGTGTATGGAGGGGGCCCCGAAAAATATAGCAAGTGTAATCTGTCCATTTATTCCGGTCCTCAACATCAGTATTTGTGCACCCCTTGCGAAATCCTTTAGTTCTCACCTGCTTGGCCTTGTAGAAGCCGGTCTTGTCACAGTTGGGGAGGTAGAAAGTTGTGAACTTCTCTCCCAGTTTCTGCTGAGAGTTGGTTATCGCCTCCAGTGCTGCATGCAGTTCAATGTGACAGGGACCCTGTGCACAAGAGAGAGACAAACAGTGAGAACTACACTCACATATAAACAAATACATCATATATTAACTTCAAAATGATAGAAATCCCAGTTATCTCTACCAGCAACTCAGAGATGCTCAAAACCTAGTGCTCCCTCTAGTGGAAGGAAGGCAGACTAATCATCTTGAAGTGTCAGATTGATGTTTTTTCCCTCACCAGTGGTATCAGTTTGTTGAGGATGGCGTTCAGCTTGGCCTTGAAGCTCTCCTGGCCCTCAGTCTCTTGGTGGTCGACAGCATGGTTGGTACCCAGCATGTAGGGAGGGGAGCTGTGATCAGTGGCTCCATCAGCTTCCTCTGTACAAGTTCAGGGAATAAAATTACTTTAATGTATAAAATAAGGTCTTTTTTTAAAATGTTTTTTTTATCAGAAATGTGTTTCCTCTGCCACATTTTGTTATTTAAGGATCTTATAACAAAACGTTGAGATTACCATGGCCCACATCCTCAGCGCAGACCCCCTGTCCTCTGGTCAAAGCGTGGAGCGGCCTGGGCTCACCGGGCCTGGGAATGCAGCGGAGACCCTCACCACAGTGGGCTGTGTAAACCCCGCAGGATGCTCCTTTATCCAGGGCGCAGGCCATGCAGCAGCCACAGCCGGGCTCCTTCAGCACCTGCCTGCAGTCTGCTGGGATGGCCGGACAGTTGTTCAGTTTCTCCGGCACACAAGGGGCACAGTGGATAGGCTCGGGCCCCACCACCGGGGACGACCTCACCACGGTCAAGACAGCCAGAGAGGACACCGCTGCCGCCAATATCAGCTTCTCATATAATCCAGGCATCTCCAGTCTTCAGATAGATGCTTCTTCTTTTTTGTCTCTGTTGCGACTGTACTTTTCCTTCTAAAGTGACTTCTCCGAACCAGCAGTATTTATACAGCCTCCAGAGGCGTTAATGATTGACACACTGACCACAGATATAAAACATTTTTGACAAAGCTGCTGTAAACGGTGGATGACCTTGCTTGACGTGCGTAGATCCACGTTCACAAGGTCTGTTGTCAATATTGACTCTGGAACAAAGTGATTGTACATCAAAACAACCCTGTTTTTGAACGGCCATAATTACTCATCTGTGGCTTTGAGGTTATGACAACAATCACACCAAAACTGCTTTATGTGTAAGATATGTATCAATGAAGTAGTAAATAATAACATCCACAATAAGGAACACTCTATAAGTCCAAGGAGTTATAGGCTATAAAATAATGACTGGTGATTATAAAAACTCCATCTGTGATTGTTGTTGTTGACCAACACGTTTGTGAAGTGATGCTGACAGATTTTCTTCTCTTTGCTCTGACACTGTTTTCACACTCAAACCCTGTTTGTCCCTTAGTCTCCTTGGTGAAGGTTCCTCTTATCAGGCAGACAGATAAACAAGATCATTCCCCTTTTACATTGCATAACCCTAACATTATGGATTGCTCTGCTAGAATCACAACATGTTTGTCGGAAGAGAGACTGTAGTAACTGGTCGTTTCTTTGGTGTAGTATTTGTCATAACGATATGTATGGCAGATGTCGGATACCTCCACTTACTCTGTGTGATACAAACAGCAACATCACGCTCGCTGTGTACTCTATATGACCCAAAGCTCTTATTTTGTAAGTTTGTGGTTGTTTTTGATGTGTAAGCACTAATTTGAAATGTTTTGTGCTGCAATACAAACAAATGCCACCCTCGGATACAGTCCTTCAACCAATTAAGTAATCAGGATTTTTTTCCACATTAGTCTGATCTAAATTGTTTTCTCTTCTGTGTTTATGACTTGAGAACTGATGGGAAAATAGTTTTTCCAGGATAATATTTCTCAGTTCCTTCATTTTTTCCCCCCCCATTTGTGAAAACACATGCAAAACAAAACCAAACAAAAAAAAACTTTTTCAGGAGAAAAAATAATTTTTTTTCTCGTGTGAAAAAAAAATAAATCAGGAGAACATGTTTTTTTTTATTTGTGTAACCGCATTTATTTTCTAGGAGATAAAAAGAAAATGTATTTGTGAAACTGTTTGAAAATTTTTCTTCAGAAGACAAAGTTTTTTCTATTTCGTGTGTGAAACCGAATTTTTTTCTCCTGGAAAGTTTTTATTTTGCACTTCGTTTCACACATGAAATTTTTCTTTCTCCTGAAAAAAGAAAATTTTCACACACATGGAATATATATATATTTTTAAATCCAGATTTTTTTTTTTCACATTTTCACACATAAAACAAATTCTCCTGGAAAATGTTTTTTCGCACTTGGTTTCACACATTTTTCAGAGAGAGAAAAAAAAATCACGCACATCGAAAAAAAAATTCTACTACATTTTTTTCACTGTGTTTTACACATGAAAATAATAATAATAACAAAAAACTGATTTTTTATTCACACATTTTTACAGATGGAGAAAAAAAATTAACAAACTTAGCAAAACTTTTTTCCCCCCTCACCTGTTGTCAAGTCATAAACACAGGAGAGAAAACAATTTTGATCAAACTTAAAAATGGATCACCAGAAAATAAAACATCTTCACTTGCCCCTCAGTGTGTCTGTAAACTCCAACATGTTTATGTAGCTGCATATTTAGCCGTGACCCTTTATCCATGCTCAGTCAAAGCCCTTGACACTGGTGGTGGTAAGAAGGCATTTTAGCACAATGAATAACACTGAAATGATGAGCATGTGGACTGTGTGTATATATGTGTTTGAAGTTAGAAAAGGTACAGACATAAACTCCTTGACCTTGGAATAACTGTGAGGAACATATTGGAAAAAGATTAGTAGTAGAAAGTACTCAAACGTTAACATGTCAAGGTGTATAAATGATTCATACCAAAAGTTTTGTAATGTGTCCGGTATATCGACTCAGCTGACAGAATCAGATCTCGTGTAAAGTGTAACCAGGAACACAAGTCTCACTTGAGAAGTCTTCATCTTAAATCTCACAAGGTGAGTTGTTACAGTTTGTTGCCTCAACCAGATCAAAACTGCCAAACTCCTCTCCCCAACTCTTTCCAACATCGCCTCCCCGAAACAACTCATATCTCGGCAGATTTGAGAGCGAGACTTCACCTTGAGCGTGTTTCTGGTTACATGAGGGATTCATGTAATGGATTATTATTTAACAACAAGTGCAATCTTTAATGTTGTCAGGCATTTTTAATAACAAACTTGTTCTGTCAGTGGACATAACTTAACAACAGTGGAAGTTGCAGCAATAACAAAGGATTACGTTGCAGCCATCTCAGCTGTGTCACGTCAGCTGAGGCGATCTACTGGACCGATTGTAAAACTTATTTTTACAAACCAAAACGTAAATATAAGTCCCTTTAAAAAAAAAAAAAAAAAAAAGAAAGAAAAAAAAAACAGAATAACTCGATTCTTGCACTTTACCTGACTACTTACATTTTATGTAACTTCACACTTAACATAAAACACACACAAAGAGGAGTGATTAAATTAAATTGATTGCACTTCAGCCACTTATATTACTTTACTTCATTACTTAAGTATGTGTAGTATTTGTTTTGCTGTTTGGTTAAATGTTGTGTTTTGTTATTTATGTAAAACTGTACGCAAGAAGAAAAAGTAAGTTTTTCAGCCCGTTCTACTCAGAAAAACTTCTCACCCAACCATAACTCAAAACATAAGCCTGTTTCTCTCTAGCGTTAACAAATACACATGTAAACATATCTGCCTTTAAAGTACTTGTAAAACACACACGAGGACTTGACTTTGGCCTGTAAAAAAGTTGCACAGTGTGCCTTTAGAAAGGTCAAGGATTTTTGGAGTCTCACTCCCAACTCATCAAAAACTGACGCTTTGGGCCGACCTGGTATCTCTTTTTTTAATTAATGAAGATTGATCTTATTTAAATAAATCACAATCGAATCAAAGTGTCAGCCAGCAAGCTGAAAGATAACCTCTCCCCTATTGCTCTTTACAAGCTAAACCACCCACTATGTGTGGGGGCGTGCGTGTTTGTGTGGTTTGTGTACGTGTGTGACGGCCCGGAGAGAGCTTTGGCCTCTCAAACAGTGTTTTGGCCCTCAAATCAAGAACACCGACTTGGAAAAAAGGTAAACAGGTTCAGGCTGAAGCTGATGATTTATTGAATATGATGCAAAAACTACTACTCATGTAGAACAAATGTTTTCATAATGCAGTGAGCAGCCTTATTGTGTGTTTTCTATTTTTTTTATGTTTGTTATCCACTGATAACAACAAAAAAGGAAAAACAGTGACTTGCTCATTAAATGCTAACCCTTAATATGGCCCATCAGCTGTGATAAGTTTGTTCTAATACAGTGTTCACCAACGAGGTTGACGTGTTTCACCTCGACCTCCAAAGCTGTTACTCAACCACCAGTTGGTGAGTTGTTGCCTCTTCAATGTTGACCATCAGGTCCACCAGCCACTCAGGAAACGGCTCCTCCTTTGAAATATTTTTAAGGACATTGGTGAAAAAAAATAAATCATTATAATCTACATTTTTAAACGTTAAAACATCTTTGCTTAAAATGAACACTTACAACCAGAGACTCCTTCTTGGGCCTCTTCCTGCTTGCCTTCCTCTGCACTGGCGGTTTAGGTGTTGTGTGTTTTTGCCATATGATCTTGGAGATCTTAACACAGAAGAGCATCACCTCCTGTTCATTCTTCATTTGAGTTGTCACATGTTTCGTTTTTATGTATAATTGCGGCAAAATACTTACCTTTATTCTCAGCTCACCACTACCAGACCTCTTCTCATTTCCTAGCCTTGCCTGTTTGGGTGGGGTAGCTTCATCATTTAAATCAGACACAGAGAAACTCTCCAGTTGCTCCTGGTGATTGCTGGCGGATCGCCTCTGAGGAAAACTCAACACGTGGCTGAGGGTTCGAGACAGTCGCCTCGGTCTCAGGACCCTCAGCTCATCATTTTCGTCTTCTTCTGTCTCTTCTGCCGTCACCTCCTTCGTCTCCACACCTACTTGAATCTGAAAATCCTCCTCTTCTCTTTCTCCTGTTTTGCCTCCTTCTATGTCATCTTCCTGCTCTGACTCCTCCTGTATTGGCTCCAGATGTGGCCTCTGTTCCATCATTTACATTCATGTTATTTTCATATTTAATGAGAGATATTTGAACCGTGACTTATTTCATATGAAGATAGCAAAAAAACAATGGATTAAAACTTACATTTTGCTGCTGAAGGTCCATTTTGCTTGATGACTGAGCTTCTCATATGAAAGGACCCTGCAGCTTCAGATTGTAATTAGCTGATTATTCAAATCAGGTGTGGAAGCTTAACGACAGACAGGTGAGGGTGGAAGTGAACGTCCTGTCTGACACACAAAGTGACAAATGAGGGAATTTAATCTGAGCCAAAGCTGAAAAAGCTTTAGATGAATTACATTTGATCTTTTTTTCTAAATTGCTGTGCGTCTGTAATTTTTTATAAAATACTTTTCCAATAATTTCACTTGAATACCCTGGAAACAGCTCTGTAATTTTGGTACTTACAGAACGGGTTCACTTGGTACACTTCCATTATTTATAAATTAATTTTAATTAACAAGTGTAACTTGTACTCCTTTCCCATTGGACAAAAAAACATAAAGACCTACTCACATCTGGCTTTTGTCTTCAGTGGGAAAGGAGTCATTCCCAGGTCAAATGACTCTGCAGTAGTCACAGGTATATGTCAGCTCCAGCTCTGATCGACAGTGATGGAAACGTGACACCCTAATTTTCCTTTTTACACTGCGATGCAAAGACGTGAAGTTCCAGATGTTTTGTTTTCCAAGCAGCCTTCGAACATTCTCCAGTTGGTGTTGTGTTTCAAAAAGAGACTGAAGTAAATGATAAAAAGTTACCATTGTTGCGACCTGACTGGCTTCCATGGTGCTTTCTGCTCTTCCCTGTTTGTGGTGTCGAACATGACAGACTCGGGGGGGAAAAAAAACATGAAGGGAATTTTGTCTGATGGCAATGAAAAAGGAGTGAATCCACTATTTTTAGCAGGTTTGCCCACAAAAAAAAACATGCAAAATGCATGAAAATACATTCAATACATTCTGTTTGACATACAACAAGGTACTTTAAACTGTTCATGAAACACTGACCTACATAAGCAAAGTCATTTTTTTTTTGGTGGAGTGCTGATTCACCATTGTCATATAAAAGTTATCACACAAACAGATACATTACCTCAGTTCCATGTGTTCTGCAAACAGATGTGTTTCACACCTTTTCAAAACAAGCTCAAATTGTTTCCCACAGGAGGAGGTGATGCTCATACCGCTTTTGTTAACAGGGGCAGACAGAATCAATATAAAAGTCTCATGAAGCTGCTTAAATAAGTGGATAATGAATGGATATTAACTTGAGGTCAAACTTCAGCAGCTCTTTCAAAAGAAATTCCTCTGGAGATCAATAAAATATTTTCTCTATTTTCCCTCAAATTAGTTCAAAATACATTTTTGTTTCCAGGAGATTCAAATAATAATGATAATAAAAAAAACATCTCAGATCCACAAATTTAAGTATTATCCAAATCGTCTGTTGTTTTCTTGGTTGTTGAAATGTAATCATTAATGCATGTCACGACCTAATTTACTCATCTTGACCCTCTTTAGCCCCGATGACACCAGTGGGAGTGTTTGTTTGTGAACCATCATTTACCTCAGATTCACTTCAACTTGACCGGGAGGGTGATAACAGCAGCTGCACTCTTTTAATAGCTTTTTTTTTTAAAATCTCATTCAAGACACATCAGCATTACACTTCATCTCATGTCATCATTAACTGATCAGAATTTGTTATGTTTCATTCCAAAGCAGAAATAACTCCTCGGCTGTACTACCCTGAAAATGGTGGAGCGAGCCAGGTGTTTGTTGACTTAACTGTTACACTGAGTGAACCCAAGACAAATCCTACATCAATGCTGGGAAAACAATTTTGGCCCCCACTCGGTGTTTGGGGGCATAGTGACATTCAACTGGCTGCTGGCTGATGATAGGCATAGTAAATCTGTCAATGTCTGCCATATTTTGCTGCGCAGAGTGAAAGCTGTTATTTTAAGAGCAATAAACGAAGGTGTGAGAAATGAAATTTTATAGAGCGGAACTAACAGGGAAAACTGCTCGTAAAAAGTTATATTTGTTAGCTGCTGATCGTTTGCCGTGCTGCATGTTGAGGTCTGGGGGGTTAAAGTGTAAATATTGTGTTTCAGATTGAAAATCCTCACATGGCTCGTACCTAAAAATCCACCAGAAGATCCTCATTTACAACCTAAACCACCATCCCAAACGCCTACTTGTTTAAATATTGACAATAATATCCATTTACTTTAATAATTTTATACACCAATATCGTCTTTATTACAAAATATTCAATAACCCAACTTTACACTGTACAAGATACAACATAGTTTACAGCTTTTGGCTATTTACAAAAAGTCTGATCTGCATATCAAAGTGAATATATCTAAAAAGGCAGGTTGCAATCACTGTAAGCTTATTGAGTAAGGCAAAAAACTTGAAACATGATGTATTTACACGTTTGCAGATCCAGTGAAAGTTCTACGATGATGAAGAAACAGGCTATAAAGATATCTGAAGCACCTCGCGTGCCCGAGAGCGTATCTGAGGGACGTGCTAAAGCTCATATTTTCTGAGGAAAACTCAAAATGTAGCTTCAATGTGTAGCGAAAAGACAACGATGTACGCCCTGTAAAAAAAAGAAAAAAGAAAAGAAGATAGCCAGACATTGCACCGAAGAAATGCGCCAATGTTACGTGGAGCGTCTGAAAAAGGCTTCAGCTCGTGCAATTTGTTAGAAGTTGTGTGCTTATTGTGTTATGTGCTTACAGTGTGCTCTCCTCTGTGTGTGATGAATGCCTCCGTGGATGTTGTTTACATGCGTGTTTGCACCTTACGTAAGGGTGCCCTGGTCCTCCTCTATGTGATGCTTATCGTACTTTGTGACTGGTCCAGTTTTGGCATTAACTAGTTTCCATTGCTCTTTGGGTCTACACACCTTTACTGCCCCCACCGCTGTCTGTGAGAAGACTCAACACACGCCACATTGCATTAAAACTATCATGAATTAGGACAATGTAAGACGGTGTTCAGAAACCCTTATTTTGTCTCTCCAGGAGCGCAAAAATACACTTTTTAAGTCTGAAAGCCAAATATGCTCAACCTCCTCTCCCCTGTGTGGTGAGGCAATACAAGCGGTAAAACTAAAGATCTATGGAAGGCTCAATACTTTGGTTTTCTTTCAACAGGAGTACCGTTACTATGGCTGTCAACTCTTAAAAAGTCATGCACTATTTAACTGTAAATACGTCTCAAAAAAAGCCTATTTCATCCAGTGAGCTCCGAGTATAAAAAAGAACTTTGTGCTGCTTCTTGTTACAATTCAGAATTAACCACACATGCATACACACACTCACAAAGTACACGCATGCATGCTTACATACACCAAAAAAAAAAAAGAAAAAAAAAAAAAAGAAGAAACACCATTTTACACTGTAAATAATGCAATGTATCCTTGGCATAATCAGAAAGACAGTGCAAAAGCAATAGCATGATCAGTCTTTTTCTGGATATCAATGCACATATCCCTTATATGTGGAATATGTAGTACATATGAAACAAAGATGCACATTATACCTGGATCTGAGGGAACCCAGGAACACCACAAATCTAATCATCTGGTATAGAGATGTTAAAAGAGGATTCCGGGTTTCTTTCTTCTTCACTCCACATTTGTCTTCCCAGCAGTAAAAATCCCTAAAAACGAGAATGATTGTCCGCATCACCATGTCATTTCTCCGGATGTTCATATCCTGAATGAGCATATTCTGGGTTGTGCCAGTAGCTCAGGATTTACAGGAAATACCTGGACAGCCCTGTCTTCTTTAGGCCTCCAACCAGGGTTTTCCTTCCTTTATTCATTCAAGTTGAACTTTCCAGTCTTTTTCATCCTACACTGCCACATCTGCAACAGCTGCCACCGGCTGGATCTCAATCCCTGTCACCTCTAAGTCCTCCTCGTCCTCCTCGCCCACCGCTGGCACGCAGGGCGGGGGCAGGCATGTCGCTTGGCCGTGGCTGCTGTTGGTGGCGTTCATCTGCATGTTGCTGCCCATGCTGGGAAAGACAGTCAGGCTGGCGGCGGAGGAGACGCTGCCCAGATTGGTCGGGACGCTCGTCTTACCGCAGGAGTGGATCCGGCGCGCCAGGCTGGCGGAACGCACCACTGAAGACATGATCGTAGTGCCCACGCCCTGAACTTTCCCCTCCAGGAAGTAGGTCAGCATCTCACCTTTACCCTTGACACTGACTTTGCCGCGGCACACCAGGTCGTAGTTGGTGTTCAGGAGGCGATAGACCTCTTCGGTTACCTGTATTATATAAAACAAGGAAAACATACATGTGAATGTATTCATGTGAACTAATGTAGGAAAACACTCACTGCCTTCCTGGGGTTCAACCGAATATCAACAGGATTCCCACACCTTCTTTAAAATCAGATAAAAGGATGTTTCGAGTACTCTCCAGGAGTCAAGGAGTCAAGGAGAGTCAAGGAGCCAACACTACAAAGTTTGGTTAATTACTGGAAGAACACTGGGAATTTTTTAGAACAAGCACACTTTAAAGTGCACTTAATGTTAGCTTTGATAGTTGTTTGCTGTAACTTGTATCTATTAGTTTCACTCCTGCTTTCCAAAGAACTATCTAAAGAACTGTTCTTGTACAAAATATATCAATTCAAGTACTGTCATTGACCAATCTCTATGTATGTCTATTTTCAAAAGCATTCACAATTCACTGATTTATATCAAAATAAAAACACATAATGTCTTTTATTATACAATTATAAATTACTTGTCCGTAGTAAAATTGTTGCATTGACATTCTGTGGACGTTACAATAATATAATATATAATAGTATATACAAATGATTATCTTGTGTGCGGATCGATATATACATATATATGTATATATATATATATATATATGTATATATATATATATATATACATATATATATATATATATATATATATATATATATATATATAAATATAAATCTTTCAGGATCTTAAAGACTCTGAAAGGAACCATTTTGCATAGTACATAGTTTAACGTTCGATACTTTCAGTACATTTAGCTGGTAATACTTTTGAACTTTTACACTGGAAGCGACCATAAAATTACATTACATCACATTAAATTCTGCAATATTTTATTCTTGAAGAAGAAATTTCAATTTCGCCTCTTTATAACTGCATTTTATCTCCACACTGACTCCTCTGTCTCCAGACGTTGGTCTATTTGGACATGTACCTTGCGCTTTGTATTTCTTTTTAATGAGTTTTGCGTTTTTATGATGCTTTAATTCATGCTCTCCCCATAAGCATTGTCTATTAACCAACTGTACCTCATATAAAAACTACATTTACATAAATATTTAAGATGCGTTGGATACCTGTATCTTTCCCGGTACTCCCGTGCTGTCCATCCTGCTCGCCACGTTGACTGTGTTCCCCCAGATGTCATACTGAGGCCGTCGTGCCCCAATCACCCCCGCGACCACTGGACCCACATTAATACCTGCGCAAACAGGAGAAAATGTTTAAGTACAAAACAATGCCAAACTCACATTGTGATTTACTTTGTGATTGTGTTAACAGTTTAACACAAGGGCAGACGTACCCACTCTCAGGACAAACTCATTGTATGACTGATAGTTGATTTCATCCAGAACGTCAAACATCTCAATGGCGTAGTCCGCTATCGTGCTTAGATGGTCGTAAACAGACTTCTTGGCCTAAAGAAAGGAAGTAAACCAAGCTGTTAGTATCTGTGCAGGAAATTATCCTTCATATTGTCTTTCTCATTTTTATGCACTCGTGTTGCAGCTGTATAACATTTTCGAGGCATACTGTGGTATGAACCTTGATGGTTATCATACATGTGCTGTTGCTTATCTATGGTATTGAATTCTACTGCATTATATATATATTTCAAGTTTATATCCACTTTCATGTGTCAGGACACAAAATTATTATAAAGCGTTTGTTCAACCAAAACACCCCTTCTGTGTTCATTACTTTAAAGGTGCAATATGTAAGAATTTTAGTTGAGAACATTCAGAAAATCCACTAGAAATGATCAACATAATGTGAAGAAATAACAGGTTTTACATTATGATGTATTGTGTTGCAGAGATATCTACTGCAGTTAGCATGCTAACCAGCTAGCCCCAGCCCATACCAGTCTGAGGTTTCTGTCATAGCGTTGTAAACACCGACACTCCTCTGGTGCCCTGAGCTCCCAGTCTGGACCACTAAATGCACAGCTAACTGAGCTAACTAGCTAAAGGCAGCTACAGTTAGCAACAGTTAGGTAATACTCGACGGTGACACGCTGACCCCTAAATCTTTAAGTATGACTTCTGCAGCTGGCCAATTCTTATATATTGCACCTTTAAGGGTCATTGTAACTGATTATAGTAATATTTATATATCAAACATCGTGATTTAAGCGTGTAAAATCTGATACTGTTGCAACCTGATGATGTCCTACATCCATTTATACACTTGCAAAAAAGAAAATGTCCTGTCACCTTGGTGCCAATGGTGGGGACGAGGCCCACAGCTGCCATGTATGTGCTGCCGATGGTTTTGATTTTCTCTATGTCTTTGTAGCACTCCTTATCCATGAGCTGCAAAACACACACAATGCAACACGATTAAAATCTCCCTCTGTTTAAAATTTAAGAAAAAGAAAAAAATCTTGCCTCACCTCGTCAAAGTCAGCGATGATCTCATTCAGCAGTCTCAAGCACTCCACTCCCATGTTGTTGCCGTCCAGCTCGATGTAGAAGTCATTGAAGTTTGGGATGGAGGCGAACAGGACGCCGACTTGTGCGTACGACTGATAGTACAGATCCTAAATGGAAAAAGGGAGAAGACAGTATAAAAGAATCACATACCTCACATGTTTCTTATTTTTTGTCCTATGTCTGTTTATCTACCTGTTGGTCAGTCTGCCTGCCTGCCTGTTTATTAGCGAGGCTCACCATGTTCCTGGGGTTCGACATGAGGAAGTGTTGAGCCACATGTGCAGGCAGGAGGTTGAAGAGAATCCTCCTGTTGTCCAGCTTGACTTTCTCCATGCCGTCTCTTTCCTCTTCAGCCTGACAGCAAATGTAGCACACATAAATACACAGATATACAGCTGTGAGACTGTCCCGTATTTTCACCACATGGGGTCAGTAAAAAACTGTTCTTCTGCAGTTGGATCTAAAATGGACTTGGATACATTACACGACTAATGCTGCCGGTTAAATGATTAAATAGCTTAAAATTAAGCTTCAACACTTCAATCTCACTCTGCACAATAGTCCTTTTTTCCTGGCGCCAAATAAAACAGAGCCAGAACAAGCTTCTTACCCTCATTTTTGCCAAAGAACAGACAGCCAGCAGCCTATAAATACAAATCCTCCATACATGGCCTAACAGAAAGCTGAAATGGCAGCATTTCTACAGTGAACTTATGTTATGGTAATTAGATTTAAGCTTCTCGACATCCATAAGCCTCTTTCACACGCACACTGACACACACACTTCCTGACCTGCACAGCCCATAGGAAGTCCAAGCGTAGTTTGAGGTCAAGTTGCCTGGAGTGGAGGGCCAGGGCACCGACAAAGAGCAACAGAGACAGGATGGGCTCGTAGCCCCGGATGTGGAAGGACCCCCCACTGTGGAAGACACCGACACACAAGTCAGCACTGGACTGGACTGGACCACACAGAAAACTACACGTAAGGGCTGAGTGGACCCCCCACAGAGTGAGAGGCAATCATGAGCTAATTTTACTAAAGAAATAATGACAAACAATAAGTAGGAAAAAACTCAAGAGAGAAATGAAAGAGAAGAGAGAATTAAATAGGTTTTCACATTTTTGGACCATACAATATCATATTATTTGCTGAAGCATGACTGCATTTAAACAAAATGAGTTTTTCAAGAGGGATCTTATCTTAATAAGCTTAACAAATCCAACGTTATCACTTTCCAGGAGCACATTAATGATCTGAGCTCCAATAAAATTGGCCAGGCCCCTTGGTACTGGTTTGAAACAGCTAACGCGCTCCCATCATCCAGCCCACATTGTCCTTTCAGGCTTCTGATTTGGAACTAATGAGCACATGTGCAGCATCGGAGGGTGTTACATGAAAGAGTGTGTGGGCTGCAGACAAGCAAAGACTCCTCCGCACACATGCATACATTTTGGCACATGTACTGTAAACGTTCTTCTAAAGTCCCGGTTATCTGTGCTCTCTCCGGATCGGGCAAAAATTCATTCACAGAGAGTCTTCTTCTGATAACTTGAATGACTCGCAATCAAAACTAGATTACGGGGCTCTTACTTTAAAGGACAGGTCCCCACGAAAATGAAGATTCAGTCAGTATCTACTCACCCTCATACGGATGGAAGGTTTTGTAGTCGACAAAATATTTCTGGAGCTTCACAGTGTTGCAGCTGAAGTAGATGGGGACTTAAAAAACAACCAAAAAACAATACAAGATGGTCTCCGGAAGACGTTATTTAGACACTTTTTCAGCCAAAATCTTCATAGTAGCTGCAAAGCTACAAGCGTGCACCCCGTCTGAAGTGGGTGCAGGAGCTCAACCATGCGTCAAGGTTGAAAATGTTGAACACAGCAGCACAACATTTGAGCTTCCCACCCGTGAGCGTGATGTCAAAGGAAAATGGCCGCCGTATGAATATGGTCTATGCAACGCTGTTTTGCTCTGAAGCTCCAGAAATGTTTCGTGGAAGTGTGTTGTGTCTGTTCAGTGTTTGTGGTCATGCTGCGCTGTGAACCTCACCCTGCGGTCTTGCGAAAGCCGCTGAGCTCCAACACGGTGACATACAGCACCCCCAGAAGGAGCATCAGCGCCATCTTTGGCAGCCAGGAGACCCGCAGGAAAAGTGCCAGGGTGAGTGTGCCCACCACACAGGACAGAAAGGCGTAGCGGGCACCGTCACAAGGCAGCTCCGCCATGGTGTGGTTGGCGCCGCTGTCCACATCAATGATGAGGATGGAGCTGTTGGTGTTGGCACTACCCCACAACCAGGGCATACAGCCCACCTGACAGAGGCAAACAGGAGGATACATGTGCACAAAGATGATAAGATATTAAAGTAGAGAATAGATTGCAACAGTCCACCACTTCTGCACTTTTCTCTTGTTACAAGATAATATATCACTGCTGTTTTAATATCACCATCACAAATAAGGTAGGGGGTGGGCAATGGCTCAAACATTTTATGTTTTAATAATATTATTGTGAATGACAAACATTAATATGACAAATTCACCTGTGTGTAGTAACAATTTCAGCTTTTTACTGTACCCTACCTAAAACACAGCTGATACAACTCACTGCAAGCATCTCACTCCCAAACATACTCTACAGTTGCCCTTCCTACTTACCACACAGGCCTGGGCCACAGCGTAGATTAAGAGCACTATGAAAATACAGAGAACAGTGCGGATCTGAATGGTCAGGCACCCTGGAAAACACTGAGAGACAAAAACAAAGAAAAGTCGGATGAAGTAGCTTCTTTATTAGGTAGATGATTTATATTTACAAAGTGGAGGCAAATAAAGTATATGCTGGGTGGCATTCTAACCATTTCTGACATATATAAAGCAACATAACAAAAAAACAAAACATTTTCATAACTGAATCAGCATACAATGTTAATAAATGGTAATTTGAAAAATATTTTTTAAATAAAACTATTTATTATGCATTTTTTTATTGTTATTTTGAAACCAATGTTTATAATACTTTGTAAATGTTTAATAAATACTGTGTAGTTCATCTATAAACATTATAGAGCCATTATGAGGTTGCAACTGATGTTTATAACCCTTTACGATTGCTTAATATTTGGTTTATAAAGCATGTCATTGTTTAACAGTGAAATATCTATTAGCTAAAGTTTGATTAACTATACATTTACCATTTATTAATGATGGTTATTATAAAGTGTTGCCACTCAATGTAATTCAAGCCAAATTACAATGTAGATGCGCTAAAAACTACCGCCTATTTTTTGCATGAATGTATGTGTATGAATGAATATTTTTTGTGTATGTTTTAGATGTTTGCATTTTTCATTTCATCAGACTTTTTGTTTTATTTTTATTTTTAGTTCCTCTTGTGGGGGTGTCAAAACAGACAACATGCAAACTTTCTACACAGATTGCAAAGCAAAGAAAAGAAAAATAACATTTTAAAAAGTCGTATTGTGTGAGGGAAATTGAATTATATTACAAACAAATACTTATGTTGTACTTATGTAATACTAAATGTCTCAATATGTGGCAAAACTAAAATAGGACAAAGGGTGTTAGCTGTAAGAATAGTGTAAGGAAAAAAGACTTGAAATCAGACAAAGATTCAGGCAACACGAGGAAAATAAGGCGAGTAAAGAACAGAAGGAGAGGGAGAACATGAACCTATAAAAGCATCAAAGAGTAGAAAAACTTGTCACACTGTTGTGGTCAGGATTGGTAAAGGGTGACGCATGAATAAAATGTGAATGTGGAAAGGAAGATTATTACTCGGGTCAGGCTTGGATAAGAAAGCAGCTGTTATTACCTGTATTCTAGTGATATGCAGGTACATGATACAAGCTACTAGGAAACAGATGCAGAAGACGAGAAGGACTAGTACTGCTGTGCCCCTGAGTGGAAAGAGAGGAGAGAGGCAGATGGTGGAGTTAGTTCAAAAGACAAAGAGACTTGAAAGAGAGATAAATAAAAAGGAAACGCCAACAGAACATGCTGTACGTACTGTGGTATGATGAGAAGATAGACAAGGCCGAACAAGGCAGCTAGGATCAGAGAGAGGACCACTGCGCTGGTGAAGTACTCATCAGGAACCTGGTGGTACTATGCAATGCCAGAGACCAGATAAGAGTCATTAACATTCATTCACAGGCTTCATCACTGCACAGCTACACTACACGTCTGTAGTCTCTCACCCTCTGCTCGCGCTCAGAGCACTTATACATGAGTGTGAGGAAGTTGAGGTCCGCCGTGTCCGACTCGGTCTGGCGGGCCTCGATCAGTCGGCCGATGTAGCGGTTGACCCGGGTTCTGGGGCTGCTCTGGATCAGATTAGCCTGGTTTGCGTTGGTACGATTCCTCAGCTTCTGTGGAGCCGTCCGCATGGCCCTCCGCTGGTGGGATAAAGAAGAAACCTTCACTGAAATTATAGATCTTGGAAAACAATAGTGAGACAAAGAGGCTGTGTTTCTCTGCACTAGTGTTATATTATCGTTTTAGGAACAAGGGGTGAATAAGAGTCAACAACAAACACGGGCAGCTGATTATACTTTCAAATTAGGACGTCGCCTTCACACTTAACTTCATTACTGAATGCACCCCGCTGTGTCTGAGTGTCTTCGGAAGCCAAAGTGAGCAGCTTTGCAAAACATTGGGCATTGGAGCAAAGCCAGAGAGTTAACACGGCAGAGTGGATGTTTGTGTGTGTGTAGGTGGGTGAGTGTACATGTAAGTGAGCATGCTGGATGAATTGTGTGGCTCAGTGGCACAGTAGGAGAGCAGAGGGTGACCGAGAGTGTTCATGAGTTCATTACATGACATGAACGTGTACGGCTCACTGACTTCCTTCATTTTCTTTTTTTCTTCGTCTGTCCTTCCTTAATTGCTGCTTTCCCTCCGTGCTCCTCTATGCTTCCTTCCTTCCTTCTTTTATTGCTGTTCTTCCTTCCTTTTATTTCCCTCGCCCATTTCTATATATTCTTCCAACTTCCATCTTTTCTTTCCTGCTTCAGGTTATTCTTTGTGACCTCTCTCCCTGCTTCTGTATATTCTTCCTTCTTTCCATCCTTCTGTAGGTATATTCTTCCTTACTTCCTTATTTCTTTTCTTGCTTTTACATATTCTCCCTTCCTTTTTTCCCTCTGCACTGCAAATTTTCTTTCCAATTTCCATCTTTCCTTACCTGTGTCTGCATTTTTCTCGTTACTTCCTTCCCTGCGCTTTATATGTTCTTTCTTACTTCCTTTGTTCCTTCCTAGGCCCCTCCCTCCCCAACTGCTTCCATATATCCTTCCTTCTTTGCTTCCTTTCCTAGTTCTGTATATTCTTTCTTGCGTCTGTCTTTCCTTCCCCGCTTCCATATATTCTTCCTTACTTCCTTCTTCCTCTTCCTGCTTTCATATATTCTTCCTTCCTTTTTTTCTTTTTCCACTCCCCGCTTTCATATTTTCTTCCCTACTTCCTTCTTTCCTTCCCCGCTTCTATATATTCTTCCTTACTTCTGTCTTATTATTTATTCCTGTATTTTCTTTCTTGCTTCCATATATTTTTCTTTACTTTTTTGCCTGCATATAGATTCTTTCTTATTTCCTTTTTTCCATTTCTGTTTCCATATATTCTTCCTTCTTCTCTTCCCTTCCTGCATCTATATATTCTTCTTTACTTCCATCTTTCATTCAACATTAATTCTTATTACCTTCTCTTTCCTTTCTTGCTTCTGTATATTTTTCTCAACTTACTTTTTCGCTTTCGTATATTCTTCCTTACTTTCTTTTTTCCTTCTTTCTTTCCATCTATCCATCCTCAGTCGCCTCCTTCCTTCCCTGTTTTTATATATTCTTCCTTCTTCCCCTTTTCCCATCTTGATTCTTTCTGTTCTATATTTCTTTCTAATTTTTTCCTTGCTTGTGATTATTTGTCCACAATCCATTGTTTCTCCCCTGCTCTGGTCTATTAATCCTTACTTCCTTCTCCACATCCTCGCTTCATCTTTGCATCTTTGGCTTATATTTTGACTTCCCTCCTTCCATCTAGACTCTCTTCTCTCTTTCTCTCCCCATTACCATCCCTTATTTATCTGCGTCTCCCTCACATTCTTGTTTTGTTATTTATGAGGCAGTAACACAGTGACCTGCAGATGCCGACTTCTCCTTATGCTCCATATTGTGCTCAACGTAGCGCAGGACACATCAGGCAGCCATGTCTGCTGCACCAAAAATCCTATTCATTCATCCCAGGTCCCGCATATCGCTCCCCTCCGTGCCTTGAATGCATATGTCATTTCACACAATCCAAGTGTGTGTGGTCTGAATGTGAAATTACCATTCAGTAGAAGGTGTATGTATGACTTAACCTATCACCACTTTTCCCTTTTCTATTTGCCTGTTTTATACTAATCTGCCCTCTGTCTGCAATGTGAGGATGTAGTCATTACTGGCAATGTAGATTTAAGAGGTGATACTATCATGTAGTGCGAGATCCATTGAAGGCACCTACTGAGGGCGATATTATGAAAGTGGGAAATGATGCTTCGTCAATCATAATAAATGTTAAAACACCTTGTAAACAGCTCATGACCTATATAAAGCACCCTCCTGGTGTTTTTCTATCCATAAAAATAGTATACTATACTTGTCATGACATTGATTGGACATAAATTAATGCTGTGCTTGCTTGTCATGACCTTATACATAACTGCTACATACCTTATCTTAGTCCTAACCCTAAAAGTAATCATTAACCTTATGTGGACTGTTTTATGTGGAAGTGACAAATGAGAAAAATATATAACACACACACACACACACACACACACACAAACACGTACACACACACACACACACACGTACACCTGAAAATCTGGATTAAAACAGCTGTTGCAAGAATTGTACAGCTGCCAGGCCAAAGGATTTCTCTTCAGGCGCACAAGGTCAAGTAAGCTCTTTGACATTCGGCCAGATTGCCAGTGTCACTGACAGTCTGTGCAGGGGAAATGGTATGTTGTAAGAGCAACATGCTGAGGTCATTATAGCTGACAGGATCATCAATTACCACCACTCCCTATCTTCTTACAATAAAGTGTACATCATGTGTCAGCCATGTATTTATTTACTGACCAAGGTTTGTGAAGCCTCTCAGGCTGAATTATTTTCTTCTAAACGGTGGTTTGCTAATTTAGCTAAACCCACAATCTTGTAGTCTTATATATAAACAAACAATTGGGTGTCGTGATTGCTAACCACTTGGTGTGGGTGGACGTCTCCAGATCGATAAAAAAAAAATGTCACGAACAGAGTTAGAGAGTCTATGATTCAGAATAGGGCTGCGACTAACAATTATTTCCATCACTAATTAATCTGCCAATTATTTCTCGATTAATCATTTGATCTATACGATGTCAGAAAATTGTGACACACTCCAATCTCCAATACTCAAGGCAAGGAATAGATTGCTAAAAAAAATTACTTCTCAAGATCTGTGGAAGAGGAAACGTGCCCAGAAATGTGATAAGATGACTCTTGACCATCATCTCGCAGCACTGTTGTACTTCAGAATGGCCGTGCTGCAAATATCACTGTAGGAGTGCAATGTGCAATGTTCAATGAGGTGACAAAGAACAATTGCAGAAGCGCCTCTTGCACATGCTAATATCTACTGTATGTCCGAGAGTTCACATCAAGAAAGCCACTAAACCGTGAAGGAATCCACGAATGCACATTGTTGCTCCTCTGTTTGTCAAATGCCATTTGGATGATCCACAACTCAAGAAATGTTGTCTTTTTAAAAAGACACTCCGGAATATGAATAAAATAAAAATGTTGATTATAAAGGAGAATAGTTTGAAATGGCTTAAATTGTTGCACAGATAATATTTTCCTGAAAAATATTGTTGCTAGTTGTGTTAACTTATACGGGGATACTTAAACAATACCACAAATAAAGACAATAAAGATTTAGGTTATGGATTAAATAGAGAGATCAGCCTGCTTTTAGGGGTATTTACAAATCTAGGTTTTTCAAAATAAAGCGTTCACCAAACATTTTTCACTACTGTAGAAAACGCTAGACATTCAGACAATATACGCTTATGTCTCTATCACAGCACGAACAAACACAGAAACGTCAAGACATACACTGAGAGTTTATACCTTATCACCGTCCTCGCAGTTCATGACATTGGAGAAGGGAATCTCAGCCTTGAACATCTTCCTGCAGTGCATAAGCTGCACTAGTAAGTAGCACACAGTTTTGAACTTCATCTTTTTGGCGGGCTTTATATCCGAAAGAATCAATCCTGGGAATATCTGTCACCAGATAAGAGACGGGAACAAGGATTTAGTCATGATACCCCACACAGTTACATATATTATGTAAGGGTCTAGAAATCATGCACAGGCATTGGACTGTCAGTATGCATGCGCACACATGCTCGTGCACACACACACGCATGCAATCACTATTACCAGGCTCAGGAATTTAACTAAAGTGGTTTAAATAAGGTCAATCCCTTAGGTGATTTTAATAGTTTCAGGACTTTGCTGCCCTCATTTCTCTTTCTTAAAGCTATTTTAGAAAGACTGATGTAGATTAAGCATAGAGTTTGGGGAAATGTAAGAAATATATGCTTTGTTCGATACACAAGGTTGGAGGTTGGTCAGTAAGCAGGAGAAATGAATGGCACAATAGAGAAATGGGTAAAAGCCTATCCAACACAGCTTAGTTAGGGCACATCTTTCTCTGAACTGTGTCTTTGATGAAGTCTAACCATCAGCTCCATTAAGAGGATTAGCAAAGTCTCCTGCATATCAAAGAAATAAAAAAGCACGCAACTGGGATGTCACAGGTCACATAAGGACTCATGTAACCTATGTGAAAGCCTTATCTTTCATAACATGAAACCTGCTGCAAGAAATAATGAGGAGAGGGAGAGAGGAGAGGAGAGGAAAGGAAAGGAAGGGAAAGGAAAGGAAAGGAAAGGAAAGGAAAGGAAAGGAAAGGAAACAAGACTGAAATTCCCTCTCCAGCTGCTTGTGGCACATCTGTTGGAGATGTCCATGTTATTAATGCGTATGCACTGACGTGCACACACACACATATCTCTGTTAGTTTGTCAGACTGTGCAGATTTAAGATGCCACTGGCTGTTTTCTTATTCTTTATAGCTCCAGTCCAATCCATTATAGGCTGGACGTGAGATCGGCTCAACAACAAATGTGTGCCAGCTCCATCATATGATGGAAGCTATATTTCTATTTAAAGGATGGTGTTATTGTAGATCTTGGCAAACACTGGTCAAGATAAGCCTGCTTTGTCAACCTACTCTGATTTACCACGTGCAGTAGTTCCGGTTAATATGGATTAGCATACGACCTGCAGAAGCTTTGCTAATGTGTACAGTACACTGTCTAGCTGATAAAAGGTTCAGCTAAGGCCAACGTCTTATAGGAAGGGTTATCTGAAGATAAAACTGACGCTGTCATATCATTTTCCTCTGCGAAAGGCTCATAGAAATAAACAGTATATTAAATATAAATTTGTGAGCACAGTATTACAATACGATACCTTCCGTCGGTGAGATGGCACTATAAAGAAGGTTTCAATTTCATGTTTTTGGAGGAAGGCGTTCCTTTCATGTCCGTTTCCAGGCTCCACCTCATAATCTCCATTTAGGCACTCCAGCGTGGATCTGGTGATGTGGACTTTCCTGCAGAGCACAGGAACAGGCAGGACAGGATAATATACACAAGACAAGTAGACTCATAGCCACTGCAGCAGCAGTTATGTGCATTTTGGCACAAACTGTTCAGGGCAGGTCATCTGCAAAAGAGTTTTACAGGAGGCATGAGGGCTGACATCTTGCTCCTGTAGGCAATTTGCAAAAATGAAAAGATGACAAGACTTACTTTAGGATACTGAAAAAAAATGTCATTCTGCTTATAACGCAACATTATGTAACATTTTTACCATAAAATAACAGATTCAAAATCATTTTGATGGTACAGTGTTTTGTAATAGGGTGAATGGTGTCTCTGCACCCCCATCATTTGTTTCTGCACTATGTAACTTAAGTGAGAGAGGATCACAGCATTACATACATGTTTACTTCAGCATACAAGTTTTCAACACATAACATTGTTACAATGTTTACATTTTTAACCCTATTCATTCCCGGTTTAAAAGTGCATGGAATTTAAGCCATTTTTTCTCATAATCTGAGCCAGATATTTCCACTTTAGTAGCACTTACATACACCAAACTATCCAGTTTTATTCCTATCCATAGCTCCTGAGGTTTACTGAGGGATTTGTTCACACAGTATATCACTCAGAGCCTGATTGATTTAACAATTTATACAAAAAATATGGGGAAAATGCATTTTTAATGGCTGTTGACAGTATTCTCTGATTTATAGACTGATAAAAAGAGATTGTCAACAAAATGTAACAAGAATATTTTACCTAATTTTATCCAATGTTTAGCATATTTAAACACACAATTTTTAGAAAACTTAAATGCAAAATTTAATCATCTTAATGTAAGTAATCAACTGGGAAAATGTCTATCAATTAAAAGTTTTTACTCTATTCACCAGTAGTGTCTAGGTTTCAATAGTTGCTTCTAGCTTCCATAATCAGTTACAATCCTTTTTCCAGAGCACCAAAAAAATAAATAATGTATTCATCGGTGTAGAGGTTTGTAAAAAAAAAAAAAAAAAAAAAGTCCAGTACTTACCCAGGTAGTCCTCCAGCCTCCATCACATTGGCTAGGGTCACATCATTGGACCACACATCATATTGCCATTTCCTGAGGCCCAGCACTCCACATAGCACCCGACCTGTATGCAAGCCCACGCGCATGTTTAGGTTGACTTCAGTGGCCTCGGCTACTGACCTGCAGGGGCAGAACACGTGGAGGGTTGGAGTGAGGTTGTAGGATCAAATCCATATCAGTATGGACAGTATATCTGTAATTAGGCAATTCAAGAAAAGAAGTATTTATGTATGATGATTGAGGTCAGATACAGGCGACGAACACACGTCCTGAACTCAGAATAAGATCAAATCTGTTACTACAGGCATTCTTTGTAAATACTGTATGTCAGTCCGTCAAGAACAAAAAAGTCTTCAAAAAATTCTCTACTTTGCTCTAACATCCCAAAATAGACTGGAAGAACAAAACAGACTGCTAAGTTAAGCATTTCTATTTAATCAGTGTTGAGGAAAAAGTCTAATCTTAATTAGCAGGCTTTCAGTCAAGTCATGAAAGTATCTGATATTATCTTCTGCTGCATCTCAATCTCTCACTTTCTTTTTGTCCTTTTTTTCACACTTCCAAACAACGCAGGCTATGCAGAGAGAGGAAACACTTTCAAGCTCAGTAAAATTGCTTATTTTCTTCCACCAGTAAAGCCTTTTCTCCCACCCAACTGTGGTTCTGCTCGCTCAAATGTTCAGTGTTAGAATTAAATCGCAGCACACATGGCTAATCAGGCTGCAGTTTGCTCTACTTGAAGGAAATCTCTCAACATGGACTCAGTTAAACAGTGTGTTTGGATAACAAATAACAATGAGAAGGACGATTTTAGTGCAAAAGCATATTCTGTTGAACAGATGGACAGATAAAGATTACAACAATAAAACAATTCGATATGTCACTTTCAATATATATATTAAAAAAAACAATATGAAATGAAAGACCCAAACAAATATGAACACTCACGTTATGGTGTCGATCATGTCCAGACCCATCTCGACACAGCAGTGGGCGTGGTCGGTCTTGGGTTGGGTCAGTCCAGACACACAGTAGTAACAATCCCCCAGGATTTTAATCCTGCGACAGTGGTTCTCCTGCAAACCAAAAAACAGCGTTATAATGAAGTACTGTAGTGCTGCAGGGATGCCCTGGCCTATAAATCCTGTTCTTCAGATAGAAGAAGAAGAAGACTTTTTCTTTACATCAAACAAATGTAACATCATCATGATTTTGATCTTGACTTGTATTTCCTTGACGGCCATTGGTGCGACCTGTATGGGGGGCTTGGACACCGTTAAAACCTGCCTGTAGGTCTAGTTATTATATAATTCTTCCTTTGGTCGAAGTGGTACTGCAGCATACACCATCATAGTTATGCAGGTGAAATTTCAGGGGTGGTATAGAACCCTGCACGAACCTAAGACACCAAAAAACACACGTCCACCGCCAAGGTAGGTGCATTTTGGCCAATGACTCTCACATGTACATTCACGTGTAGGACAAGATCTTACATGTGATTCAACATCTTCCTCAAAAAAGAAATCAGCCAATCAGTAACAAGATCAACTTCACAAAACAAGTCATGGTACAGCACTTCTGGCCTTTCACAGGATTCAAAATGAACCTTTAATCATCATAGTCGGCTCATTTATTACTAAAAACCTTTATAACAGGACCAAAAGGCATCACTCTTCTAGCTCAATCAAAATTGCAGCAACAGTGTTGTTTGTGTTAAAAAAATTCTGACATTTAATTATAGTTTATCCATTACACTGATTACACCGATCCATATCCATCAGTGTAATTTATAAAGTATCGCTTCAAGCTACCCGTTGCTGCAAGTAACAAGGTCGATTGAGTTCATGGTGCAGGAGTTATAGCCTTTCAAAATAGGAAGGTTTTTACCTTAAAGTGTAACATCATCATCATCATAAAAAATCTGTCTTCACCAAACATTTCAAGCTAATCACACTTGTGATGTAAGAGTTTAACGATATATACTTTCTTAAAAGTTGTACGATTAATTCCAGTTCTTATAGGCCACAATGGATATTTTGTAATGACAGCTTTCGGACAATATTGGCACATTTTTTGGGATTATACGTACTTTGAAACATTAGAATAAAGTGAACAACAACATTTTTCAAAAATCTGCTGGCCACAGTGAAACACCAACACAACAGTAAACTCTTCTTGCCAAGAGTTAGATGAGATAAGATCAATAGTGTGCCTCTATGATCCTTTTGCTCCTTCACATCTACATTTCGTGGAATATATAGGCTGCAACATAGTACAGAGATGAGTATTTATAAGATATAGGTTAGAGCATATTAGAGATCCACAACAAAGCTGACAGAAGGGCACAAAAAAGCCTGAAACTCATAAATAACCTTGGCATAAATAAGTGTTTATGCCAGCATGGTAGTAGACAGCATGCTGGCAACACCTGCTGTGTGGTTCGAAATGACCAATTGCAAAAAATGTTGGAGGCAACGGAGTAACAGTACCCAACCAAAGACTCATGTCCGATGTATATATAGGTTTACATATTGGCACAAAATCCGAGAGACAGAGGCAGTCAATAAAGTAAAAGACCGTTAGAACACAACAGCCATGACACATGGACTGATCACATGTTCATTGTCCCATGCAAATTCTCGAGACTTTGAACTTGAACAACACAACACCGAAATGGTTCCCACACCTGCAGCACCAAATCAACGGCTCAGCCTCACTTTGGGGAATAAGGTGAGTCACTCTCTCACTCTAAGCAGTGGCATGAAAAGGCGGCTCACAAACGTAACCCATTATTAGAGGATATGAGCAACAGACGCTCATTTTACCAGGGAGACCGGGTTTACCATGGATGCCTCCTCATAACCCTTTATTGTTTCCATGGAGGTAATGGGATCGCTGGCCATGCATGTGACGAGCACAAAGACTCATAATTATGCACAATGGTGGGCACAAGACAAGATGGATGCTCTATTTTTAACATGCGAGCCATGTGAGTTTCAGAAAAAGAGAGACAGCTCGTGATCGTCGGCTGCAAATATTTGCCGGTCATGCTTTCGTGGCATGGAGGCCCACCACGTGCCGGTCATGTAAAATATAATGTTGGACACAAAGGTATAAAGTAAAAAGCACTCAGCAGCAGTATTGTAGACTGTTGAGCAGCTCTTTGTAGTTCTGCTCTGACAAAGGCAGCTTCTGTTCAAATATTTTAGGAAATATTTGAATCCCAAAATGAAATAATAACTACTGATCTCATTCAAAAAGATCTCAAAATTATTTGAGATATAATAATTAGGTACTTAGATAAACATCATGCTGATTAATTAAGGTTAAGGAACACATATTAACCATTAATCAGTTACCTATTAGCATGCATATTAGTAGCATTTTGGCTCTTTATCAGTCATTATAAAACACTCATGGATGCCTTATCCTGCATGACCATCTTCTACAGCTACAAGGCCATTACCTCATGGTTTTCTAACCTTCTTATTACTGCTTATTGATAGTAAGTAAGGAAGTTGTTGTACATAAATTAAGATCTTAATATGCTTTGCTCAGTATGGGCCCTTAATAACATTTAATAAATATGTTCGTGCAGAATTAGTGTTGTTAAGATAATGGAATTTCTAACTACAAAACAATATCTTGAAAAATATCAATGTTTTATAGCATTTTTGAGAAATAAAACAATGCTGGGCATTGCAGATATGATAATTTATTTCCTTGGCTAGAAGAAGAGAACAGCAGAAAGACTTGTGAACATTAAATATTACACTTTTTTTTAGAAAATGTCTTTTCGTCTTTGGATTAAGCCTTTAAAAATAAGATGTGTATGTGTCAATTGGCTGTCGGAAAGAAGAGAGGGCAGGAATATGCAGCTGGTGGAGGTGTACTGATATACATATGACCCTTTTAAAACCTTTGGTCAATGGAATGAGCTTGGTGCTAAAATAACAACAAAATATCTTATCGTCAAAGTTGTCTTTTTCTCCCCTATATCGTCCACTGAAAATGCAGAGCTTCTTTTTGAACTTCACTTATTTTGAGAATACTTGCTGTTGGTGGAGCTCTATGGACCCTCAATTTCTGACAGACGCCTAGAATGGGTGTCAAAAGCAACTTATGAGTCACATAGGTCGAAAAACTATTTACCTAAACATTTAAACTGGGTGTCCTGAAACTCGGTCTCAATGTATTTACTTCCTTGTTTGAAGTCTTCCACATCTTTATTTGGCAATATAAACTTTTTCGAACGGAGCCAAAAGAGGTCTATTGACTATCACGTAACTGTTGGTAATATTTTAATGTAAATGAAATGTAGTGATCACAATGGGACATACCTGATTAGATAAATAAAGGTTACTCAGGTCTCTAACTAAGGTCAGAGTGGAGCAGTAGCAGATGGTGCTACAGTGAGGCATGGTTGAAGCTACAGGAAGCAGGGAAAGCCCTGGTACTTATAGAGTCTCCTACTCTGTACTTTTCCTGTGCTAATCTGCACTGTGAGGGCTTAGGAGCTGATTCAGTCACAAGCTGGATTACCACCGTCATGTGACTGAAGCATTGTGGGCAATCTGGGTGGTCATCAGCGAAGAAGAAAGATGAGTAGAGTGTATTAAGCACAGGTAGAGTCAGACACCTATTACCACTAGAAAAGGAAGCACAGGCAATATATTTTGGATATTTTGTTTTGTTTTCGCTGAGGTCAGACTATATTTAGAGCAGGTGTAGCTGTATTACCAGGCACCTTACATACAGTAAACCCATACGCTTGCAGAGATGCAAATAAGCAAACGCTTCGGTGCGCACAGACAAAGAGAGGGAGACAAAGAGGGACAGAGACAGGGAAGGGGAATATTCAGTGAATGATGATGAAGGAAAAGATGAGCCAGCTGAGAGAGGCAGCAGTTCATTTCCTATGAGGCCCCAAAGGAGAGAGCGGTACACACCGTGCTTTGTCTGTCATACAAAGACAAAGATCAGTGCTGTGTACACATTATTGATGAGGCCAAAGATTAGGGTTTCCACTCCTGTAGCTTCGGGTGGTTGAAAGGACAGGCTGTCTGTCTCCAGCTGTTTGACTGTGTAGATTTATAGCGTGTGTTTTCAACACTTTTCTCACGCACTCACACTATTTTATGCATACTATATCAGAACATTACATAGATTTGAAAGAAAAATGAGTCTACCTTGGTTCGTTGAATTACTTCGAGTCAACATTTCATCAATATCGGCAGACGATGATTCATTGCAAGGCGCCTCTGTTGGGCAAAATGTTTTTGAAAAAGTTCTCTCGAGCTGCACTGACTGGATATTTTCCTTTTGGTCACCAGCTCTCTTATTGATTTGAATTCATATGCAATCATTTATGTGCAACAACAAAATGAATAATATATCAACACTTCCTCCTCCCACCACAACCTGGTGGGTTGGAGTGAGCAGCTGTTGGAGATCTGTGAAGTAAACCTATATGGATATATTTAACAGATATGGCGGATATGACAGATAACGACCGCTCAGTGTTCAGATATTTCTTTTCAAAGATAGCATTGGAAATAAGGAACACCATTTTCTTGGAATGATATAAAAAACATACAATTAAGCTATTACAACTTATAAACAAATTCTCTGCCATGACTGCTTCAGTTTTAGACCCCAGCTTATGGAAGTGCAAGATGCTTTACGGTCACTGAAATGGCAGCCATCATATCTTGATTTTGTTTTTTTTCTTGAAACAGAAACATTTTTCCTGTCGTACTCCTCCCTCAAGAACTGAAGCTTGCTTGTTTGGTTTGGGTTTTGCTTCAGTCCACAGTTTTCTCACTCGCAGGCGCCTGAGGGGGAAACTGCAGGACTCGACAGTGATCCTTGCACCTGCTCGTGAGAGAAACCCAAACAGGGTTATTTGAGTTGTGTTTACACCCAGACTTTGGTTTTCCAGCAGGCAGCTGTCACAGTGTGGGCAGTGAGCAGTCCTTGTGCTCAATTTAAAAATATCACAAATTTTTATTAGCCTCCTAACCACTTGTATTTGTTCTATTTTTCTTGGCATAGGATTTTATATTATATAAACCTGCAGATGTACAAATGATCACGTCTAGATTTGGAAAAGGTTTCCTAAAGTTAACTTTTTGCAGAATTACGCTTTCTTTGAGAATATAATTGTGTGTATTTCAATTTCTTTCACAATCTTTACAAAAACTTGTTTCCTCACAAAAAGAGATTACGACTGACATTGCACCACATCAGGTTACCATGTCTTTGCTCTGTCAGTTCTGACAGTAAATGATGTACTCACAGTATCATGTCTAAACAGTGAATGATAGTTCTCACTATCAAATGTCAGATATGCTTCTTGGGTTGAGTGTTATTTGCTTAAAAATAGTTGTAAAAAGTGACACACTACAAAGAGCTCCTTGATTTGAAATAATGTGATTAATCATCTTGTTTTAAAAGTTATTTACTCATTTCTATCTTTGAACTCATTTATATTCTTAAATTGATCATGAATTAGGCCTCAATTAGTCAGGAAACCTTAAAATTGAGTTATGTACTGGTTAAACAGGCTCCATATATACCATTCTTGCCCAGAGAACAAGTGAGCAGCAGGGGCAGTGACATTGCCATTGTTTAGCCGCTAACAGAGAACCAGAAAGCACACAGCCCCTGAGCCCAATAAAAAGTACCACTGTGGCAGCAACACATACCTGTAGTTGCTAACGTTAGCATAAAGCATACAGCCCCTGAGTCAAACAGAGCTGCGGTGGCAGCAACAGCCTCCTTCAGCGGCTAACGTTAGCACAAAGCACACACCCTCTGAGCCGAACAGAGCTGCGGTGGCAGCAACAGCCTCCTGCAGCGGCTTACATCAGCTCAAAGCAAACAGCCCCTGAACCAAGCTAACCCAGACTGAGGTTAAGTTCGTGATGGCTTTTTTGCTTATGTTTATATGATTGTGGCATTTAACAGAGTTGTTTATTTATGCATTTATTGGACTAAAAAAGCTAAGAGAGCTTGTGAAACGTAACGAACTAGCTGTAAACACATCCGCTATCTCCCAGCTGAAGGGAGGAGGTGGGATTTTTATTGGTTGGATACTTTGAAAATTTTGCTTGCTCTCACTGGTTTTTAAAATCTTACCATCCCGAGCTTTAAGAATGAGAAAAAGAATATTTTTCTAAAAATCCAATGCATTCACTTATTACTGAGCTATAGCCAGTCTAATAATTTGATCTAAAAAACAGCATTTTCCACTCATTTCAAACCTTTGAGCACTTAGTATTTCCAGACTAAATTTACTTATTTCAAGATGTCTTGTCTTATCATTCATATTCTGCAGTGCAGGGATACAAATATGCCACGTTTTGTGTAAACAGCAGCGCACATTCACGCACAGCACATGTGGCGCAGGCCTTTTTGTAAGCTTTCACAGTCATACGTATATGTGAATGAAAAAAGGGAACTCTGACTTGTCGAGGAAGTAAGAGGCAGCAGATAGATACATCACTGAGCTGTCCTAAAAATGGAAACATGAGAGAGGAAGAGAGTGCAGAGAACCACGGGGCATAAAAGACACAGTTGAGGGAAGTAGGCTGCTGCATGTCAATCAAGGAGCCGAGAAACAAGGAGCGGAGGAGTCTTAAAGCTGTGATGCAGGGAGGTGTTGCGAGAGGAGAGAAAAGAAGAGAGACAAGAATGAAAAAGCTTTGTGAAAGTCTGCCATGGAAACAGCGACGGCACATGCACACATGCATACACACACATGCTTACAGACACAGAAGCACATCCAGTCCAGAGCTATTAATGTTATATAGCATCACGGCAACCATAAATTAATCACAGAGTCCCTCTCACAACAGAAACTGTTGTTTCGGGTGCTGGACAGACTGTGGGAAACTCAGCCAGGGAGAGGAAGTGTTTATCGTGTGAGAGGGGCGACCAGTTGGTGTGTTAATTTGCATTCTCTTAATAAATCTATCCCTTCTATCACTTTCTTAAAAAGCAAACAATGTCATTATTATTGTGACGGCTATGTTAATCTTTAACGCTTCCTGTATTTAGACTCGCACAGAAAAGTTCCCAAGCCATGTACGACATAAATATGTGCCTATTCTGTGTAGCCAGTCTCGGTGTTATATTTCCACTACTTCAACACGGACCGAGTTTGGATAGTGATAAGGTTTCAAAGCTTTCCTGAGATGTTTGCGCCCCTTGTCTTGGATCTCAGCGGTAGTCGGCAGATTCTCAGCCTGGTGGTGAAGAGTTATAATTACTCCCAGCTTGTGTTCTTGTGGGTGGTGGGAATCAAACAGCAAATACTTATCAGTGTGAGTGGGTTCCCTGTAAACTTCAATTTTCAAGCTACGCTCCCAACTGAATATGGCACAGTGCAAGAGAGAAATAGTATTGGTTTTTTTTCTCCCTCTAAGTGAAATGTCCACTCTGAAAAGGCTCACAATCTACATATCTCATCAGGCGTTATCAACATGTGTATTTAACACAATTGTCTTGGGCAGCACTAAACCCAGGATGCAGTGAAAGTGCTCCGCATGAAACTTGTTTTTAGCTGCACACAGCCGGAAGAGAAAAAATGAGTTTCAAATTCTCACCAGTACACTTCTGAGTAAAATCAAAGCCTCTTTGACACAGCTAACCAGAAATAGTGCACTAGTGATAATTGATATGGAGATGAGGTTGAAAAAGTGGCAAACTGTTCCTAAATGCTCAATCACAAAAATGTCTATTTTTATCTGATGCATGTGA
Organism: Pagrus major; assembly: GCF_040436345.1. NCBI lineage: Eukaryota > Metazoa > Chordata > Actinopteri > Spariformes > Sparidae > Pagrus > Pagrus major. The sequence continues at coordinate 21,817,528 of NC_133235.1, read as the reverse complement.
AATTCGTGTACGTGTTTGAAAGCTACCTGGGGTTAAAACGAGATGAGACTGTAATGTGAGTGGAAGCTTTCTGATAAAGCTTGGGTCATTTTTTTGCAGCCTAATCTTTGTTTATGTTAAAAATTTTGCCAGATAGCTTGAGGAGAGGAGAGGAGAGGAGAGGAGAGGAGAGGAGAGGAGAGGAGAGGAGAGGAGAGGAGAGGAGAGGAGAGGAGAGGAGACTTGGTCTACTACATCAACAGCACTTTAGGAGAACACTGCGTTCCTGGCCCACTTCCCATGCAGCTTGACAAGTCCAAAGAGTGGACAGGTGGTGTGGGGATGGTGCTGGAATGGTATTATGAGACGATGCCCAGTGGCCATGTGGCATCGCCCGCTCTTCATATGGAACGAGAAGAGTCTGAGTGCCCACAGTGACCACGGCTATGAGTCACTGGCACTGCCACTTCCTGCCAAAATGGATCAGAATGAGTGGGGCTTTGGGTCAGGGCAAGGCTAGAACGTTTGAAGACAGTTTTGGCGGCTGCGGACAGCCTTTCAGTGTAACACGAGGATCCCAGCTAGCAGCCAATCAGATCAATGTATTCAGTTGTAACCAAATGAACGAGACAGCTCGAATCAAAACAGCGAGACGTTTCATGCCTGGATGTGGAGGGGATGGTTACAGGCGACAAGGCTGGCAAACCAGTGATCATAGTTCAAGACTGTGCATCAACATTTGTTCAACAAGTGTGAAACAATTGGATACTGTATAGGGACTGCAGAGCTAAAATATTTGTAAACGTGACACCCCTTTTGTGGCGACAAAAACTGAATATTTTTGACAGGAAGTCGGGACATGTGCATCCATGTTTGTGGCGACAACGACTGTTGCTTTTAACAAGACCTCAGGGCAATTTCCAGCCGTGTTTGTGGCAACAAAAACAGGTATTTTAAGCCAAATCATGATCTTTTCCTCACCCTAACCAAGTGTTTTTTGTGCCCAAACCTAACCAGACCATAACTACAGCGTTTATCACAAGATACAATTGTCATGGTTTGAGTTTTTGGTTGAGTTATTTCCTGTTTGATTTTGTAGTTCTCTCCTCATGTGTCATGTTTTGCTTTTTCCCTGTCTATTTCAGCCTGTGTTTTTCTCTCACTCTTTGTCAGTTTGTCTTTTCTGTTTCCTCGTGTCAGTCCTGTATTCTCCTCGAGTTCCCAGCACTTCATTGGTTTGTTTTCATATTTTTTGCCTTTCGCTTCTTGCATTTGGTATTTTTAAGACTTTTGGGATTACAGCTTACTTTATTAAAGCTTGCCTTTTGTTCTGTTACCTGCCTGACTTTGTGTGTTTGCATTTGGGTCCTATTTCCATAACTGTGACGGTACGGATTGACCAAACATGGACCCAGCAGGCACAATTTCAAATGAGCTTTTGGACTTCATCGAGGCCCTAATGTGCATGAAGGGAGGAAGTGAGAAGCAAAACATGACACATGAGGAGAGAACTACAAAATAAAACAGGAAATAACTAAACCAACACACAAAGTAAAACAAATATAAAGCTTGAACATATCAGCAGTCACACTTTGCCAACATTTATTCTGGTGTCTGGTTAGCAACTTATCTGGAAATGTAATGACAGTTATTTGACACGTGATGAGAGAGGCCCTCTCTTTTTTAGTCAGTTCTAATTTTGAGCCTGTAAACAAACAAGCTAAAAATAGCAGCTCTCGACACAGCCAAGTAAAACCTTCTATGAAAGCAAAAAAGGGTTAGTTGTAATCCTGTGGATTAATGGATTTGACAAGGGCATGTGCCTAGTGTAAGTAATAGAGGCCAGATTACATGTAGATAAGGCTGTGGCAGGGTGATCTGCAGGGGCTCAACCTTCTCACCAAACAAAGATACTGTACGTGTCAGCCAAACTGAAAGTGTTGCAGACGGAGGGATATTGCACCTTGTCTGGAGATGTGCTCTGATTCTGATTAACTTAAGGCAAAAGCACGTCATAGTACCTGCTGTGTTTTGATTAAAAGATTTTGCAGCGCGACCACTGACGGCGTCACATTTGAGAGCGACTAGATTAACCGCAGCGGCCGAATTCACAGTGAAAGTTGAGAGGATTTTCAGCAACAAAATCACAAAGGGAGAAATATAGACAGATGGGAGAGCTGAAAATCTTTTACACATGCGAACCAAGAGAGATTGGGACAACAAGTGCAACTCAGTGGCCCCTTCATTGAGTTCATTCACACTACCCGAGTGGAGGCGAGGTTTAGCCCTGGGTAAATCTGGCCTAGATTAAAAAGGTCTGTCAACTCCTCCTCAAATGAAGCACTGGATAATCATATTAAGCATCATATGGGCTTCCATTATTCAGTGTGACATCATGCTAAGCTGGTACTATAGTGGCATGTGCCAACTGCCTGTGGCCTGAGCAGTGCATGCACACACACACACACACACACACACACACACACACACACACACACACACACCCTTCCCGCGTCAAAATTTGGACAAAATGTAGACACAGAGAAAAAGAGCAGCTTTCTATGCCAACAGTGGCTCTAATTGAGGGATATGTGTTCAAGGAAGGGAAACAGACTCACCGTGGCGAGCTCATCAAACTTTCCAAACAGCTCATTCAGCAGTTTAACCAGTTCCTGGGCCGTGCACTGGGAGGCCAGGCTGGTGAAACCGACTATATCTGCAAACAGGATGCTGCAACAGAGAGAGAGAGAGAGAGAAAGAGTAGAATTAGTGGAAGCCTGATCAGATTAGCTCTCAGGAATTTGTTTAAAATGACATTAAGGAAGCCTGAGATGGAGTCAATTTGAACACTCTCCTTGGATGATTAAAGAGAGACAAGTCAAACTTTCAAATTAATGACCTGCAGCAGCAAAAAAAAATAAAAGAAATAAAACAGAGAGAGAGAGTCTGCTCCGTTCTCCAACTGACTGGCAGCGCAGTCAAGCAGAGCGACTCAAAATAGAAGCGAGAGCATTCTCATGGGGATCAAGGAGGAGACATGTCCTGTTAGGAGCTGGTGAGGAGCTGTTCTGGGATATAATGCAACCAACAAGGCACTGTCACCGTCTCCAGGTGAACTTGTATTCCCTTTTGACAGCTGGTATATTGGACTGAAAGTGCTTTAGGTTCAAAGTTGAACTGAAAGTAAAATTCTTTTTCATATATGCTTTTTTTTTACAGGTGTACAGAAGTATTGTGCTGTGACAATCAGGTAATGGTAACGAGCGAGGCTTCCACTGTCTGAGTTTCCCAGGGTGGCGAAGTCATTACCTGCCCTCCTCTGCCTGTGATTGGCTAATACTTGTTGCGTTTGTTGGTTGGGTTGGTTAGGTTTAGCCTTAATGAGTGAGATTGGTTAGGCCGAAGGAAAGATTATCAGGGTAAGCCAATCAGAGGCAAAATCCTGGGAAAAAAAATTATTGCATCAGAGTGGAAGCTAGTTAGCCTAGCATTTTGCACGGGAAAGTCCAAAAGCCAACCGTCTGCTTCATCACAGCTGAACCGGGAAACATATCCACCAATCGCGTTGTTAAAACTGACGCGAGCACACAGTTGGGATTCACAGCGGTTTCAACTGACTTGGAGTGGCTGCAGATGGACTTCTAATAGGCATGGGAGAGGAGGATATCATGCAAATGCACAGAGAAATACAAATACACCAAGAAAGATGAGGTGAATCAAACATTAAACATTAAACTTTGCATTTATTCAAGTGCTGTGGCAGGAAAGACTCCTTTCAAACTGGTTGTCTGAGGTCTGGTGTGCCTGTAGTGTGCATCATAAAAAGTCTTAAACTACTAAAAGTACAAAACCAGCGCCTTGTTGCAAAGCCAAGAAAGCCAAGGAAACTGTTTCCACAAATATGCCCAAACTTTTAAAACATTAAAAACCCTATGCATTTGTGTGTGTTGTTTGTGATTTCTGCTGATGAGCTCATTTGTCATGTTTCATTAAAACTTGACAACGGGCCCTGAAGGAAAGGTTACCTGTGCTGAAAACTCTGGTGTCTTAATATGGCCCCGCTGCCCCTGAGAGACGACTCACTATCAATCTACATCAGAGCGGAGCAGGAACTTTTACCATGAGGGATTCGCCCTGAGTGCTAGGTGGCGACGGAGGGTGTGAAAGGGATTAGTCATCAAACTCTGGCTGTCCTGAACAACTCGCATGTCTGCGGCGCTGTCTGCATGTGGGCTGGAGTCTTCGCAGTGTGACAGAGTGCTGGATCTCGAAGAAGGAGCTGCTAAATGTCATTTTGTTGTCTCACAGATGTCACGGTAACGAGGGGGAACGGATTCAATTTGTGTGAATGTTTTAATTGGTGACCATCTGCGGCTGACAAATATTTGAAACGTTAAATACTGTGGTGGAGTAAACACTCAAAGTTCAAGCCACTAAAACTCTGACAAGAACTGAAGTGATGCTATAGCATATTTCATATCGGTGGGAAAAATGAAAAGATCTGATCTCTCTAATCTCTTTCTCTGATGTGATATTAAACGCCAATATAGTTGCCTTGCACACACATCCTCCTGCAAAGTGACACATGTCTCAGTTTGTGCTCTCCCTGCTGTATGTTGAACTGGTAACGTGCTGCAGAGAGCCTCCCATTGAGTGCATGGTCCCAATGTCTCGTGACCCCACGTGAACTTCTCTGACCTCAGTTATTCTTGGCCCCAGTTAAACCACACGCGCACCATTGTCACTGCTTTCACATGAGGCACTCATGACGTACGAGGCGCCACAACACTGTACAGTGGGAGATGTGGGCCTTGTTGGAAAAAAATGCAACAGAACAGCCCTTTAAATCAGAATGTTCAGCAGAAAACTTCACTGATATAGTCCCTGATTAGGAAAGACACAAAAATATACTACCATGCCATGACGGCCTGTAGAAAATGTTCTGCGATCAGCTTGTTATATGGGTCAAAAGATGCTGCTAAATTCAAAATAAGCCACAAATGTTGTGTTGCTGCATCTTCAGCTCTTAAAAATGTTTATGATTAAGTACCTTGAACATGAGCAGCTTGTTCTGCTTAGCACATCATAAAGGTACGTAAATCTAGTAAATATACATTAGCACACATGAGAATACTCGGTAATTAGTATCCAGATTCACGTGTGCTCCGGCAGGGACATTAAATCACAATGAGTGTGTACCGAGCATGCAGTTAATACCACATACATCTGGGGCTTATTTTAACCTACAGAGCATCGACTAGTTGACTCGCTGTACGTTGCCAGAGATATTTGAGATAGACTTTGTTTTAATGAGTTGGAGCACTGAAAGGCGCAGAGATGGCAGGCTGTGAACTTCTGTATCTGATTTTGAATATCCTCCAGCAAAAACTTCAAAACAAACACCGCAGCACTCTTGGCAGCAGCTATAAGTTTCGCCTTTGCCTATCACCAAACCTACTGTACTGTACTGCACTATATTCACTGCTCAAGGTCAAAACCACATCCCCAATGCAAGTGTCTGACTCAGTAAACTCTATTATCTACAGCAGGCAAAGCACTGCAAATTCAAATGATTAAGCCATGTAATACAAACATGATTTTCCCCAAGGTAACTTCTCTCATGTCTAATATTGTCTAATTCGACCTCCCTCAGACCCTCATCCATTATTTCCTCTCCACTGGCACATATTTGAGCAAAGTTATTCCCCTAATTATGTATGTTAATCTCCGTTTTCCCTCTGTGGAAGGCATTACTGGAGTTATTTTGGCTGACGTTATTTCAATTAGTGGAAGACAAGCCTCTTGCCAACTCAAGGGTTAAGTTTGGACCGGCCCCTCCAGAGCCCCAGAACACCCCAGTGTGTGCTGATGTCAGGCCAATAAAGGGGCCAGCACAGCAGAGTGTGAGAGATCCAAATCACACATTTTAGAAGGGGAAACTGTAACTTATCTGTGATAGTACTGTATGAGTGAGCTGCTGGAGACATCAGTGACCCAAGTAGGTCACATTTAAAACAGAATGACATACTCTAGATTTTTCTGATGTTTCTCTTCAGTGAACTCATTTGTTTTTAGGCATTTTAGAGTGCTGCAAGAATTTTTGCATTTTTGCACTTCCTGGTCTCAAAATCAGTGGGGTTTTTTTGAATGGCTTTTTGGTTTAGATAAGATAGAACTTAGATACAACTTTATTAGGATGCCTGAAATAAGGTCTAAGGTTTAACAGGTTATCATGTTTAAAATATGTCAGTAAATACCCCACATGTGAGTTTTTAAGCGTGTCTTTGTGTCTTTCGAAAAGGCAGTTGCTAACAAGAGGCTAAATGAGACTAGAGAGGTTGTCGTGGGACACCATTATGCCGAACACAGAGACTCATCTACTTCATGTCTTTACAAGCGGACTTTAGTTGTATTCTAACTCGAACTTTCCAACTTGTATATTGATACATTTATCGTAAAGTGTAGTTTGTTTATAGCCTAATGTCCGCTTTTACTTCTGGCGGTCGCATTTACGCCCTTAAAAATAATCAGAGTGGTGTTTGTTATCTTGCTGAACAAAACATGCGAGTATCATTTTTGTCGAGGGAACCAGGGAGATGCTAACTCCCGGGTTAACCTACAAAATACATCATCCCTGTTGCACTCTATTTGACGCAAACTTGAAAAAGCCTTTTATAAAGCTTCCTTCAATCTGAGCAACATAACGTCTATTTCGTAATGTGAATATTTTCATCAGCGGGAATTTGTCTTTAACTCGCATTAAACTGATGGTGGAATGAAACGTTATAAATACACATGCAGGAAATGCTCTTCCATTGAAACAACGATGTGATATTAAACTGCGCATGCTCATAATCGAGAGCATTTTTGAAAATATATGAGTTCCTGTATTACCACCACTAAAAATAATGAACATTTTAAGTCAATATGGGGCTGATATTTCTGATATCTCGTTTGTTACTTTGGAGTCATATTCTTTTTCTTTTAGTGAGTGATTACTACAATATCCCCCTGGCTGGATTTTAATCAGATCAAACACTGCCCACAGTCTCAGAAAGTAATGAAGAAAACTCGGAGTACATTGTGCTGCACACTGTTTACTTTCTAATTACAGTCCGCCCAAATCACATAAATCATGTCTGCATCCAGTCTAGATCACTCTCAAAGGGTGGCGCTATCTGAAGGAGTTCAAGGCACGAAAGTAATCAGCAGAGCTCCACTGAGATGTGTCCATATTTAACCGCCGTGCGTGCGCGCACACACGTGCGCAACACGCACAGGCAAACACACAGCGTTATGCAACAAGAATTTAGTCTCCATTGCATTTAATCCCCTGTAGCAACTTAATCCTGAGGCTAAGCAAACCCTTCTCCTCAAGCCTCCCTGCTGCTCTGAGAATACAGAAGAAAGGAGGAAGAGAAGAAGATAAGGAAAGGAAATGAGGAAATGTTGTAGCATGATAAAGGAGATCTGGCAATACAGTAAGAAACGCAGATTAAAGTAGATGATGAAGAGGAGAGAATTTATAGATTGCAGGGAATGGAGCAGAGAACGCCACGCTTTCTAACATACTGTTTACATGTGAAGGGTTAAAAGGTTGTTCACAGCTGCAGGTGTCAGAAGAGTGAAGGTCGTGACTCTGCAGATCTGCAGTTTTGGATTGTAACTAAGTGCATTTACTTAAGTACTTTACCAAGTAAGATTACCAGGTACTTTACTTGAACTTTACTGAGAATGTATCTCACACAGTATTAACATGCAAAACATATAATCAGTTTAGAAAATATGATTCATTGCTTAAGGTTAAACTAAACCAACGTAAATAAAGTAGTAAAATTAGCTCCAACATTGAAATGCTGCTCACATGTTAATGAATCTGTAACAATTAGACATAATAATAATAATAATATAACACAAGACCAAAGTAAATAAGCAACATTAAGACATTAAATGTGCTTAAACCAGCCCAATCAAGAGACTATCTGTTGGCACTGTAAATTTCTGCAAACCATGAATATGTTACATTTGTATGTTTTTTAAGAATCATATCAATACTTCCACAATACGTGTCATATCAGGTTCAGATCACATCATATGAGCGGATTTTCATGTCAGGAAGAGGAGGGGGTAGTGGTGGTGTGAGAGATGGACGAGACGCTGCCAAGACCATTGTTTGAGACGCACAATCTGATATGGCCGTGTTGGTGTTGTTCCTGGAATATCATAATTAATGTTGAACCAGGAGCATCAGTGAGACCGACCAATCATAGTTTTGCAATGTCATCGCTTAGCAACTTGGGCAAAAAGACCAGAAAAATACACACATGGGAGAAGTTATCCTTCCAGACACGTGTTTAACGATGTGAAAAGGTGTATTTTAACCCAAAGCATATTTTCCTAAACTTAATGGAGTATTTTAGTTCCCTATACCTAACCAAGCATTTAAGTTACCTGAACTAAACCAAGTATTTTAGTTCCCTAAACCTAAACAAGTATTCTAGTTCCCTAAACCTAACCAAGTATTTTACTTCCCTGGACCAAACCAAGTATTTTAGTTCCCCAAACCTAACCAAGTATTTTAGTTCCCTATACCTATCCAAGCATTTTACTTCCCTGGACCAAACCAAGTATTTTAGTTCCCCAAACCTAACCAAGTATTTTAGTTCCCTATACCTATCCAAGCATTTTAGTTTCTTAAAACTAACCAAGTATTTTAGTTCCCTATACCTATCCAAGCATTTTAGTTTCCTAAACCTAACCAAGTATTTTAGTTCCCTAAATCTAACCAAACAGCGACAGAAAAGTGAAAAGAAACCAAGACAAATAAGTAAATAAATAACACACTCAGCCATGACAGCTCGCTCCAGATTTGGACTTCCTGGAGCCACATTAGTTATGATGTTCCAGGAGCAACACCGACATGAGTCACAGAGCTTCTGTATGACGTCACAACAGTGTGATTGGTCACTTGCAGTGATGGCCCTGGAACAACATTAATTATAATATTCTAGGAGCAACAATAACACAACAATAACATGAGGACCATTTCCAGCTGTGCTTATGGTGTCACAGGCAAGTCGCTACATGATCTTTTCTTAACCCTGACCAAGTAGTTTTTGGACCTAAATCTAACCAGACCATCAGCACAGTGTTATCACAGATAAAGAAGATTACATTTAACATATTAACATATTCAACATATTTGCAGTTTGCAGAAACCTGGAGAATAGCTCAAACTGAAGGGCCAGCCCAGAGACATAAAATTGATTAATAGCTGGTGTGTTTGCTGGGAGGAAGAAAGGTGAGGTAAAAAAAGGCCGAGAGGGAGGATCGATGATGACATGAAGGCAAGAAGTTGGGGATTTACTGAGCAATCAAGGTTTTCCCAACTAATTCTGCTACAAATTGTGTCAGCTTTGTTTTGATACAGTACGGCAGCCAATGTCCTCTGAAAAAGCAGTTATTGTAAATTCTCAAAGAGAGACACTGGATCCAATAGAGAGAATATCCATTAACTAGAGATTGTGCTACTGTGAGATAATTTATGTGCGGTAGCGATGAACCTTTAGCAAAGAGTAATCCTAAGACAGAACACATCGCTCTCAAACTGCTGGCAACTGTACGGCACATAACAAAATACCAGAGGGAACTTCTCGTCACTAAGCATCACTTAATCTGCCCTTCTATTTCCCCAGTAGGATCCCTCACTCCAAAAGCCTTGTTTCCCCCAGGGGCTACTGAGATATGACAGCCAGGGAGTTGGCATATGCACCACTGGCATGTTAGCCTCAACGCAGAGAAATATGATCGGATTTGGGTTATTTCCTTTTTTTGCCCATATAGCATTTCTCTCCAAAATTTGCCCCCCATATTAAACAAAAGGAAAGCCTTATGTCTTTGGACTTTTCAGGACTGATAGCAAAGAAGTGACTCAGGGCCCAACCCTCGATATTCAACGTGAAGAATTAAATGTTTCAGTTTTTGCAGCCTGGGGCGCTGTTAATGTTTTAGGACACTGTTGGGTCGGATCACACTACACTGTGTAGCCCTAAGTGTTCTTTCCAAAGGACATGTTTGGTCAAGTTATACAGTTCATTTTCAGCATGCGCCATGATGCATCGAGACAGCGTTTATGCCACTACTTCTCCCATGGAGAATACAGTTTTGTACTAAAGACCACTGTTAAAATTGGTATAAGTTAAGACAATCCACAGCAAAGAGGGATTTAAATATCACTGGGATTGGTCTGCAGTCGTGTTGATGTGAGGATCCTACCTGACATTGTCATGGCGCTGGATGTAGATTTTGTGAAAGATCCTTTCTGGGGGCTTCAGGAAATCCTCTTTCATCTCCATAGCTACGTTCCTGGGCAACAGACTCATTAGCAGGCGCTCCTGAGTGTGTAAGCGTGTGTGTGTGTGTGTGTGTGTGTGTGTGTGTGTGTGTGTGTGTGTGTGTGTGTCAGAGGGAGAGAAAGAGAGAGAGAGAGAGCAAAGAAGTAAGTTAAAATATACATTCATACAGTCAAAGTTATCATAGGACAAAGTGTTAGTAGCGATAAGAAAATGTGCGAGACATAGAGGCATGAAATCTAACAGAAATGAATAATGTGTCGAAATGACTCACGGCACAAGAAAGAGAGGGGGGGAGGGGGTGGGGGTAAAAAAAAAACATAGACACACATCTCATTTTACCAATAGCTTGAGCTCAGGTGCCCGTACCTGTTTCTCGTTCTCGTCCTCCATGCGGAGTCTCTCCTCGATGCAGTTGCGAGCCTGCAGGAAGGCCTTCCTCTGGGCTCGTTCTGTCAGGATGCGCACAAACAGCCCTGACAGGTTGACACTGGTGAACAGCACTGTGTTGGCAACCAACTGCAGACAGGAGAAAAAAAAAATTTGATTTCCTGACACATACGGTGCTAGGCAGTCATTAGGAGACGCTGTGAATGTACCGACTATCAGACAATTTGTGTGTTTGTATACACTCTTCACACTTTATCTACGAGTGTGCTTAATAACCTTAGATGTGAGAAGAGGATTTGTAGTTTCACACATGTACAGTAAATTATCAAATTTTCAACATGTCATTTGATTGACGTGCGTACATGATGCTCATGCTCATTAGACAGTGACAGTGAAAGCGTGCCTCTCATTTTGAAGTCCTGAAACCAGGGTTTAAGTATCCTAAACGGAGGTTTAAGTAGAAGATCTTTTGAGATTTTTTTTCTATGAACGTATTTAGAATTAATTCCCCATTTCTTTTTTCCGACGTGAGCTGATATGAAAACTTTCTTTTAGAGATAATAATGCAGAATATGATGACACTACAGTTTATTGTTAAACTGTAACATATCCTGCCCCTGCTACATATCTTTGTGACAAGCGCTCGATAACCACATTTGTGAGATTATTACAAAAGATATGTATATATCAGCCGACATAACGATATCGGATTCTTTTAGTATCGCATCGGCCTCCAAAAATCCAATATCGGTCGGGGCTCTGTAATTAACTACTTAGATTCATAGCAACCAGTGTATAGAGCTACTGTATGGATCACTATTCCAAACACAGGTTTTACTTGTCTCACTTGGATTCTCTCATGTATGAAGCAAAATGATTGAAAACTAAATCCACAACAACAAACCTCCTCCTACATGAGAGATGGGCGAGAGGGTGGTGGGGCCTAATATTTCTCTATTTTGGGGTCTGTGACATTAAAACATTTCTGAATCCGTGCCCTGCTTCATCCATCACGGCGGATGCACAGCAGCATGACTGCTTCAACCTTGTGCAGGACACAAAAGAAAAGAGCATTTTTTTTTCTACTTGACGGAGGTCCGCTGGCTGCGACTTTGTACACAAACCAAACAAGGTCCTATATTCACCTCTAGAGTGTACACAAGCAAGCTGTCACCCCGGGCAGTAATTGTATATTCGTAAAGAATAAAGGTATTCATTCTCTTTATATCTCGGCTCGTTCATCATCAGTGTTTCTTTCTAAAGCTGGAGTCAACAGTGGAGCGTATTTGACCTCAGGAAAAGCTATTACAAATTACACTGTTCTTCACTTGTAAAAAATACAGTGTCATTTCAGGGCGTTGGTGTTTCAGCGAGCATCATAAATACACTGTCAAAGCTTTACACAGTATACACACAACTTCTCAACTTTAACAAACTTCTATCACTGCAGACAGGCATGTTTCCCAGTCCGATGAATAATGCATTGCCTTGAAAAGACTGTTTTTGGCAGCAGCGGTCTGTCTTTGTGCTTGGCAGGAGTGCTGGCGAGCATCGGCATGTTCAGACGATGCTCGAGTTACTCTACAGCCGCGAGTAAGTAAACGTTGGCATCGGAGTTGAGTGGTGTAAAACACTCACACCTCTGCTTATCTGTGGCGATAACCCCAATTTGACTCTGGACAGCCATAAATGATCCTCATGTGTTGCATTCAATGACAGTAAGATATACTGTAGCTCCCTGGGAAATTACAACCTTTATGTTGAAGAATGACTGTTTTCAGTGTGTGTTGTAGGGCCACGAGTTTTAATAAGAATATTAATAAGGTAATAATACAAGCTCTGAAATATTCATTTTTTCCATAACTGAATTAACAAGCTGTACTCAGAGGAAGTCTCCAGAACAGTGTTTGAATCTAGAAAGGTGGCAGGGTCCACCACATGTACACAAAGTAAAAATGATATGAAGTTGTGTTGTCCTTTAAGAGTTTAGTTTGTTAAAGCATTAAAAAAAAAAAATCAATCTTTCTCTTCTGATTCAAAATTCTCCCCCAAAACTACATAGTGCACCTTTAAGGTTGCAAACGTGTATCTAACATATTGAATATACAGTGTTTCATGTTTTCACTGTTATACTTAAATAAAAGACTCCTGGGCTTGGTTGTTGTTTATCGCAGCCGTTATAGTTTGACTATGTTTTGCATTAGGGTCTAATATAATAGCTGATCCGTGTTGTTCTCCTTCTTCTGTTTAACCAAGCCGGCTTTATCTAGACATGCAAGGTTGTAAACTAATGCCACATAACTCCAAACTTGTTAGTGTATCAATAAAATGTGGCAGTGAAAAGAATGGACTATATTCTTGACAGCACACAACAACAACAACAACAACTCAAGAGCAGGGAGTGAGAAATAACCAGTTTTTCAACCAAGTTATATTCTCCACGACAGTCGCTCCAGTAATAAGATATTTCAGGTAAAGCAGACAGTACTGCAGGCTGAGTGCCTGGGACCTCGGTGGGTGGTTGGTGCGAGCCTGGGCTGCGCGGGGTCATGCCACACAGCTCATCTCTAAGCTTAATGGATTAGCTATCTCTGGTAGTCCAGCTAACACTGTCCTTCACATGGCTACGCAGGTATCTCATAGCCTACGTACAGGGAAAAACAATCTCCTCGGCAAATACGCTGTCATCATCCGAGGGCGTGATGAACTGATCGCGTCTCAATTTTCCTTTGCCAAGAAATGCACAATCTTCGTGTCATACGGAGGCAGAAATGTTCCATTACCCCTGGAGGGTTTGACTGATGTGACATATCTTCTTTCCTCACACCTGATGACAGTCTGAAATGTGTGTGAGGGAGAGTGTGTGTGTGTGTGTGTGTGTGTGTGTGTGTGTGTGTGTGTGAGAGAGAGAGAGAGAGAGAGAGAGAGAGAGAGTGTTTCATTGTCACAGAAAAAGGTGCCAAGATATAAATGTACAGAGAGCAGTGTATCAATTTCTATTTCAGCTTGGGAAATGGCATGCATGACTCTGCCCTCTTTTTCACAACTGAAGCATATAGTGTGGTGAAAGTGAAAGTGTGTGTGAGTGTGTGTGTGTGTGTGTGTGTGCCCCTCTGTTTGCCCTACTTCAGGATGTCAGTCTTGTTCTTCATTCCCAGCCAGCTCCTTTGGGACTGAATCATATCCCTAGGGGAAACAGCCGTGAGCAAGTACAGACTGCTTTTTTTTTTTTTTTTGTCTTTCCTTGTTTTCTTTTAAGGAGCCTTCAGGTATGCACGACCACCCGCTGTGTCCTATACAGTAGTCCACTATAACCTCACTGTAGTAGAAGTCTTACCAGTCAAAAATATCTCATTACACTTAAAGGGGCACTACGTAGTTTGGGAGAAGAAATTCAAACTCAGAATTTTAACATTTACAATATTAATGAGGAAATAATATAAACTCAGAAATATTTATTTTTTACATAACGGAATAAACAAGCTGTTCTCAGAGGGAAATAATGTCCCCAGAACACTGTTTGAAGCTAGAAAGGCGGCAGGGTCCGCCACATATAAACAAAGTAAAAGAGTATGGAATTGTGTTGTCCTTTAAGGTCAGTTTGTTTATTCAGTTTATTCAGTCATGATAACAAAGAGAGTTTGTTTATTGAGTCAAACAAACAAAATAATCTGTCAGTGATTAAAATAGCTTCCCCAAACCTACATACTGCACCTTTAAGACTCAATCATCTCAAAAGGAGACCGATAAATGAGGCTTGTTTTTAGACAATTTAGTTTTTTTTTACTCTTTGCAACATTAGCTACTGTTGCTCTCTGTCAGCAGAGCGGAGAGAGGTGCTCGAGAACGTGAATCAAGCCACATCCTTTGGACTGTCGTTGAAAAACCCGACCCGAGTCCTTCACAAAGAAACCCACAGTCCTGCAGCATTAAACAGCTTCAACAAATCGTCCACAGGCTCGTATAGACGGGCAAGGTCTCATTTTTCACATCACGTTACAATCGGCTCACATAGGGCCGATAACAAGTGATTAATACATGTATTTGACTAAGAATTTGTTACACAGAGCCCCTTTAAAGTCAATGCTTTATGTGTTACTGATCACTGGCCTTACAATATGACAACGCTGAAGTTGTTTAGTTGCTAATTTAGGTTTGGATCGCTCTAAATCTACTAACGTGAAATTGGAAATACAAGTGAAAAGGTTAGGATTGTGTACACTTTTCCTTGTGTCAGACTATTTTTAACACCATGGTGATGAAGGCTGGTTGGAGGGGCACCCTGGGATTTGTTTTCTCCCTTGGGCCCCAGCAGACTAGGATCACCACTGCTTGTGTACACTGCTTGTTCACTTATTTTGTCAGTCCAGTGTACACATACAGAACTGCATACAGGTGGGATGTTTTTGTATTCCTAGGTTAGAAACACAGTCTCACTTTGTGTTTGTCCACCAGAAGTTCTTCTTTATGGTTGACATGAGGTAGTTTTTTGTCACCAGAACAGGTTGTGGCAGAATTACACTTTTTTTTGTCAAATTTGATCAAAGCCTGAGCAAATCCCATCAAGTCAAACCACAGTGGTGGGAGCTGTCCTCGGTGCTGATCTGAGCTCCTGACAGTGTTTTCCACTGCATGGGTCTATATCATATGTCACTATACTGTATGTGCATGTAGAGGAAAGCTGGACTGGTTATTAAATAAAGGCTTATTCAAGGTGAAACATTCACATGAAACCCCCTCGGATGAAGGTGAAAGCATTGCACGTACCGTTCTCCACAGTTTCTGTGTCTTCACCGTGACAGAAGTGGCGGTCACAATCAAATGCGAGATGGAGACCATTATTCCCAACACGACGGCCAGCAGCGTCCGCACGGGCAGGAGCGCATAGGCGACGAAGGTGACCAGGATGAGCTGCCACATGCCCTGCTCCGGGGACGTCGGGGGCTCCAGCCCCATCGCGCCGAGCGAGAAGGGACAGCAGAGGAACGAGAAGGTGAAGCCGAAGAGCAGCGTCAGGTTGACGATCTGCTGCAGCTGAGTCACTTGCAGGTACTTGACATTAGTTACGATGAAGAGGGACACGAAGATGACACAGTGCACCGGATGGGACCCCTTGGAGATGGTGAGGCTGGGGCCGGACAGCAACTCCACCACGGCCAGCGTCGAGGACATGAAGATGAGCACGGCCAGGGCTTTGAGGGTGGAGGTCTGCTCCAGCTTCAGGTTGTAGTTCTGGAAGAGGGACTCGAGCTCCTTGCAGTCGAACTCGTCCTCGCACACGATGGTGGTCAAGGGGACGCCCGGTGGACAGTGACTTCTCTTTCGCCTGGTTTTGACTTTCTGAAACGGTATTTCCTCCATGTCAGTGCCATTCATAAACTGAATACCTGCTCACGGCTGAGGTCAAACCGAACACGCCGACACGGAGCGGGGAGCCAGCGGGGGAGGAGGGGGTTGGAGGAGGAGGAGAGGGGGAGAAGACGCGCACAAGCCCGGCTGGAGGGAGGCAGAGCGTCCCAGATAGCCGAGACTGGCCGGTGGCCACCAGACGCGCTCCGCACTATCCACAGGTTGAAGTGTGTTGTTCGGAGGGATCAGCTGTCACAGAAAGCTTCATGCTGCGGCTGTGTTTGCATGCGATCTGCAAAAAAAAAAATCTCTCTCTCCTTCTCTCTCTCTCTCTCTCTCTCTCTCTCTCTCTCTCTCTCTCTCTCAGATCTCTTCCTTTGAGGAGCAGCGCGCACGACGTCTAGTTCAGATGGTGATGGTAAAAGCTTCTTCTTCTTTTTTTTTTTTTTTGTTGCGGGGCTCAGATAGGATCACGCCTGCGCATTATGAGGTGAAGATAAGACAGGTCTCAGCTACTCAACGCACAGTCAAGACGATCACATCCATCACACACACATACACACACACACACACACACACACACACACACACACACACACACACACACACATACATGTCCTCCCCTTCTCCACCTACACATGACATGTTTCCATCATTAAAGCACCGCAATCTAATTTCTCACATGTTGATCCATTTATGCTCTGTGTCCCTCCCCTTTTTTTCCCTCCTTCTTCACATGAGGAGAATTAATAGATGCACTGTGTTTCAATGCTTTCAGACCGTGATTCATGAAATTTCTCTGGCTGGCAGCTGCACTGAATTTTCTGCCTGGCACAGACGCGTGGTATCATGCCTGCATACCATTCATCATATGATTTTCTGTGTTGCCACCCTCACCACCACCAGCAGCACCCTCTTGGCATTCAGGGGGTGGTGTCTCATTCATTACCAGGGGAAGATTAGTCATCCGTCACAGGCTGCCGCTGCCATGACCCGTCAGTGCCAGGGAGGGTGTAAGAAAGTGACAGATGGATGCAAAAAGTCCAGCACTCTGCCATGCTACCAGGACACTAACATGCCTTCTGTCCCCTCCCTCTCCCTCTCTCTCTCTCCAATCTCTGATAGCTGTTTGTGTTTCAAGCTCTCACTGATTTAACTCAGCTATGAGTGTATGTAGTGTGACAGGTAAACAAAGAGGGGGGAAAATGGGATGGGACGTAGAAATAGAAGCAGAGCAGTAAAGTATTTGGCAGGCAACCAAATTCAGATTCAAAAAAAAGGAAGCTGCGTTCTGTAAAAGAGGCAGTCTGGTCATGTAGAAGCGTCAGAGCCAGTGTTCGTCTTAGCTCAGAAAGCTCAAGAGAAGAGATTAATCGATCAGTCGAGCGACAGAAAGTGAATATGCATCAGATTTGACATTCCAATTAAGGGATAAGTTCACCCATAAATGGAGCTTCGCAGCAAAACAGTGTCGCAGCATTCTCCTAAACAGCTGAAGTAGATGGGGACTTGTTTCAAAATGGCTCCATACGGCTCCTCCGGCATAAGCCAAGTCACCGGAGGCCCGTGACCCCAAATTGATTTGAAAAGACGTTATTTATTACGCCTTCAGTGTGTAGTCGAGCTTTTGTGGCCACTTAAGACGGGGTGCGTGCTAACTATTTTAGCTTAGACGCTATGGTGAAGTTTCCAGCTTCAAATAGGACGTAAATATTGTCTTTTTTTAATTCAATTTGGGATTGAATGACTCGGATTACGCTGGAAGAGCTGCATGTATTTATGTTCTATTTTTTCAGTTGTTTTTTTAATGTTTTAAAACAAGTCCCCATCTGCTTCAGTTGTTTTTCAGAATGCTGCGATGCTGTTTTGCTGTGAAGCCGACTACAAAACTTCACTTGACTTTCCATCGGCATCAGGGTGAGTAGATAATGACTGAATTTTCATTTTTGGTTGAACTGTTCCTTTAAGATGTCATCTTGGGCTTTGGGAAATTGGACATGACATTTTTTTTTATCATTTCTGACCAAACAATCAATCAAAAAAAAAATCTTATAATCCAACTTGATATAAACTCTTAAATCTTAATCAAACCTGACAAAACCCTCGCTGTCACACTAAATGATTTGTCAGGAAACCGCTCTATTGTTGTGTCCACAACTCTTTTCTGCCTGCCAGTCTCACTCCTCTGTGCTATCTATCCCTGCTCCTCTGAGAGGGAGATATGGGACACAGGATGTAGGACACATGGCTTTTTAGGCTGATATTCTGTCTTATCTTCAAGGTTTCTACTCTTGTCACTTCTCCCTGGACTTTATTAGTGAACACAAACACTGCTGTGCGACTGTAGCTCGCCTGTCACTGTTTCAAAGGTGATATGCAAATGAAACAAAACGGTGTCGTCGAGTGTAATTAATCCTGCATTGATTTTCTGCCGTCGTCCTAATCAATATTTCAATATTCCGTGTGTGGCAGCTCCTAAATTGATCTCAATAATGAGCTCTGCTGTTTTTTTTTTCAATTTTGCAACACATCGCACATTCCTTTGATGCAAATGTCAAACTGTGCATTCAACCAAGATGAAAATCTGACATTCAGATTGCCATTTGTGTATCTACACATGCAGGTTTGGACTTTTCTTTTTTTTTTGACCGCACTTGATTGACAGTTGGTTTCTTTGCATCTGTGTGAAGGCGTGCAGTATTTCCAGGAGGACCCTCTTGGCCTGTTTGTGGCCAGTAACATCAGGGGGGATGAGAGCAGAAGGCATCGTACGGTATAAAAGTGTTATTCCATCCGCTTCAGGTGTAAGTGCACGGTCACACTCTGCTAGCCCTCATCTTCTGAGAACAAAGAGAGGTCTTATGGGAGTTCACACCACAAAGCTGCACTCCAAGGGCATCTAACAAGGAGACAGCAGCCTTCTCCCTGCTGCGTGCCTCTCTGCTTAAAATCATCTTCCACTTCCTCCTCCGATGCCTGTCTTTCTATTTCTGTCTTTTTGCTCTTTCATCGCAGGAAAAAACCCCTCTCAGACTGAAAGACATGAAACGGCTGCGGCATCTGAAACGATGTAAAACAGCTGATTATGTGTCTGACATATTTACATTGCAAAAATCGTTATTTGAATATCAGCTTGATGATTCAACGGCTTCAGCTCGCTGGAGCAATTAAAATCTTCTCCGCCACATGTCAGTTGTGTAGCTTATTGCCAAAAGTACATAAAAGATCTGAGCGAATGTTTTATGTTGGGCCTTTGGTCATGTCTCGAATGTGTCTTGAGAAACGTCTCTTTCCCCTCTCAAAAATAAGATTCAAAATTTACCAGCCCAGTCCCCGAGATAAAAAGTTTGTTGTTTACATTTCTGCAAAACACAAGTGTGAAATTACTGGATATTTTTAAGGACCGCTCAGGACATTTCCAGCCATGTTTGTGGCAACAAAAACCCAATATTTTGATGGAAAATCAGGACATTTCCCTCTGTGTTTGTGGCAACAAAAATCTGATATTTTTATGTGAAGTCGGGACATTTCCCTCTCTGTTGGTGGCAACAAAAACCTGATATTTTGAGGGGAAGTCAGGACATTTCCCTCTGTGATTGTGGTGACAAAAATGTGATATTTTGACGTGAAGTTGAGACCTTTCCAGCCATGTTGGTGGCAACAAAAACAGGTATTTTAACCCAAAACACGATGTTTTCCTTACCCAAAGTGACCTTTGTGCCTAAGCCCAACCAGTTAGTAAGCACAGCTGTTACACAAGATTATATTGAAAAATGAACCCAAAGAAATTGCATCAAGAAATGTCAAGTTTCAACAATCCATTGTTTTCAGTAATGTACATTTATTCTGGCAACAGGGTTTAAATATACACAGCCTTTTTTCTCCAACCAGTAGGATGTTTTAGCTCTAATATCATTGGTTTGTTCCAGGAGGGAAGCACAATAGGATATGAATGAAGAAAAGCAGAGCATATGAAAAAGAACGCTGCCGCCTCCGTCTAAATAGCGCTTCACACTCGCTGTCATCAAGTGATCATCAGTAATGATAGCCCAGCAGCCGGCAAGTCCCACCAGTGTCCAGATGTGGTTGAAGCATTGCTGGTCTTATAATCACAGACACATTGGCTCAACACCAGCAAATGAAACAGCCAAGCCAGACCCAAGAGGCATTCACGATGCATGTTGTGAATTAGCTAATGTCAGCTGTAATTAAAATGTGCTAAGAAAAAAAAAAAACACCTTTTCTCACAATTGTCAGGCAGGTGTGCTGCTCCTGGTTGCTATATCTGGGCAGGGTAAGAAAACTGCAAAAGATGTGAGAATATGAGCTTCATATGCATTATATTTTGTTACATTACATCCATAATATGGTGATAAATCTTTTTCTT
Organism: Pagrus major; assembly: GCF_040436345.1. NCBI lineage: Eukaryota > Metazoa > Chordata > Actinopteri > Spariformes > Sparidae > Pagrus > Pagrus major. Next base: position 21,797,071 of record NC_133235.1, on the reverse strand, counting down.
TTCCTTTACTTATGAAAAAGAATAGAAAGTATAAATCAAATATGGCCACAAGTCAGCTATTTTTCACTTGAACTTAAAAGAAATGAGTCCAAATCCAGCCTTGAGCAGGAACCTGCACAACTCCATTTGTCAAAGCTGAAAACATAATGCACACATAATTACCAAATCAAAACTGGACTTGGGGAAAAAATCCACAAGCTTATCCTTCATTCAGCAGAGAATGATTTGTCGCCTCTGCAAGACACATCCACAGTCACAACAGATGAATGTAGAAGCTATGTTACTCCATATGATTGGAACATAATTCATGTGTTGATGCACTTGTCAGTTCAGCGACAACAAGGTCATTGTAAAGGTTTGGACTGTATTTTATATAGCTCACAAAACTAAATCTAACGCAGTTTAGCTGTTTTGACATATAACTATTGCCTCCGTAGAAAGAAACAAGGACATAACTACACAATAACTGGACATATGCAACATCTCTGTCACCGGCATCGATGTTTCCTGAATTAGAAATGTTGTGGAATCACAAATATTTATGAAACATAATAAATAAAATATTGTTTTTCACTCTTAATTTTTTAGGATCAATAAATGCACTCGTCCCCAACCAGTTAAATTTTGGGATGATATATGAAATTAGGGAATACTTCTGATCATAGATGCATCCTTCCCTCCAGAAATGCATGTGAGCGGTTAAATAGAGGTCTATGCCTGCAACCCAACTGCCAGAATAAATGATGGGATGTTATGTTTAAATTTTCAATTTTATGTTACAGGTTTAGGTACAGAAACCAGTTGGTTAGGGTTAGGAAAAAAATGTGTTTTGGTTTAAAATTCCTGGTTTTGTCACGGCCGCAAACAAGAACATCAGGGAACGCTGTATAAAGAGTCATATGGTCCACGCAGGGAGGAGGTTGGTGATGGATGGTCAGGCCAAACAAGCAGGACTTCCATGTAGGAGTCCAGCGTGAACCAGAAGTTAGCTATTTTAATTTACTTGCCTAGTAAAGTTCTGTCACATACGTAGTGTTACTGAAGTTACGTATGTAATGTATGCATGTTCTGAGTTGAAGTTACACAAGTAACGTGGTTATTAAAGACCAAAACCAAAAACTTTTCCTAAACCTAACCAAGTAGATTTGGTGCAGAAGTGTCCAAACCTAACCAAACAGCGAGTGTACAGCCAAAGGCCGGTATGCCAGCCACTGGTACACTGCAACGATCCTGTTGTTTTGGGAATGTGATACATGTCATTTTGGGAGTCACTGGCAATCGACCTATTCAGTCGTTAAGGTATGAGGATGTGTTGGTTTTTGTTGCCACAAAGACAGCTGCAAAATGTTCCCACGGTCCCTGAAAATACCGGTTTTGTCAGCTGAAACAGGAGGCGAATGGTGGTTGCAAACTGGTTCTCCAACATTGGTCTCTCACATAGCTGTCACACCGTCGCCAACACTTTATTCTGGTGACTGGGCTGGCCTATGCGTAGGGAAATTTAACTAAATATTTAAAACTAGCCTCGGTAAAAGTCAATATTTGGTGTCAAAGTTCACCATCCTGCATTTTACAACTTCAGCAAGAGTTTAATCTGGAACTGGATCTGTATTTCTTACCTTTAGAAAGGGTTGATAACAACTTTCAAGAGTAAAGTGACACTGACCAACGTTTCATATCTTGACTGAAAGGGAAATAAAAATCAAACCTGGGTTGTGTAAAGTCCTGCTGCTGTACCTTCCATCCCCTAAACAGTATACATGAAATTATCCCGTTTTCTCGCATGACAGCTTGCTGATTGCAACCTTTTGCTTATCAACCTACACATCTCCATCTCCTCCATTACAGACACCATCCCTCTAATCTTCCACTCACATCAGCATTGCTAATAAGCCCAACAGCTACAGTGCACTGTTTATGGACACATTTTTCTCAATTGCAGACTGTGATGGAAAATTGTGCAAAGACAGTGACATTCTCAGGATTTTCCTTGTGTGTGTGTGTGTGTGTGTGTGGGTGGGCGTGTGTGTGTGTGTGTGTGTGTGTGTGTTTATTCGTACTTCATAAGGTGTGGGTTACTGTTTGGATGCTCTCTGCCCATCGACTCAATCGTGTGATGCAGACAGATCTGGGCTACGCTATTTTAGAGTCTTGTGCTGCAGACCTGAATTCAAAGGAGCACACTCACTGCAGGGTAGACCCTCCAACAACACTTAACACTGGAAAATGAAGAAGCAAGGTCACAAGCTTGTTTATAATGACAAGACGTAACAACTGTGCCTGTTTCGCATGTGTGTCTGTGTGCGAGCTTATAATGGATCAATAGCCATCAGGTGCATGAGATTCAAGTGCAGCACCCTCCCATTGTGAAATCCTCTTAAAGCTTCTGATAGTTCAAGTAATCTGCGAGAGGCAATGTGTGAGTGTGTTTGTGTGTTTGCGTCCAGTCCATGTGCCTTGTCCCCGCCCACAAAGGCTGTCTTTCCAAAGTATCACGTGTTTGAAGTGCTTGCTGAGCAGCACATGAGGCAGGTGAGAGAGACAGAAATAGAGACAGACATACAGACAGAGAGAGATAGACAGATACATACTGTAGCTAGGCACTGTAATCAGCTCTACCACAACTTTAAACCTAGCGCTGATGGAAAAAAGAGCACTAAGTACTATCAAAGCGTGATTTAAACTTCAAGGAAATTTTAGGGTTAGGGTGAGGATTTATTACAACTTATAGTGGGCTATTATTTCTGTTAGTTCCGATACATTTACTTCATTTACCAAAGCAGTTGCTGAAATCTGGATTCATGATCAGACATTCAGTTAAGCCAGATTATCTAAACCACTTTATTTGGAGGTAAAATCAAAAGTGAGCCCTCCCTAAATGTTTGCAATGATCTCTCATCACACAGGAAAACTGTGCGTGTAATAATTCTTACCATTCACCCTCGGTCCTCGATGAGAAGTTAATATTAATGTGTAGATATCATGACTTAATTATTCAGGTTGGAGAAGGGGTATGATTTGATAAGTGTATACTTCTTCCTACTCCTTTTCAAACATGTTAACCGTGTTGTTTTGTGATAATTTCTTTATTGAATTTGTTGCATAGGTTAATGTTCTTTCTGTTTTCATTTTGTCATTATTGTTCTTGACTTGTTTGTTATGAAAGCTTTTGTATTACTGTTGGTTTTCTCGCGTTTTTAAGTGTTCGAAATACAAAATATATCAGTCAGTAAATCAAACAAAAACACAGGTTGTATTAAACTACAATTTGTCTTTAAACCTGCTCTGAGTGGTGTTCATCTGTGAAAATGATCTTGCTGAGTAACACGTGTAAGTATCATAAACTTGAGTTTGACACAGAGCTTATCACGGCGATATTCCAAAATCCAATACAAAAATTTGTCAAGGGAACCAGGGTGATGCTAACATCCAGGCTGATGGTCTCATTTGCTTATGTATGTCATATGAAGGCATCCTTCAGACCAACCTGTGACTGAACAAACTCAACTGTAATTCACAAACATCCTTTCGGCAGGACAACAATGAGACTGTTTGTCCTTCACACTAATATTCAATCAAAATCATTTAACTTTGGAGATATGTAAATAAAGATGATTAAAAAATAAATTGGGTGTAAAGCCCTTCGAAATAATCCATAATCCTCTTGGTCAGCTGAATGCAACCCGCCTATACAGAAAATATTGTATTGCTTCAAAAATAGTGCATGTCATAGCAAAGCCTATTTAACGTTAAAGTGAAATGAGAACGAGAAAGAGAGCTGGTGGCAGAGATGTGAGAGTAGAGATAGCTGGGCATCCTGATGGTTAAGAGACACCTATACGGCGAAAATTGAGCAGGTCAAATGAGGTCAGTTAAAGAGTACTGATCTAAGAGACAGGAAATAAAACAGAGCCGGCAGAACGGAGGCATAACGGATAAGACTCAACAACACTTGGGAAGGACTGATGTTGAGCAGGGACTGGATATTGAATTTTAAAGACACAAACAAGATTCGACAGGCAGGAAGAGGAGATGCCTCTTCTTTCGTGTGCCCTGTGCTGCCGTCCTCCTATAGGAGGAAAATACTTCTCTGGGCGAGGCAGGGCCGGTGATCAATAAGCAGAAGAAAGTGGCCGCTAGCCTTGATACTAATTGGTGCAGGGTTAGAGCAGATTAGCTGGCACCTGAGCCCCTATCTCAGCCTTTTCTCGAAATAACAGCTCCCTCCCAATGAGGCTACCTAGAAACACCAGCATCAGCATAATTCAGGGATATGTGCGTGGGGGAAAGACACCTCAGTCAGTATATGAAATCAGTGGGAATATTAAGCTTTCATGCAAAAATGAAGCAACAAATATTACATTTTAGGGCGGGGGACAGGTGGGGTTTTTTAAAGAGGGGTGTGGGGCGGGTGATCGGTGCCAGTGCTGGTTTTAAATAATGATGGTTCTCATGGTAACAGGGGGATTAACAGTAAAGCTTTGTCATCACAGCCAAGTCAGTTAACAACACACAGAGTTCAGGGAAAGGTTAGTAAGAGGGGACCATGAGGAGATTAGTATGTGTTGCTAGCTGTGTTTTTTTGTGTATGTGTGTGTGTGTGTGTGAGAGAGAGAGAGAGAGAGAGAGAGAGAGAGAGAGACTGTGCGTGATTTTGCATGCATGTGAGACAAGCCCCAGTCTACGCTCTAGTGCTGTGAATTGATAGTTGCTATAAATAGAAAATACCTAGACCTTCGAGAGCACCAGCAGTTCTGTTTTCCTCAAAACCACACAGCCAAAGTAAATACTGTTAACATATATTTTAAAATGCAGTCTGTTTTGAAAGCTCATCATTTGATTAAAGCGCCTCTTCAACAAATATTTATGGTTTTTGGCTTTATTATATTATTTGGGTACGTATTATATTCTGTTATAAACAGATTCCCCAAATATTAAAAAAAACAAAAAACAGAAGAAGATGATGACAACCCAATCCCCAGAATAAACGTCACAATGTCCTTGGGTATGTTGAAACTTTACATTTCTTTACGTTGTATCTTAACTTTTCTTTTAGGTTAACAGCATTGCATGTTGTGGTATGGTGCTGGTGCTGGTGGTCTGATTAGGTTCAGGCTCAAATACCACTTGGTAAGGGTTAGGAAATCATCATGTTTTGGCTTAAAATACATGTTTTGGTCTCCACAAACATTGCAGGAGATGTGCGACTTCTCATCAAAAACATCCACTTATCAACACAGCTGGAAATTGTCCCCAGGTCTCCTTTAAAAAATATTCAGTGTTTTGACAGATATAAATGTTGAAACACAGTCTTTGACTACAGTCACTGTTTCGGCAGCCTTGTTGCCTTCTTTAACTGCTTAAATGTTTTTAAAAGGTGCAGTACGTAAGATTTGGCCACCTGTCGAATTCACATTTAAAACAAATAGGGGGCAGCGTATCACTAGAGTAACTGCTAACTGCTGCTAACTGGGACTACCGCTATAGCTAGTTAGGTCAGTTAGCCGTGCAGCTAGGGGACCGGACCGAGAGTGTGGAGTACCTGGGAAGTGTTTGCTTTGAACCGGGACAGGTTGGGTCTAGCTGGTTAGCATGCTAGCTTTGTTTGATATCTCTGCAACACAGTATACAGATGTCATGACGTCAGAACTGTTTTGCACATTCTCTTGATTAATTTTTTAAATGATTTCAACTAAAATTCTTACATATTGCCCCTTTTAAAGAAAAAAGAAAAGTTGCAAACTGACCAAATTCTTCTCACATGGGTTTTCCATGCCAAAGACACATTTTAATCTCACTAACAAAGTTGAATCATCAGCATACAGAAAAAGCTCACGATCTTCTGCATTTTCTGTATCTATATCAGGAAGAATAAGGGTCCTTAGACACTTGTGGAACATCACATTTGCTATTGATACTATATATACATACTAAACATGGTTAGGTGTGATTTAAACCAACTAACTAGAGGTTATCAAATCCAGTAGCCTCCACGTTATTATATAACACTAAATAACTCACTGTAACAAATTAAAAATGTGTATTATTGGCTGTGATGATAGAGCAGCCTTCTAAAAATCTAGCTGCACTGCCATTTATCCCTGTAGCATAATAAACAATGTGCTCGCCACCCTTTTAAAATGTACCATTTCTTTCTTCCTCTGGTCATTATTTTCACACTATTTTAAAAATAGAACAATAGTCCTCTGATTCGAAAACACAGATACTGTACTCATGAAATGGCGGTGAGAGCCACACCGTGCCTAATGGACATCAACATGCTCTGTGTGACTGTAAAGCTACAGTATGTGCATCAGTGTAATGTTCACGGCTGCTCACCCAGCCTGACCTGGTTTGGTCTGACACTTCTGCCAGTCTGCATACAGAAAGAAAAATCACACCAGTACACACAGACAGCACACACACAGACACACACACACACACACAGAGAGAGAGAGAGAGAGAGAGAGAGAGAGACACGTTCTTCCCCCTGGTGCAAGCACAAGCACACACATTCATCTAGCTGGCCAGCATACACCACTCTCAGCTTTTTCCAAACACAGAGACTCCAACAAAATAAGTCACAGAGTCAATCACACACACAGACACTCACATTGAAAGCACACACAGCTGCCATCTCCCGGTCAATCTACCTCCTCATTCAAAGAGACAGAGGGATATTTGTAGAGCTGCCACCAATCATGATGAGTCTATTAACCCCAAGGCTTTTGGGTCAGACAAGAACCTTTCCACTTCTACTATTTCATCCCTCCCCACTACATTCATGAATGAGCTGCAGGACTCTGGAGCGGAGTTGTCAGCCCTCTGGCAGCCTTGTTCACATCAGCTCCAGAAATGACTGTATCAGACGGCTGAGATTCCTCTTAAGTGCCTCTCCATGTACTTTTTCTACTGATGACAAATGGGGACTTGGCCCTTACATCTCTTTGAAGGGAAGCGGCGGTAATAGAAGAGGAAATGAGGAAATTTAATCATGGCAATGATGATGATGATGATGACATACATGTACAGGTGGAGATCCTTGATGGCCGACAGAAGGATCTGATTTGGATGCTAATTGTTGAGTAAAGACAGCAAGTGGTGAGGCGCCACAGTCAAGACGGAATAATATGCGAGAGGAAATAATGTCCGGCCAATGTGGTGCGTTTGTGGTGCTGCAATTTTAAGCGCTTAAAGTGGGCGTGAAATGAACCAACCCTGAGGGACTCCCCTGAGATCCAAATACGGTTTATGTGTGTGTTCTTGTATTTTTCTCCCTACCCCTCCGTCTCACACACACACACTTCCTATAGCTCTCTTGAGGTAATTCCTTTATGATTATATTACATTATCATAACACTGTGTAATGAACACAATGTTCCACAGCTAATTTAAATGACTCCTAGCCCTCCGTCTCTCTCATTTCCACTCAATGACTTAACCATGTTAGTCCAGTCAGTCCATGAAGATAAACACTTTCAGGAGCTGATATATTTATATATATATTTTGTCTTTAGGATGCAGTGTTTGCAAATATAGGGGCTGGGACCCCCACGTGGAGACGCAAGATGGACAGGAATTCACATCGCACCATATTCCTGTAATCACTGCCTTTTTCTGTAAGACTAAATGCTGCAAGTTGACATTGCTTTAAATGGTAAATGGCTGCCTTTATCCAAAGCGCTCTACAATTTTCCTCTCATTCACCCATTCACACACTGATGGCGCCAAGCTAACATGCAAGGTGTTGGCCTCACTATTGGTAGCCTCGCCCAAGGAAAGTGGAGTGGACAAGAGGAGCTGGGGATCAAACTGCCAATGCTGTGATCAGTGGACAACACGCTGTACCTCCTGAGCCACAGCCACCCACTGATATCCAGGGAAGCGTTGCACAATCTAATTGATTAGTCAATATAAGGAAAATTAATCGGCAAATATTTTGATTAATAATCGTCGCATGTTAATCGTTTCATTTAATCATAATTTTTCAAGCAAAAAATTGAACTTGCTGGTTCCAGTTTTTTAAATGCAAGGATTTGCTGCTTTTCTTGTCATTTATGATTGCAAATTAAGATTTTGACTGTTGATGGACAAAAGAGGGAATTTGAATATGTCATTCTGGGCTTTGGGACTGACTAACAGACTAAAACAGTTAATCAATTAGTCATCAAAATCTTTGGCAGATTAATCAATAATTAAACGTATTGTTAGTGGCAGCCAAAAAAAATACTTTCCCTAAAAGTAAAGTATATGATTTAATGCAAGTATTTCTATCATGTTGATTTAATAATAAAGTGAATAATTTAAATAACTTTCATGTATAAAACCGTATATATTTATTCAATTGCATTAATTAAGCGAAGAATAAGTGTTTTAATTCATTCACATCGACTCAACATGATAGAAATACTTGCATCACGATATACTTTACGTAAACTTATGAAATTTTATGTGATTGAAACACAAAGTCAGTGTTTTAGGGAAATATTTTTTGTAATGAGGGATCACAATGAAAACAGGTGGGAAAACACCACACTAGCCACAATCTAAAAGAGGGTAAAACCCAACCTAATTTCTGTAGTCAAGTTATCATTTAAAATGATTAATTCAAAAACACCGTACGTCATATAACTACAAACAAATATTCATTGGGATCCCTGTCAAAGATCAGCTCGGACAACAGATGCCACCTTGTGTCACGCTTTCCACTTCTTCTTCAACTGTGTCCATTTTCAGCAGCATTATGACTGAGGCCGATTCTGTTTCCTCAGCTCGGCTCAGCCGTAACAATTCTGAGTTCGCTGATGGCCTCGGGGTACTTAAGTCTGCATTTTATCTCACTAACGCATACCAAGAGAATAATTCATGTAGACACAGGGTTGTTTTCTGTGTTCCTTACAGAGCAGAGCTGTATGCTACTGTTTAATCTGCGGTCGGGATAGGAAGCTACATGCTGGCATCTACTGTTCATTTTGGGCACACACAGTGCAGCACACTCCACTCTGTCTCATGAAAAGTCATGGGTGGCTTTCTCAGAGCAGACAATAACACACAGAAACAGCAAATGTGCATTTAGTGTTTTAATAATCATTTTCTGTATAAATGCACTGGCAGTTTTAATAGAAAACATGAACAGATATTGATTATCATTGGCATAAAAGTTAAAGAACAGATTACCATCTATTTAATGTGATTACTTTCATTTTTAGAAAATTTCCATCATCTACAGTGGTTGAATATGTATATTGAAAACAGACATTGAAAAAATGTATCAAATGTATTATGATTACTTCATGACATGTAACTGCACTGATGTCATACAATCAAACTGCATGAGAGGGAAATATTGCTGATTCAGGCTAGGATTAGAAAGATTTCCGTCTCTTTCTCAACCCTCTCTGTTCAAAAAAACAAACTCTGGCTGAATCTCTGTAACATTGGTCGATTTGCACTTGAGGTTTAAAGCGAGCATTTGGTCAAGGTTGTGTAAACAGTTTTGAAAGGCACAAGATTATGTTACGCTCCGTACATCTGTTCATTTGGTGGAGAGAGAACAGAAGAATATTCTCCACTGATGCTGATCTACAGCATAATTTCAGAGCGCAGAATATTAAAAAAAAAAAATCTGACAATCTGCCACCAGCATCTAATAAGCAAGATATGTAAAGAATAACAATACGCTCTGATATCTGTGGAGATATCTTCCTCTGCAAATATTGTACATAGTGCATATTCTTGTCAGGCAGACGACACATAGAACATACAATATCCCATTTCCAGTTTAGCGCGTTACATATTCAAGTATTAAGAGGTCCATCTTAAAGTCTTAAAAAGCTCAATTCTATACAACTCGCGAGTATCAACAGCTGTGATTTTAAGGCAAACATTTGGAATAAAAAAGACGCCACGAAACCTCCCCGCCAGCCTTTTAAGCATTAGTCTGTAGAAGAAGCCACTGCTTGCTGTCTGTAAAGTCGTTCCTGTGGCTCTTAAATCACCTCTGACTCATGTCGCGCCAAAGCTGGAGGCAGCGTGGTTCCACATGGACCCTGGAAATGGTGCCTGTGACACACACGCAGATAAACAAGATGACACATTGAAGGTCAGAATTTAGTTGAACCAGGTGAAAGGTTACTCGTTCAGTTGAAGGCTCATTCAAGGTAGAAAAATACTGGCATGTCGTCTATGCTGCCAGCAGGTGGCACTAAATACCAATGTCCACATGCATCATTACCCACTCATCTGTTTTCTCTTTTAATTCACATATTTTCATGCTTACTTCATTCATTTTAGAACCAGATTGGTGGCGAAGTTTTATCTTTTTCAACACGCACTCAGTTTCTTGTCTGACTTACGTGAAGTACTCCGTTTTTGGTGTTGTGTGCGTATTGAATTCTGCCACTGGGACGCCCCTGGATGCGATCTGGGGGCCAAACATGGCTGCCGGGTAAACAATCGAAGATGTGCCCACCTAAAGGTTACCAAAAGAGACACAAGCGTCAACTTGAACTCCACTGTACTGCACTGTAGTCGATGGCCAGTCGCAGAGAGATTCTGAACCAATATTTGTTTTACATAGTAATATTACACAAGAGGAGAATATGACGTGTATGCATGTAAACATGAGATTAACTCACCACAAGGCAGAGATCACAGGTTTCCATCTCTTTTTCCACCTTTGTCAGGATGTGAGAGTCCAGAGTTTCTCCAAAGAACACAACGTTGGGCCTCAGCAGACCGCGGCAGTCGCTTTCGTGGCACCTTGATATAGCAGTTAGACGATTAATTGTGTCAATCTGTTTTTATCACAGAATAATCAGCCATAACACAGATGCGTTAATCCACACCGACAGTTTCACAGATTTTTTTTGGCCAGAGTTGCAACATGCTCAGGGCTGTAAGTGATGATTATTTTCCCTGATTAATCGATTAGCTGTTTAGTCTATAAAATGTCAGAAAATGGTGTAAAGTGAAGAAGCAGCAGCTTTCTGTCCTTTGTAATATAATGCTGATGTAGAATTTAACAGTCAGACATAAGGCAACAAAGTGTAATCACTTTCCTTTTATACTTTATGGTTCAACAGTACAACTCATGTGTGCATTTGAATTAAATATTAAATTTGAATTAAACAATTTATCCGTGTGCAACTATTTGGCCATATTTTTGTTTTGCAGCTAGGAGGAAAGTCATAGTTTTCATAGCACACCACAGCCCCTGAGTAGAAAATCCAATAGCCATTAAATGGAATTAAGAGCTACTGCAACAGGTGGTGAAGGACCGCGGGGACGGAGAGCGCTGAGCCGGGAGGAGCAGCAGGTCCAACAGAAGCTCAAAGTAGAGCAGGTGGGGGGTGGAGATGGTGCTTTATACAACTCATGTCTCACAAGCATGCAGAAGTAATTGCTCTTGTCTAAAGAGTGCAATTGGTAGTATACAGAGATTCCACCGTTTATTTAACATTACGTTAATGTGAAGCGAGCCCAAACAAACTCCCCATCATCATCATTTTACTCTTAGTCAGATAATGTGTTGCTTTATCTGCTGCCGTTGAATTTTCAGTACAACACAGGCTCTCATTCATGTTTTCTCTCCTGCCATTATGTGCTCTTTATACGCAGAGAATTTATAATATGAGACTGGGACAAAAATAAAGCAAATCCTCCAGGTATTTGCACAATTCTCCCACGAATGCATATAAACAAACAAGGGACACACGTCACTGCTGCAATGCAGAATGCACTTAAAAAGTGTTTTTGTAGGCTGGTGTATCTGTTTAACCGAGGAAAACTCTAAATAAAAGGTTTAGTAAATCTGACCATCTGTGTTATTAATAGTCCAAGAATTTAATCCCACCTTGGCAGCTTATCCACAGGAATCTGGGCATCAGCAACATCTGGGTCAGGTGCACTGTACATTAAGAGAACAAACACAGAGGGTTAAATAGCATGTAGGGGTCAAACTGAAGGGATCAGGCCACAAATCCTGCATGTTTATCAATGTGTGTGTATACTCCAGAGTGGCTGCCTTTTACCCTTTGTCCTTAAGGGCAGCACATATGGGGCTACGCTTGTTCACGGTCACTTCTCCACAGCTCACACAGCGCGTCTCCAACAGACTGCCTGCAGTTACACAGGACACACACAGCTGTTTGTCATTGAGGCCCGCTGGAGTTACAGAAAACTCCCTCTGCGCAGAATTAGTTGGCGATGAGAGTTCTGCGTCCTGACTCATGCAAGATTTTAGCAAAGAAATCTGGCAAATGCCTTGGCACTGTTTTTGACAAAGAGACAGAACTGTCTCCTTAAGATTTCAACGAGATAATCAGCAAAATACTTTTGAGTGTGTCCACTGAGATTAAATCCCAACCCTGTGGGTTCATGAGATATTTGTTTAAAAAACCAACAACTATAAATCACAAATTGGTTCCATATCCCAGTAAAACCATGACATGAACTACAGCACTTATAGCTATGTCACAGTTTCCAGTAATCACCGAATATAGAGCAGCTTCTATGACTGTACCGATTGTAATGTTTTTATATTTAAAGCTTCTATTGAGGTTTTCCAATTAAACTTTGAATGTCTTTTGGCATATTTCATGATGTCATCACTCAAAGTGACATTATTTTATTCTAATTCCTTTTAGTCTGTAGGTGCGGCCCAAGTCCGCCTCTCACCATGAACCTTGAGCACATGTTTGGACCCGGCCTGTTGGTGGAGGTCGTCTATGCACTGGGTGATGACAACCACGGAGCGCCCCTGCTTCCTCAGCCGGGCCTCACACTCTGCTATAGCCAGATGGGCAGCACTGGGCCTCTTTCGCAAAGCCAGCTCCCTTCTGTAATGGTAGAACTCCCAGACCCGAGACGGGTTGCGAGAGAAGGCCTCTGGAGTCGCCAGATCCTGGGGAAACATCAACATTGGCATGTTTTACGTCAAAAACTCATTTGCTGAGAAGTTAGTGTAGTATTCAGAGCAAGAATTAGAGTGTAAACACCTAAACTAAAGAGGAAGATTATATTCTCTTATAGGAAAGACCATTTTTGATTCCTTCCTGGAGGTACATCCTGCTGCAGCCCACAACAAGACTCCAGATTATGCAACAAACACCGTTCCTCTCTTTACTGGCCGTTGCTGCTGAGATAAATCCACTGAGCTGTGAAGATGCATTATGTAAACATAAAATACACCCACTCCGCAGCAACAACCCTGAACCACAGCTGGAAATGAGACCAAACAAAAACCTTTGACCTCAATAAAAAGACAATAAATAAATAATAAATAATATAGCCACGTACACTTGTGTGTGTTTTGATTTGAAGAAATTACCTGAGATTGCCACTTCCTCCACTTCTCATTTTCTCCCCTGAAGGTCGGTACTCCGCTCTCTGCACTCACACCTGCCCCCGTGATGATTGCTATGTGCTTGGCTTTGGAAAAGAGCTTGCGGAATTCAGAAGTATCTAGAAAAATAACAATGGAAACCAGCTATTAATCAAGCTTTTTAAGTATTACAGTTGGTAGTATTACAATATTTGAGTCATATATCATAGGGTTTTTGGTGTCCCTTCTATATATTTTGCATTAGAGGAATCAGGAACAATTGATTTGAGCAAGAGGCCAGTATGCATATTCACAGATAAGTAATCATTAGACTGTTTCATTAACATTGAATCTATCAAAGAATCAATACTATCTTATCATAATTCTTGTGTTTGTTTTTCATTAATTTGCAGTTACTTCTTGATTGATTTTCTACTCATTTTCTAGATGCTAGGATGTCTCTAGACATGATTTGTTACAAAGAAATATTTCATTTCAACATTTTGTGATGTACAGAGTCAGGAAGGATGACCGGACTGGCTGATTTCCAGTGTTTAATGATGGACCAGTATTAGCCTGACACAGCAGCAAACCAACATTATATAAACCCTGAAAGGTTTGCTTTTACCTGAGTTGGGTCTTGTTGTGTCCACTACAGGTCCTCTCATCACATTAGTGGAGCACATGCGTAGACCGAGTGCAAACACAGCTCGATTTTGGAGAAGCATTGTCGCTATTGTTACGGGAGAGCAGACAAACAGACAGAAAGATAATAACGAAAAAGAAATCACATTAATTTATTACATTTATTCTCACAGATGTGTTGTTTTGGTTTGTAGTATGTGGTTAAGATGTGGAAAAAGTGCCTATTCTGTACTGAAAATGAAAATGACTAAACATCCTTCAACATTAACTCTACTTAAGTCAAATGTAGGTCACCTTACAAACTCATGTTGTGCAGCCAAGCATTGTTCATCTCACAGAACTTAACCTTTAATCCTAACAGGGATCCAAAAACACCACATATGACACATGAAAATTGGGGCATGTGTACAAAATAATGCAAAGTATGCTAAAAATATTTGTCTCTTTTAGTTATTGAATTTGTTAAATAATTAACAACATTGCCGAAATAAAAACCAATTAAACAAAAAACATGTAACTTTATAAAAGCTTATTTATTTCTACATTTCTTGTAAATCAAAAAATGTTCCCTCCCTGTCATGTTTGAACAGTGAAATACTGACAGCCAGACTACAATATCAAACTTTTAACATTCTGGCTGCCTGTTTGCAGAATATCTCAGTTATGCAGAGTTTTGGCCTCTAAAGCTGCATATGTGTGCAGATTTCTTGTTCCCTTCCATCATGCCTCAAGTCAAGCCACTAATATTTAACTTCCGAGTCCAAGTCGAGATCCAAGTCATCTATTTTCTGTCAAGTCAAGCTGAAAGTCATTAAAACAGCGACTTGAGTCGACTCAAAGCGACATCTCTGGTTCCTTTAAGTAGGAAAACACAATACAAGTTTCCCTGTGCATGTTCAACTGTATAAAACATCTCACACTTTACATAACATGTCTCAACATATCAAACAAACACAAGATATAGCTGCAGGAATGCATGTAATGTGGTTGTGCAATCAGAGCACAGCAGTGATACTCTTGTCTGCAATGAAGCCTGGGATTGCAACAAAACTGTGGCAGCCTGGACAAAAAAAAATGTGCATGAAGGATATTTTTAAAAGAATAGGGTGGAAGTAAAAGGGCCTACTTCAACAGGAACAATTGGGTGTGTCCTGCAAGCCTGAACATACTTAAAGCTAGATGTGCCCTAACAGGTTTAACAGGCTGCCCAGTCTCATATACAAAAGACTACAACTCACACCTGACCTTAACGTATAAAGGACTACAACTCATCAGGCGTATGCATAAAAGACTGCAATGCACTACAGCTCAAGTAGTTTGGAGCCATTCTGCACATTTCAAGTGAAGTTTTACTCCCTGCTACGACTGTTAATGTGTCCAAAGTAACCGAGCAGTCACTTTATATCTATTATGATAATACCTTGACAGCATGCAGTTCATTTTAAGTCGTGTACAAGCTCCTAACATGTACAAAGTTAGCATGTCGTTGCTCCTCACGTCGTCCACTAAGTTAGCTGGGGGATGAGATGTAGTCGTGCCCTCTGTCACATATGCAGGAACTAACGTGCCAAACGAGCGTTTACAGGTAACAACACCTAAAAACAGGACAGAAACACGCGTATTGAAATGGGTTTACCTCATTAACCTGACCGTACGTACCTCGCTTTGTGATATCCACACCTTCGGAGCACACAAACACACACAGACACACGCCGAGGCTGCTTGTTTACCTCTATCACTGCAATTATCATGAGAGGCCGTAAACACAGCTCACATTGTCGTAAAGCGCGCTCTGGGAAAAAATGCACATACAGTGAAGAAAAGTGAAGTGGGGGGAAAAAAGTGCAGTTTAGGAGAGACATCTAGTGGTAGACTGCTGCAAGTGTGGTTCATTCAGGATGATTCATTCACCCTCCTTCTACATATCTTCTTCTTTTGTGGTATATTTAAAGGTGCAGTATGTAGTTTTGAGGAAGACATCTTCATCAGAAGGCAAGGCAAGTTTATTTGTTTATTTCAGACACAAGGCAACTCAAAGTGCTTTACAGGGGCATAACATTACATTAAAAGGCATTTAAAAACAAGTAGGAAGACAAAAAACAAACCATTAAAACCAGTTAGGAAATAGGAGAATAAGCTAAAATAGAATAGGTTTAAAAGAGACGAGACTACAAAATAAAAGTCGCAGTGCAGTTCAAAGCCTTGAAATTGCATCAATGAAAGGCTGTGGCAAACAGAAAAGGTCTTCAGCCTTGATTTAAAAACCTTTCAGTGCCTTACAAAACCAACAGCAGGATTTTGAAATCTATTCTTTGACAGACAGGAAGCCAGTGTAAAGATTTAAGAACTGGAGTGATGTGATCTACTTTTTTGAGAGAGAGAAAGATCTTCATTGACTGATTGTTTGCTTATCTCCAGGGTTGGGAGGGTTACTTTAAAAATGATTTCCCATACAGTTACTTATTAGGCTGCCTGTTAAAATATGTAGCCAGTAACATAATCCAAGTAGTACAATATTCAAGTAATGTAACTTGATTACTTTCTGTTCCTTCTGGATTGCCTCAGTACCAAACATATGCAAATAACATTTATTTAATATTAGTATCGAGTGCGTATTTTGTAGTGTGCATTTCGTCTTACCAACCAAGTGTGGCTGTGTGTGCGCTTGCACATATTTACAGGCAAGTATATCATTCTTTATTTCAAAATTGTAATCCTGTTAGCAATCACATTTTTACTGAATGTAATTACATCTTTTGTTCTGAAACTTTACCTGAACAGCTACCTTTGTTTGCACATGCATATATGCACCCATATCCCAGTATCCCAAACTAATATTGAGTAGTGTAAATCATAAGTCATCAGACTTATTGATCATTTTAATTATTGTAAATTATTAGGCTATAAGAAATGTAGCTAATCATTGGAGAACAATACTTAAAATACTGTTCTTAAGATGATTAAAGCCAATTTTAAATTTGAAAAATAAATAAATAAATATATAAATGTGTGTACTATACAGCCTGAATTAAGCCTATAACGTGTGAATTAGAGTGTTCACAAGATCTAAAACTGATTGATAATACCAAAGTGAGATTTCCTGGTTCAGTGTTCCCTGTTATCACATATTTTACCATCTTTAACCTAAATATTGTTCCTCCTCACACTGCATCCTTGCCAATTTCCCACCGACGCCTCTCTCTCTCATTCAGTCTCTCTCTCTCTCCCAGTGTGTGTGTGTGTGTGAACACACTCTCTCTCTCTCTCTCTCTCCCTCCTCCTCTCCATCGATAGCTACCTCTCTCCCTCAGTGTGTGAGTGAGTGGCCGTGGTTCTGCTGCGTCTGCCCCCAGTCGGCCGGCAGTCATCCCCGGACACTGGTTCCAAATTGATGGCGACCACTCCGGACAGCAGCACAGACCGCAGACCGATCCGGAGACTCCGCTCCAAAAGCGACACCCCGTATCTTGTTGAAGCCCGTCTCTCCTTCAACCTGCGGACAGGTAGGCGCACACACATCCATCCATCCATCCATCCTGCTGCCTCCCAAAATGTTTTGGCTGGATGTTTCCCCAGATGTGGGCGGACTAGGGGGGGAGAGATTACAGCTTTAAATGCGCTTCTAGTTTACGCGACAGTAATATCCTCGGGGGGTGTTATTCATGCGGACTGGTGTGAGGTCCATCCCTTTCAAAAAAAAAAAAAAAAAAAAAAAAGGTAGGCAATAGAAATATTCTCGTGAGGCGGCGAGAAATGTGACTGAAATGTTATGCAACTTTGTGGACCAACGCTGCTGGTGGTCACTGGCGTGTCTGGCGCAAGACAAAACACTGAGTTTCAGATATTTTTTACAGCTTTAAATGTCGTCCATGTGTGAATTTGGATTTCGTCAGCGCTTGGTAATTGCTACCACTCTAATTCAACGCAGTTACATAATATGAAGGAGCATCAACGTGACCTGTAGTAGCCCTGGCTCTGAGCCCTGAGCTGTGAGCTCTGTTTGCAGCACACAATCTGATGGGACATCCGGCTTGTTCAGCATTGTGTTGCAGATTTTAATCGCCTCATGTTTTTTTTTTTAAACTGTTGTAATAGATCCGGCCATGATGCTCCTGGTGAACAGTCCTCTGTCTCCATCAGCCTTTGCAAAGCGTGCTGCATCCCCTTGTTACCATGGTGACTTGGCATTTTATGCTGACTGAGTCAACAGATCTTTTTTTATTTTTTTGCACACCAGTGTAATCAAGACACACACTCCCCGCATCCAGCAGACTGTTTTACCAAAAATACAGCTCTCTCATGTCATTTATTAATCCCTGAAGGGTATCTGATGTTTGTAGCCGTCTCATTACTCACTTATCATTCACTGGGAAAGGATTTAAGCGTGCCCTCATGTGTAATGACCGGAATTGACATCACAAGTCCTACGCTTTTTAGTCCCCTTGATGCTAATGTTCTGAAATACAGGATGCAAAAACATATCAGTGCCGAGAGCCCACACAACTACAAAGACGTATCCTGGCCCCAGCAGCTCGGCTCGCTGGAGTCACACCCATCTATCCACTCAGCAAAATGTGTGAGAGCACCAGCCCTTCTGGTCTGCTGTGGTGTTTGGATGTTGGCCAATTCAATAAGGGGATTTTAGAGATGATGTATTGTAGGCTTTGAGAGATGGTTTAGACGATCGCTTTGAGCCTTAGATAACTGTGGTTTTTGCATGATCGAATGCACCGATGTGAGGAACATGGTTTCGTGTTTTAGAGGAATGCATACTGTTATGTGGAGACCTGACAAAACTGAAGGTTAAGATAGTGATGCACAGTGCAAACATGTTCTGTTGTGATGAAGGATTAACATGTTGGCAGTTAACGTTTCTGCAAACCACTGGTATGTTCACATTTGTACGGTCGCATGAACCACACTGACATTTTTAACAAGACTTGCCATATCACGTTCACATGACGTGTTTATAACCTGACTGCCATGGGGACAATTTTCTGCCATGTTTGTGGCAACCAAAGCAGGTATTTTAAGCCAAAACGTGATCTTTTCTTCACCCCGACTAGGTGGGTTTTATGCATAAACCTAACCAGACCATAAGCCTTGTCACAACATAAAAATGTAACGTTTCAAAATATCTGTTGTTTGCAGAATCGTACACTGCCCAAATGTATTCCGGCGACTGGATTGCATAGTGTGTGTGTGTGTGTGTGTGTGATTGTATTGGGATGAAATTACAGATTATTGTCATTTACGACTAATCCGCACATTTTGTTTTACATCTAATATCATCGAATAATTCAGTCTAGCGCTGCAGTGGTAAGCCGATTAATGGCTAAGTCAACCAGAAGAAAATTAACTTCCAACTATTTTGATTATCAACGAATTGCTTCAGTCATTTTTCAAGCAACAATATCAAACACATGCAGGTTCCAGCTTTGTAAATGTCAGGATTTGCTGCTTTTCTTTGTTATTCGTGATAGTAAATGAAGAGTCTTTGGGTTTTGGATTGTCATTTTGGACAAAAACAGCTACATCAAGACCTCACTATGGGTTCTGGGAAACTGTGATGAGCATTTTTCACAATTTCTTTTTGAGATTTTACAAACTAAACCAGTGTTTTTAAATCCTGGTTCTGGAGCCCCCCCCCTGCCCTGCATGTTTCCCTGCTCCGACACACCTGATTCAAAGGATCAGCTCGTCATCAAGCTCTGCTGAGGCCTGATAATGATCCATTCATTTGAATCAGGCGTGCTGGGGCAGGGAAACATGCAAACCACGCAGGGCCAGGATCGAAAAACACTGGACTAAACAAGTCACTGATTAATTGTGAAGAGTAGAACAACACTCCGACACCTTCGCCAAGGCCCAGCGCTGCCCTTTAATTCAATCAAGGCTAATCCAGTATCAAACCCCGTAGCCCTGTATCGCTCTAAATTTGAAACTACCCATAACTGCTCAAGCATAGGTAATGCTCACCAGATCTAGGATCAGCATCAGATTGTACTCCATCCACCTAACAAAAAACCCTTATCCTGCAATGTTGAAGAAAGTGAGATAAAATTCCTGGATCTGTCCCTTTACCAGTCTATTCTGGGCCGATCCTCCATTCAAGTTTCGTGTAAATCCAATCAGTATCAGTGTGACCCTGCCGACAAACCAACCAAGGTAAATATCGGCAGATGAATCGATGATGAAAATAGTGGTTAGTCTGAGCCCTAATTCAGTCCATCACAGTCACTTTTATCCAACCTACAAGCCCCAGTGGCAAACTATTTACACCAGATGCAGAGCGAGAAAAGCTTTAACCCGATTGAAAAGCTGCCAGCAAATCGATGAATCAACTAATCATCTCGACACTGATGTGTTTCGATGTAGAAGGTCACTGAGCAGAGTGTGTGTTCTCAGGAGAGCAGCAGTCCCGACTCTAGAGGTTGTGATCAAAGGGTCATCGGTTTAATCGTAAAGTGAGTGCAGCTGCTCGTGTGTGTCTGTATCGACATCTCCCAGGTGTGCGGTGCTAACCGGGGCGCTGCTGGAAAAGAGCAAGAGCGCTCCGTTTTGTTTACCTGCATGAGTGAACGTTGAATTAAAAAAAAAAAGAAAAGAAAAAGGCTCCCAGCATGTTTATCTCAGATAAGCCTCTGTAGTTCGAGGCTGCTCTTGTTGCCAATGAGTGTTTGGCCTGTGGAGACGAGCTTGTTGTCGATGGCAGGACACCGTCATTTGTCTCTGTGGTCCCTTCTTCTTTCTTTTTTTTATTTCCCTACTCTATGAGGAGCTCATACAAAGCAAGAGGATGGTACGGGGGCGATTTGTACAACAGCGCTGTTGACTCACTTCCACCTGGAGAAGTGGAGCAGGATTTAGCTTGCTTATTGCCAAGGAAACCAAAAGTCTGGTGGTTGTGTGCCCAGGTGCTTAATAATGATAAATGACCAGAGCTGCCAAGGATGTGAAACAAGAACTAAGCAATTATCTCAGTGGAGTTCTGGCTTTGGTTTCTATTTGTCATGGTCTTTTTTCAGGGTCATTATAATGGTTATAAACACAGCTTAATGTTCTATAAAGATAATAAAAAAGACACAAGGGGGAGGGGGAGATTGATGTCCTGTGAGTAGGCGAATTCATTGTTGAAAATCTGATGACTGTATTTGTGTTTTCATCAATGAGCTGCTGCTTCACAGAGAGCAGGAAACACACTTTTAATATCAAACACAGCCGCACTGCAATCAAGACACCGGTGCCAGTCTGGCGTTCGCTTCAATGAGTTGTGTAGTTCGTTTTTGATGTGTGGTGGGTTTGTGATGGCTCGGAGACGAGTCGGAAGGGTTCGAAGCCAACTCGACTGTTTGGTGTTTAAACAGCTGATGCTTTGCTTTGCTCCCTGATGCCGAAGCTGAGCCTAGTTAGCCTGTACATGGATCAGTGGTGTCAGCAGGGATTCAGTTTGGCTTTTGCAGAAACAGGGCTCGTACTGTAGCATACAAATGACAGATACTCTATGGGCTTTTAATGGAATCAGAGCGCATGTATGACACATTGCTTTATTGCATTGGCCTGTTTAGCATCTGCCCTAATCTAATTTGCCCCACAGTTTAATGGCCCTGCACACAGTCACAAAGATATAACAACATAATGGCATCAGTTACTGTGCAGCTATCAACGGCTGTCACCGGTCATAAAACATTAGAGGATGTACTGTAGGTGGTTGACCTACTTCACAGGTTTGATTTCAGTGCACGCACACACACACACACACTTTATATCCGGACAGCTGAGAGATTACAGGATTTGTGCAACCAGAATCATCAGTGTTGTACCTGAGAATCTTGTTTATGGATTTTTTTTTGAGCCAAAAGGCAGAGACACGTGTACTCGTGTGTGCACATCAGTGTGCATGGTCCCTTGTTATTGTGACGTGCATGTGTGGCCCGCTGACACAGCATCCGTCTCACCAGAGGAGGTTGTCTGCTTGTTTTTATTCTCCCATCACTCAGCAGCTCGACAACAGCCCCATCTGCTTTCTGTCTGAACACTCACGCTAGACGCAAGAAACTCTTCCAATTACAGGAGCTGGCTGTTTTGATTTCCTGCTAATGTCCTGCTGCCGAAGAGAACAGACACCTTTGGGGTTTTCTTACATCTTTGCTCAAGCACTCAACCTAACCTTTTCACTCTGTCTCCATCCTTTCTTTGTCTATATTCTGCTCCTTTTGGTGAGAATATAACAAACTGATTGACTGTCTGGTGCAACTGCAGGTGTTTTACAGTACAGTTGTGTTGTAAATGCTGCAGATAGATAGATAGGTACGATAGGCACAAAACACATGGTAAGGGTTAGGAGAACATCATGGTTTGGCTTCACAAACACAGCTCACCTTCACGTCAAAATGTTCTGTTTTTTGTTGCCACAAACATGGCAGGAAATTGTGTTTACCATGTTGGATCGCAGTGAGCCCTCGTCAAAACAGTGGTTCCACCACTTGTTTGCACAGCCGACTAACTCAGATGCAGGTGCGTTGGAAAATGTCACTTCAGTCATGAAAAAGAAGAAGATCCTGCACCCTGCTTGCACTCTGCATCGCAATGTAATAACTTCACTGACGTTTTGGCCCTTTCAGACCAGAAGGATCATAACCTCCAAGACTGAAGTGACATTTAGAAATGTTGAAATGCGGTCACGAACTGCAGTCACTGGCTTGGCAGCCTTGTTTCTTGCAACTCCACTACCGTCCCGTCTAGCTACTGACATGAAGTCTGGTAAATACGACACATTTTTTGGAAATGTCAATATGGTACATAAATATATATCCTAGCACAAATTTGAATTTATCAGTGCTTTGCAATAACATTTTATCTTGCTCGTGTTTTAATTGTGCTTAAAATGAGTGATAATAATTTAGCTCTGCTTTCTTTACATTTAATAAATCAGAGATCTTATAGTGTACCATGTAATAAGGCTGAGTCCTTGATTCCAGCCCAGTCCCTTTGCTGCATGTCACCCCACCTCCTCCTATCTATATCTTTGCCTATAAATGTCCATAAAAGATGATGCTGTCTAAACATAACTTGCTCCTAACCGTGCCGTAATTTGGGCATAGTTCATAAATACTATGTTTGAGAATCATGTAGCATATTGCAGTTTAGAAATGCTAATACGTCTGGTGTGGCATATGGAGCATTAAAGAGAGCACACCTACTGTACTGATGTTTATTGTGCTGAACAGCTGGATGCTGTGTGCGGGGTAGAGATGTGGGGACGCCGACGGCTGGAGCTCCCAACACCATACCTGGCTGGAATGCAAATAGACAGAGCCGAAGCCCAGACGCGGCTGCATTGCAGTTGTCGGAGGATTGATAATATGGTGCGAATGTCTTTTTTTGCATCCCTACACATTAACAACATGCAGACCCTGCATTCAAATTCAAACATGTCTACAAATTGGGATGTAAGCAAGCAAGTAACACACAGCATTTGGATATGTACAGGCACTCTCACAATCCCAATGTTCAAATCTGGCTCTGTGTTGCAGCCACATTGCGCTAAAAAAAGCTAAACTGAACTCATTCACCACCCACCACTCCCTGCATCTCTCTCTCTCTCTCTCTGCTGCTCTGTGTTGCAATCCCTGTACAGTAAGCACCGCTGTCCCAAAGAGTACAATCAATACACACCAGATGCATGGTGGGACAGGACACATTTCTGCTGCAGAGCTCTGTGTTCCAGCAGGGTTTTACCAGAGGATTGTCTGAGAAACACTTCATAATATGCACGGGATGGATTTAACTGTAGCCTCTCTTCGCAGGACGTGTACGCAGATAATTTTGTATTGTCTCTCTCGACTCTGTTAATAATTTAGAGATGATTTTCATAACCGCTCGCATGGAGGAAAGTCTAGTCAGACGATCAGGTTTTCGTTGGAATTAAAAAAGCAGCCAAATGTGACTGCAAGGTCAAGAACAAGCAGAATTTGAGATCACTAATTCGAGCTGTCAGTCCTTTTTTCAAAGGGAAAGTGAATTTCAGATTAACTAGTTGGGCCGGCGCCAGTGCAGAGGCTGTTGAATCCGTAATGTTTTCAGCTGTTTGCAGCAACACTAGAGGCTATTAGCACAAGTGTTTAACAAAGTGATGATAATTAGTGGCGAGAGATTTTTCAGTTCTCTGTCTACCAAACAGAAGCACACAGCACATGACTGATGTTTCACACCATCTGATGATGGACTTACAGCCCTGCATCGCAAAAGAAAAACAAGCACTCATCTTCTCCTACTTGGTTACACATGGGCCTTCTCCTGCTGAAGCATCTCAGGTCTGAATAAAACATGAGTGGGAAAATCAGAGCAGAAATAGCAATGCTATATCCAGGACTCTTGCTGGATGCGCCTGCTGCATAAAAATTCAATCAACCATCAGTGTCACCTGGCCAGAAAACCTGCCTACCTCAGTAGCAAGATGGTTCAAAGAAAAAAAACGACAGGCAGGTGTCTTCTATGAGTGGTTTCAGGAAGCTGCATCTTCCCAGAATCCCTCCCTCTCTCTCGCGCTCTCTTCATCCTTTTCATCTCTCTCTGCCTCAATTGGAAGTGTGGGAAAAAGGCTCCTGGCTGTGATGTGCTTTTCCACACGCCAGCTGAGAAATGACGCCTATTTCAAAAGCCTTCCAAGCTGAAGAAAGCAGCATGACGATGTGCTTATGGGTCATATTTATAGTAAGTGTGGCAGCACATTGGGAAGAGAAGGGGTAAAGACACCACTGCAATCTGAAAGGCGGCACTGCCAAGGAGCAATTACGCTGGAGCGGAGAGCTCCTCCTGAATCACTGATGCCGGTTTCACTGAATTTAAAGCAACATGCAATAAATTCTGTCGGATACAAGGAAGTAAAACAAAGGAGGCAGCACACTGTATCCAGTCTGCTGCCTGAAGGATGGATGGGTGATATCCTTGATATCTACAGTGACAACAAAATATATATTCTCAGAGAGATAATGTCAGGCAGGTGGGGGACAAACGACGGGCATCCATTATGAGTGGATTTGATGAATGTGTACAGAATGGCATTTGTTGCTGGCGTCACCAGTGCAGCTCCCATAGTGCACCAGCTCTTCAAGACATTTCTGCTGAGTAAGAGACTTTACAGAGTCAGAATCCCGTCAACGCTGCTGCAAATCCAGGACTCAATTCAATCAAAGCTGCATTGCACCACTCAGCAGTCCTTCAGAACTATATCTTATTTCTGTATGATAGAAGTCGGGATACATTTCAACTCTTATGCTTCCGAACGCAGTCAATATTTCCATCGTTTAAATGAGATTAAAGAGACGATTTACATTAACAGCTGATGTATTTGACCAAATTTGATTAGCTACACAGCCCGATGTTTGTTAATCCTCAAATGTTTTGTCACATAAACCACAAATTAACAATAATACAACTTTACGTTTTTTAGAATATAAAGATTGCAGTACTACAGTAGTTGTCACAATGTCACACTGAATCTCTCCAAGTATTCATCTTTATGTTGTAGTATAAACCTGAAGCTCTTCACTTCTGTCTACACGGAACATTGTGGTGAATTATGCCTGCACTCTTCAGACAGTTATGTAAGCCTGTGTATAAACAGACTAATAGCCCACAGGATAAATGACTGCGATCTGAAGTGAATAATTCTGTGAAATTAAGTTATTGAACCAAAGGGGACAGTCTGCTCCTCCTTCCTCCACAGATCCGACGTAGAATCGATTTTGTAATCACATCACATAATAACTGCAGTGACAAAATATTGACTTTGTCCCCTTTTTGGATACTTACAGTAATATACATTAATAAAGACGGAAAACAATCCCACAAATGGGAATAAAAACCAAACAGCATTCTCTCAGGGTATCATCAGATAAATAAAGTATAAGGTGATTTTGTGGCAACGTTTGCAAATATTCATTACCAGAAGATCTGTATCTGTTTTAACATCTTGTTGGTAACAGTAACCACTGCATATATTATAGTTATTTTTGCATTACAAATCAGAAATTATTAGGATCTGCACATTTTTAAAGGCTTTTTGAAGGTTTTGAAGATTGCCAGTAGTCAATCAGAACCATTTTATTTTTATTTAGAACATTTAACAGCCATTAATATAATTATGCGCTTTAAAACTAAGGAAACAATAAAATAATTAGGCCAATGATCAGTTGTCACTGTCAACATGATTCATTTTTTCTTTTTTATGCCTGTATTAGGCAGGTGCAAACGCAAGCAGGTGCAAAGTTGCCCCAAAGCAGATTAATATTTTGAGCAAAAAGTTACACTGACTTTGAACATATAGTTTTTGTTTTCTCATTGAGGCTTAACTACTTCTGTAAATCTTAATAATAAGGTGAAACACGACAGTGAGGTTTCTGTCCGTCTGACTTCAGCGAGGGTATGGGGTCGCATCGAAAGCCATTACTGCATCAATACCACCTACAGATTTAAAATGACCCTTGTGCATCGTTGTATCATGGTCTATGGGTAATTATTCTGTAGTAATTGTGACAATGATCACAGCAGTCATGACTCATGAGTAAAAAAGAAAACTCCTTGATGTGACTTGTTATATAAATGCTGAGCTACCTGTGCCTGAGACCACGAGATATTCGTCTTAACTTCAGCAGAGCCAGAAGAGGCCAGAGGGGACCTAAGCTCTTTGGTTGATAGTCCACTCCATACTGCGGTGTTCATCAAAAGCAGGCAGGACAGATGGAGGTTTCAGACGGAGAAAAAATCTGAGTGTCTCTGCAGACAGAGACAGCCAGAACATCCCAGAGGAGTGGCACAGTCTGCCCACCACCAAGTGCTGCAAGATCCAGTGAAGATTGCTTTCATTTTCTGGCGCTTCTTCTCTTTCCATTTTCATGAGGTTGTTGTCAAGTAGTGCGATTTTGTGAGCGTATAACCAAACGTTATTACCTCAAAATTTGTGTGGCACATCCTGTCCACAGCCCTCTCAACAAGCTTGAAATATTAAAGTATGCAGTGTTCCCTTTCCCTTGTCGCATCTTTGATTAAACAGGACTCACAAATGTCCTTGAGTTTCTACTTTGCAGTTATTTCAGAGATTTTCATTCCCCCATCAAAAAAGCTGATGTCTGTCAAACCCCATCACCCCGCCTGCAACACTGTTTTTTAATTAGCAGACAACATGGAAAATCCCAAACTGAGGATTCTTCTGTTCTCCGCAGAGACAAGGCTCAGTCGGTATACAGAACAGATCTAAAGCTTGAAACAACAAATCTGATGAAAGATGTAGCACATGCTGCATCTTTATCCTCATTTTTCAACATCAAAATGTTCTGTAGTCCAAAAGTCATTTTCATTTTGACAGCTGGACAGTCATAGAGATTTGTTGCATGTTGCCATTTCAAAGGATGTGGTGTGTGAAATTAAATATCATTTATAGATCTTGTACATAAAAAACAGTTTGACTGGCTGATGGAACGGAGGCAGTCTCTGGAGTGCCACTGCTCCCTGGTGGAGCAATGCTTTTTCTGCAGCAGCAGGCTCCCACACAAGGTTAAATGTGTAGCTATACATACACCGATCGACCACTTACATGTGAAGTGACTGACATGGATCATCTTGTAACAACGCAATGTTCTGCTGGGAAACCTCGGCTCCTTGCATTCATGTGGCTGCCAATTGACATGCAACACCCAGCCAAACATTGTTGCAGTGCCAGAAACCACAAAACAACCCCAGAGGTCTTGTGTCAATGCCTCAGTGAGTCAGAGCCAAGTCCAATCCACGGAGGGGCCTCCAAAGATTGGACTTGTTCAGGTACGTCCCACGGATGCTTGATCAGAACTCAAAAAATATTCATATACTTATATAAAACAATAAAGAGTAGCACATTTTGCTCATTTCAGTTCCCCATATATAAAGGCGACGACATCTTCAAACATTTACCAAGAAAAGCACTCATTATGTGCCCTTCGTTTGTTTAAGTATGCCGTATCACAACAGATGTTACAGCATTATTATAAAGCCCGGTGAGTGTTTCATCAGTTGTTCGTACATGATCTCTGCTATTTCTGTTGGACTCGATTCACCCAAAGCTAAATTGAGTCTGCCTCTCCCTACTTCTATCAGACAGCCTTGAGCTCCTTGTAGGCCTCGGGGAAACCTTGTAGACATCAGCACACTTTAGAAAAGACTTTGATTTGACACACTGTCTGAGTACCATTTTTATTCGCAGTGAATGAAAATCATTCACAGTATCAAACAAAACGGAGCTCATTTACCGGATATAGAGCATTAAGACATGGTAGCTGACAGAACTTTTGACGTATGTATGTCGTGGTAGAATGTAGAATGGCACATGATTCATGAACAGTTTTAGCACTTAGTCCAAAGACAGCCTGAAGTTATCGACATGCCTTTTTGCCGTGTTGCCTAAGGTGACATTTTTTCTTGAACTTTTTGCCACACCTTGGACATGAGAATGGCCGCTCCCCTGTGTGAACGATCATGTGCTGTTTCAGCTCGCTGTTTAATCGAAAGGCTTTGCTGCAAACCTCGCACAAGAATGGACGCAACCGGATATGTACGGCTCTACGGTGAGCGATCAAATGTGATTCCCTCTTGTAACAAACACCACAGTCTTCACACTTGAACGGCCTTTCCTCTGTGTGTTGACTCATGTGAAGCTTGAGCAGGTGTGCAGTCGGCCAGCCTTTCCCACAGGTGTCGCAGAGGTATGGTTCTTGCCCTGTGTGTTTATACAGATGCCATTTCAGGTATAATTTTCGATAGAATTTCTTCCCGCACACCGGGCATGGGAAACCATCTGTGTGCTTCACCATGTGTGCTCTCAGGCAGTCTTTTGAACTGAACTGTTTTCCACAGTGGGAACAAACATTAGGTTGCTCTTCTCTGTGCTTTCTCTGGTGCAGAACCAGATGAGCAAGAAATCTGAAGCTTTGCCCGCATGTTTCACAAACGCGCGGTGTTACACTCGCAGTGTGTATTTTGTCATGATCCTTCCGTCCTGATTTCGAGAAACATTTCTTGCAGACGGCGCACTGGTACAACTTTTTGTTTTGCTGATGCCGAACCAATTCGTACAACCTCACAAACGTTGTCTTGCACAAAGAGCAGGGGTATGAGTCGGTAACTTTATGTGACATGGAGTAATGTTTGCTCATGAGGGGGATTTTTGAAAAGTTCTTCTCACACATTGTGCACTTAAAGGTGCGAGATATAACCTGGGACGCATCTGCATCATCTGCAGAGACTGGAGTTTTTGCAGTTTCAGAACTTGTCTCATCACAGCTCACATTGGTATTATCAGCTGATTGGAAATTACACCCTTTGATAATTAAATACTTTGGATATTTTTGCTTTTTCCTTTTAGGAGCTCTTTCAGAACATTTACTCTGGTGCTTCTCAAAATTCTTGTAGTAGGTAAAAACCTGCTCACATTTCTGACACGTCAGAGGTGATTTACACGGCTGCACAGCACTTGTTCCACTTGAAACAACTGGATTCTCCCGTTTGCTTTTCTTTGCGTTACTGGGGGGATTGTCCTGTGAATGTTGCTTTGAAACTCTGCATTGATCTTCCTGATGTGTCTCGTAATCTTTGTAGTTGTCAAAGTCTTTCCCACAATAAGAACAAAGATAAGGACTCTGTTCAATGTGGCATCTCATGTGACTCATCAAGTCGGTAGAACAGGTAAAGACTTCTCGACATACGGAGCATTGTTTGACACGACTGCTTCTTTTACACATTTGCTCTTGAGCAGGGTCCGAAGATTCCTGGGGTACAACACTTGAAGGCCCAGTGTCAGTTTCACTGGGGAGGGACTTTTTGATCTTATCAGCAGGGATTGGTTTGGACTGAATCATTTTGTTTTTGAAGCTACCACGATGGGTATTTTTGTGCTTCTTTAGTTTGTTAATGGAACCAAATTCTTTGCCACAGACAAGACACTTGAAGGATTTTGAGGACGTCCGACTGCCAGTTTTCAAATGCCGAAGCCATTTTTTGTCCATGTTGTCTTCATCATTCGACTCACTTTCATCAAAAGGTTGAAGTATTACTTCAATAGAGGCCCCCTGGTCTTCAGTCAGATCATCAGCATGCTGTTGTCCATTTATTTCTACGTTCCACATCAATTCTGTTTTCATCTCCTTAAAATGATCTACCTTAACCTCTTTTGATTCACTGTCAAGTGAATTATCTCTCTGCCAGTCTTGTGAGACACACGTGGATCCAGATTTGACAAGTGTGTCTCCTTTGTCGTCCTCTACATTTGGTAGGTGATAGGACAGGCTGGAAAGGATGCAATCATCAGCAGAGGAAGAGGGAACTAGGAAAAAAAGAAAATATTTTCATGAACTTTAAACACACAAGTCAATCAGGAATTGTGTGAAAAGTCCTTAAAGTTCTACCTTGTAGAACTTTGTGGCCATGATGTTTGTGATGCTGAATGAGTGTTTTTAGGGGCTCAGGTTGATTCATGAAGTCAGCACACTCTTTCAAGATAGAAGGGGATTGACTGAGCCAAAGTGAAGTCTTGAAGATATGAAACAGAAACAGTTCAAATCAACATCAGATTTTGTAATATACAAACTCTATCCTTGCAGTTCAGGAGTTATGTTGTCAACTTCTGCAACACTTAATGCTTTTCTACATTTCCTAGAATCTCTCTCTACACCTCAAGGAAAAGGGAAGAAACTGGATATTGTAATTGTTCTTACTCTTCCTACAAATTTGATAAAATCAATATTTTCAGCGCTACATTGTGGCAAATTTTCATTTAATCTCTCATTTCATTAAAAACACCTGTTTTTTTGTTCTTGTTCAAAATATCTAGTGATTTCATACTTACAAATACTAAAACACCTTCTTGAACAGCACTCACTAGCATGGCAGACTTCTCAACTAACTACATCCCCTGCATCAATGTAGATATGATTACTTAACAAGGTAATGAAGGCAGGAAAACAAATACCCATTGGAGATCTTATATCCAATATAAAACCGACTCCACAGAGGGTTTTACATGCAGGTTACAAAACTCATTTTCTTGCAACCCTCCAGCACACCTCTGCATTACTGAATTTTCTACTTATGAGTGGAGCATATCACAGGTATAAAGGTAGGTATAGAGTGACAATTAACATGCTCTGTAGAGTAGAAGTTTGATGGAACAATATAAATATTTTGTTTCTGTCCTTTAACGTACAGTTAATTTACTGTAATTTTCAATGGTGCAGTTTTATACCTGAAAGGATTAAAAATGTAACATATCTATAGTTTCTACAGTTTACAGTTCATGTACGAACTTGTTCTAGGTTTGGAACAGGCAGCAGCTTCTGCAGATTGAGGAGGAATTTTCTCATCAGAGCCTGTAGGGCTGAGTCGTATTCAGTGCCGAACACTGTTGGGAAGATTTTCTAAAGAATAAAATGAAAAGTCTTCATTACATTTCACAAAATACTGCAAGGCCCCTTTGATACCAATACAGCACTAAAGCGCTACTGAAGGCTGTTGACAAAACAATAAAAAGAAATGAAACCAACAAAAAATTAAATCAAACCCCATGTAATTATAATATATTAAATAGTACCAACCAACTCACCTGATAAAAGATATCCCTCTGGTATTGATCATCCACTAGAGTGTTAACAAGCTTCAGGAAGTTTGTCACTGATGCTGTTACCTCAGAACTGGAAGTCTTAAAAAAGCAGAAATAAAAATAAGAAGGCACATAAATAAATGAAAATGACACAAAAAGCAAGAGAAATTCAACAAGAGCACATACCTCTTTATCGTGGTTTTCAATGTAGGTGTTTATTCTGCTCAAATGAGGTTTGAGGGTTTGTTGGCTGGCAAAATCATCATTGCAGCACAACTCTAGCACCACCTGGTGGCATAACAGCAGACATATCAATTTAGCGAGGGCGTGGACAACAAATACAGGTTATAACCTAATGTCATACATGACATGTGACAGGTATAAAGTCAGAGAATAAGAAAAAAGTCACGTAAAGTACCTCAAAGTTGTACAAATGCTAAAGTAACAGTACTTAGATTCCACACTGCAGACAAGTGCCTATTATCTATCTGTTACAAGTAAAGGTACCACACTGAACATGTTACTTGGTAGTAACGTGTGAAAGTATAATCAGAAAAATGTACTTAAAAGTAAAAAGTATTCTAATAAGAAAGATGTCCTCTGTGACTGCTATACTATTACAGATTATTATTACTCATGCAGTAATGTAAAAGCAGGACTTTACTGTTGTAGTCGGTTGCAGTAGAGCTCATTTTAAACTATTTTGAATAGGACTGCAACTACTGATTAATTTCATCATGGATTAATCTGAAGATTGTTTTCTCAACTGATCAGAATCAGAATCACTTTTATTGCCAAGTAAGTTTACACATACAATGAATTTGCTGTGGTCTGTATGTGCAAAACAACAAACAATACTAAAAATACTTAAAAGACGTAATAAAAATAAAAGTGTGAATATAAATATAAATAATGTGTGACCGATTTTAAAGTAAGTGAAGACTGTCCAAATTCATCCAGTAGTGCAAAAAGTTTGACCTGGATTGCGCAAGATCCCGGTAGATACTGATATTGCAATGTGCAAAATAAGAGCATCTGGTGACTGGTGATTGATTGTTTGTTTTCTAGAAATTCACAATTACCTATAGCCCAAAATGATTACATTGCTTGTTTTGTCTATATGATTTTAAATAAAATCATTGAAATAATGAAAAAGAAAAGCACATCCTCACAATATTGACTGAGCTGGAACCATGAAGCCTGGTCAAAGAAGTTGCAAATTAATTATATGTAACTGAATTTATCTACTAATTGTTGAAACTGCACTTGTGAAGTAGATATACAAAGTGGCACGAGGAGAAAATAATTAAAGTACGGGTACCTCAAATTTGTTTAAGGTTGTTTCATGAGTAAATATACTTAGTTATATTTCACCACTGGTGTTTCTGGTAGCTAGCACAGGTTAGTAGCAGCATTATTAAGACATCTTGTATCTTCCTCTAACCTTTGCACGTAGACCCATAACTAGTTGGACTCTCTCTGTGTCAGTGAGCAGTTCAGGGA
Source organism: Pagrus major (assembly GCF_040436345.1). NCBI lineage: Eukaryota > Metazoa > Chordata > Actinopteri > Spariformes > Sparidae > Pagrus > Pagrus major. The sequence goes on along the minus strand of NC_133235.1, from coordinate 21,763,973 downwards.
CTGTTTCCAGCACTGTGGTGATGAACTCCTCCAGCAGACCATAGTACACCACAGCTCCCTGCTTCACTATCTCCCACAGAGCCGCAGACACAAGCTGCAGAGGAGGGACGATAAGACGGAGGGAGGAAAGGGGGAGGAAGCCTGAAGGAAACAAATATTAAAACTGTCATTTCAGTTTCTATCAAGGGTGAAAATAAACCAGACTTTTCCCGTTAACGTTAGCCTGTCAGTTACCCTAAAACATCACTCTCTGACGCTATTTTCTTATCTTCCCTGAGGGCAAATACAGACTGAGTGAAGGTAAGTTTAGTCGAGTGTTAAACACTCACCATAGTCCCCTAATATCGTGCTCATTTTGGCGTTATGGACATAAACTTTTCAGTTAGCATGTGGCTGTCTGCTAACATCGCAGCCATACAGAAACACTGGAACATGGAAGCGAACGCAACGTCAGAAGCAACTGGCCTCTCTTTGGGAAGCGTACGCATTACGTCATTACGTACAAACGTGCAAGGCAGAGGCACATTTCATGAGGGTTTATTTTAGTAGCGTACACTTCTCATCATATTCAGCCTGTTCCTAGCATTTAGAAATCACAGGAGGCATTAACCCACATTCTGTTTGGCGATGAAAGAAGCTCATTTCCTCTCTCTCTCTCTCTCTCTCTCTCTGTTTAGTGTGCTATGAAGTCATTTGACACTGGATTACCAAATTAGCCCACAAGATGGCGGCACAGTAACATGGGATGAGCTTTCAGTTCTGAAGGAGCCTCCTTCAGGTGGCACTGGAAGTTTTGTGTGCTTTTGGGGGACTTTTCTAGCAACTCACGATGTGAATACCGTGCTAAATGTGATAGCTGCATATAATGTTGTAAAGGTTTAATCTCTAGCCAATAATGTAAACTTTTTAATCAATGGTATTGCACAAAAAAGGAATCTGACTCTCGTAGGCTATTAAAGGTGCTCTCTCTATATATAGGCCTACCAAAACAAAAGGAAAGTAAAAGGTTTATTTTTAATTCATTTTACATCACCAGGCTTGTAGAACAAAACTGAGTTTAAGTCCCTCTATGCCAACTGTTAACTTAATATCCAGCAGTACAGACAACATATTGAGACATACCTTCAAAATTATAACATATTTCTAACAAGAAAAGTCAAGAGATATTTCAGCTCTTACTCTTTCAAATCTGGTCAATATTTCTATTATTTAAATTAAGTAAAAGAAACCCTTTTCATGTTCAGCTTTTGTGTATTATTGTACTATATGATTAGCTACACCACTCGATGGTTGTCCATCGGCAGGCTGTGATTCTTAGATATTACAGATATGGAACTTATGATATACACCAATCAGCAACAACATTTAAAGGACTATCAGAATTGTAGAAAAAGGCACTCAAGAGGGTAATGAGTTAAAAAGCATTTAATTAATCATGGCTGTTGAATCACAACAACAGTAAAAACATGCCTACGTGTTTCAGCCATTAAGGCCTTCATCGGGGCAGTACAAAATGGCTACTTTTGGGCTCTTCCATTTATAGGTTAGCAGACAGTCACATGATCAATGAAGACAGGTGAGCAGTAACATGATTTGTCTAGAAAAACCACATGACAGACTATGCAGGTAGGTAAATTATCACATGATCAGTATGAGCAGGTTGGTAGGCACATCATTAGACAGTCAAAATCAAAAGACTAAGCATGTTTAGCAGGAAAAAAATCACAGTGAGCAAGAAAATAGAAAAATATACATACACAAAATTTTCAAATTTCTAAATATTTCAATACACTCAGAAAAGCATCAATTAATTATGTCTAAAATAACTTTTTCAGACTTTCAAGGCCTCAGATGCCTTGGTAGAAAACAGTTATAAAAAAGAAGAAAAGTCTAGTTCCCCGTTCAAACCTGGATATTGGGTAGCTTTCAATATATATATCCAGAACGATTCTCTCTGTGAGAGCCTTTTTAATCTGTCTCCTCCTTTATACATTCTATGCCTGATATCTTTAGCGTACTGCAACTGCTGTGGTTAGCCTCTTTCTAATGTAAAGCCAGGGGGTATTGGAGGATACCAGTTCTTATAGCATGTTTATGTTCAGCCAGTCATGGACATGGACATTCGAGTCTGTAAACCATATTATGAAGTACTGCGATTTATAAAAGACTTTATGTTATTCTTACGACCTGATGTTGTCATATTACCACAATGATTGCAATTTCCACACTTGTAGCTGCCGGCTCTGGTGTTTAACCAAGTTTTTGGTTGTACAGGGGGAAGATAATGCTTCATAAGTTTGTCACTGAGAGTAGGGGCTCCTCTAAAGCTAATGTATACATACAGATACTGATCTGAGCTTGGCTAAAGGACTAACAGGTGAAGCCTTCTGGAAGTCCCATTGCCATGAGGGATAGTTCTCGGTTCTGCAATGGTATTTGGGTGGGTGGTGCATGTCAAGCGGCATCCACATGAATGCAAGGATTTCAAGGTTTCCCAACAGAATATTGCACTGAAATATGATGATGAATGTTATTCATTTTACCTGTTGGTCCTTTTTCTGTTTTGGCTGATCAATGTATTATGTATATCGAGGTAGAATGTAAGAATGGCACATGCAAAGATGGCCTGAAGTTACCGACATGCCGTTTTGCTGTGTTGCCTAAGGTGAGTTTTTCGTTTGAACTTTTTGCCACACCTTGTACACATGAATGGCCGCTCCCCTGTGTGAACCCTCATGTGTTCTTTCAAGAGGCTGTTTACTCTAAAGGCTCTGCTACAAACCTCACACAAGAATGGACGCAATCTCATATGTTTGTCCCTATGGTGAGCAATCAAATTGGATTCCCTCTTGTAACAAACACCACAGTCTTCACATTTGAACGGCCTCTCCTCTGTGTGTTGAATCTTGTGAAGCTTGAGCAGAGCTGCATTCGGCCAGCCTTTCCCACAGGTGTCGCAGAGGTACGGCTCTTGTCCTGTGTGTTTATCCAGATGCCATTGTAGGGATAATTTTCTATAGAATTTCTTTCCACACAGTGGGCATGGGAAACCATCTGTGTGCCTCACCATGTGTGCTTTCAGGCTGTCTTTTGAACTGAAGTCTTTCCCACAGTGGGAACAAACATTAGGCTGCTCTTCTCCATGCTCTCTCTGGTGCAGAGCCAGATTAGCAAGACATTTGAAGCTTTTCCTGCATGGTTCACAAACACGTGGTGTTACACACGCATTAAGTTTTACATCATGATTCTTTCGTCCTGATATCGAGAAACATTTCATGCAGGTGGCGCACTGGTACAACTTTTTGTTTTGCTGATGTCGAACCAATTCGGACAACCTCACAAATGTTCTCTTGCACAAAGTGCAGGGGTATGAGTCGGTAACGTCATATGACGTGGAATAATGTTCGTTCATGGGGGGGATTTTTGAAAGGTTCTTCTGACACATTGTGCACTTCATGGTGCAAGATTCAGTCTCGGAGACTTCTGCAAGGTCTGCAGAAATTTGAGTTTTTGCAGTTTCAGAACTTATCTCATCACAGCTCCCATTGGTTAGGTCAGCTGATTGGAAATTACACCCGTTGATAATAAAATACTTTGTTTGCCTTTTCCTTTGAGGAGCTCTTTTGGAACATTTGCTCTGGTGCTTCTCAAGATCCTCATAGTAAATGAAAACCTGCTCACATTCCTGACACTTCAGAGGTGATTTATGTGGCTGCACAGCCTGTGAGTTGGCAGGTCCATCTGTGATTGTTGGGACCTGACTTGTACTACTTGAAACAACTGGATTCTCCTGTTTGCTTTTCTTTGCGTTGCTGAGGGGATTGTCCTGTGAATGTTGCTTTGAAACTCTGCATTTACCTTCCTGATGTGTCTCGTAGTCTTTGTAGTTGTCAAAGTCTTTCCCACAGTTAGAACAAAGATAAGGACTCTGTTCAATGTGGCATCTCATGTGACTCATCAAGTCGGTAGAACAGGTAAAGACTTCTCGACATATGGAGCATTGTTTGACACGACTGCTCCTTTTACACATTTGTTGTTGAGATGATTCCAAAGATTCCTGGGGTACAACATCTGAAGGCCCAGTTTCAGTTTCACTGGGGTGAGACTCTTTGGTCGTATCAGCAGGGATTGGTTTGGAGTGATGAGCAAAGCTTGTGGAACACTGTTGGTCCTTCTCTGCTTGTTGTTTACTACTGACCACGCAAATCATCTGGTGTTTGTCAAAGTTCCTTTGGTAAGTGTAAACCTTGCCACAAACATGACAAACAAGATCACAGTTATCATTAGACTGCTCAAAGTTTGGAAGTCTATTCAAATTTGATGGGCTACGTGTTGTGGCACTTGCCAGTGGTGGAAGCTCAGCTTCACTTCTAGAAGCATTATTATCAATACAAGTTGTTGGTTTAAGATGTAAATGTTTCTTGTGGCTCGCAGAATTTGACTGACTCCTTTTGTCTGTCAAGCAATCACGATGGGTAGTCTTGTGCTTCTTTAGTTTGGGAAGGGAGCCAAAGTCTTTGCCACAGACAAGACACTTGAAGGTTTTGGAGGATTTCCGACTGCCAGTTTTCACATGATCCTCACTTTCATCAAAAGGTTGAAGTATTACTTCTATAGAGGCCCCCTGGTCTTCAGCCGGATCATCAGCATACTGTTGTCCATTTATTTCTATGTTCCACATTAATTCTGATTCAATCTCCATTAAGTTTTCTTTTTTAATATTTTCTGACTCACTGGCAAGCAAATTATCTATCTGCGAGTCTTGTGGGACACACATGGATCCAGATTTGACGTTTTTTTGACGTGTGTTTTCTTGGTCATTGTATACATTTGATAAGTGATAGGACAGGCTGGAAAGGATGCAATCATCAGTGGAAGAAGGCGAAGCTAAAAAAAAAAAAAAGAAATTATAGACAAAACACAAATTATTTAAGTCACTAAAGAAATATAAATACAAAAGTTAATCAGGAATTGTGTCAAATCTCCTTAAAGTTCTACCTTGTGGAACTTTGTGCCCGTGATCTTTGTGATGCTGAATGAGTGTATTCAGGGGCTCAGGTTGATTCATGAAGTCAGCACACTCTTTCAAGATAGAAGGGGATTGACTGAGCCAGAGGGAGACCTTGAAATGGAAGAGAACAGTTCAAATCAATATTGGACATTATAATACGAACACTACTCTTGCATTTCAGGAGTTATGTAATTATTCATTTTGTTACTTTTCCTGTAAATACTTTCCTACATTTCCCAGAATCTCTCATAAACACCTCAAAGAGAAGGGAGGAAACTGGTGATTGTAAATTGTTCTCCCTCTTCCAGTAACCACAGATTTAGCAAAATCGATATTTTCATCACTACATCCTGGCGAATTTCTGACCCACATACACCCACATATTTTTTTCCCACCTAATTGTAAAGAACATCCAATCTCTCCTGTAGTGGCATTAAGATATTATTTTTTATGTATTACCATATTGTTTATATTGATGTTTCTTCTTATTTCGAATGGTTATTTCCTGTTTTAACTTTCTGTTTTTCTTCAATGTTTTCATCGTAAAGCACCTTGTAACTCTGGTTTTGGTGTATTATAAAGAGTTTACATATTTACTTAATATGCCTACTCTCATCATCATGGCTGACTTTCAAAATGAGCAAAATAAGAAAACTTAGTCACCTACAAATACTAAAACAGCTTCTTGAACAGCACTCACTATCATGGCAGACTTCTTGTCTACCTGCATCCCCTGCATCAATGTAGATATGATTACTTAACAAGGTAATGAAGGCAGGAAAACAAATACCCACTAGAGATCTTATATCCAATACAAAGCTGACTCCACAAAAGGTTTTACATGCAGGTTACAAAACTAATTTTCTTGCAACCCTCCAGCACACCTCTTGTTACTTATGAGTGGAGCATATCACAGGTATAAAGGTAGGCACAGTGTGACAATTAACATGCTCTGTAGAGTAGTAGTATGGAAAGCGATTATAAATATTTTGTTTCTGTCCTACAAACACAGTTGACATACTGAACATTTTAAATATGCAGTATTATACCTGAAACTGTTAAAGATGTAACATATCTATAGTTTCTACAGTTTACAGTTCATGTACGTACTTGTTCTAAGTTTGGAATAGGCAGCAGCTTCTGCAGATTGAGGAGGAATTTTCTCATCACAGCCTGTAGGGCTGAGTCGTATTTAGAGCCGAACACTGCTGGGAAGATTTTCTAAAGAATAAAGAGACAAGTTTTCATTACATTTCACAAAATACTGCAAGGCCCCTTTCACACCACTATAGAACTAAAGCGTTACTGAAGGCTATCGTCCAATCAATAAAAACACATTTAACCCACAAGAAAAAAAATCACACAGCATGTAATGATAACATATGTAATAGTACCAACCAACTCACCTGATAAAAGATATCCCTCTGGCATTGATCATCCATTAGAGTGTTAACAAGCTTCAGGAAGTTTGTCGCTGATGCTTTTACCTCAGAACTTGAAGTCTTAAAAAAGCAGAAATAAAAATAAGAAGGCACATAAATAAATGAAAATGACACAAAAAGCAAGAAAAAATCAACAACAACATACCTCTTTATCCTGGTTTTCAATATAGGTGTTTATTCTGTTCAAATGAGGTTGGATGGCCTGTTGGCTGGTGAAATCCCCATTGCGGACCAAGTCTAGCACCACCTGGTGGTACATCAAGAGACAGAAAAATGAAGTGGAGGCTTTATTTGTCAACTTAACATTCACATGCTCCTGTGTTCTAGTTGTGTTGATGAACTACTAGGATATTATGTATTTTATTGCTTAGAATGTTCAAACAACGTGTTGATGGCCGTTTGAAGTTTGATATTACAAGGTGATTTTCTCCAAGACTTGTTGGTGCACAGTACATTCCCTAAAACCACTAAAATATTGCTTTGCCTGACTTCTTATTCGGGGTAATGCAATTTTTTTTTAAGTAATCTTGATCAGTCTGTGTGTACAGCAACGCTTACAACCTAAGACCATATTACAAAGTACATGCGAGAAGTAGGAAGAAGCAGAATAAGAAAACAGTCGTGTAGAGTACCTCAGAGTTGTACAAGTACTGGAGAAAATGCACTAAGTTAGATTCCACACTGCAGACAAGTGCCAAATATCTCATCTCTGAATTTTTCAGTGGTGGAGGAATTCATTAGATGCTTTACATAAGGAAAAGTGCCAATACTACATTATAGAAATATGTTACAACAACATCTCTGGTAACAAGTAAATGTCCTGCACTGAAAATGTTACTTGGTAGTAAAGTCTAAAAATAAGGCCAATTATAATATTGATAACACCATTATTATTATTATTATTGTTATTATTATTATATTATTATTATCATTACTTATATTATTATTGTTGATGATATTAATAATAATAATAATTGTATTATCGTTATTATTATTATTATTATTATTATTATTATTATTATACAAGTACAGGCACCAATTTGTGGAAAGGTTAGTCATGAGTAAATATACTTAGTTACATTCCACTATTGGTATTTCTGGTAGCTAGCACAGGTTAGTAGCAGCATTATTAAGACATCTTGTATCTTCTTCTAACCTTTGCACGTAGACCCATAACTAGTTGGACTCTCTCTGTGTCAGTGAGCAGTTCAGGGACTGTTTCCAGCACTGTGGTGATGAACTCCTCCAGCAGACCATAGTACACCACAGCTCCCTGCTTCACTATCTCCCACAGAGCCGCAGACACAAGCTGCAGAGGAGGGACGATAAGACGGAGGGAGGAAAGGGGGAGGAAGCCTGAAGGAAACAAATATTAAAACTGTCATTTCAGTTTCTATCAAGCGTGAAAATAAACCATACATTTTCAGTTAACGTTAGCCTGTCAGTTACCCTAAAACATCACTCTCTGACGCTATTTTCTTATCTTCCCTGAGGGCAAATACAGACTGAGTGGAGGTAAGTTTAGTCGAGTGTTAAACACTCACCATAGTCCCCTAATATCGTGCTCATTTTGGCGTTATGGACATAAACTTTTCAGTTAGCATGTGGCTGTCTGCTAACATCGCAGCCATACAAAAACACTGGAACATGGAAGCGAACGCAACATCAGAAGCAAGTGGCCTCTCTTTGGGAAGCGTACGCATTACGTCATTACGTACAAACGTGCTAGGCAGCAGTACATTTCATGAGGGTTTATTTTAGTGGCGTACACTTCTCATCATATTCAGCCTGTTACAACCATGGATCTATTCCATGGTTACAACCTTTACACTGGCTTCCGGTCTGTCAAAGAGTAGATTTCAAAATCCTGCTGTTGGTTTTGTAAGGCACTGAATGGTTTCTGGCCAAAATACATTTCTGATCTGCTGCTACGTTATGAACCACCCAGACCTCTGAGGTCGTCAGGTACAGGTCTGATTTCAGTCCCCAGAGTCAAAACTAAACATGGAGAAGCAGCATTCAGTTATTATGCGCCACACATCTGGAACAAACTCCCAGAAAACTGCAGGTCCGCTCCATCTGTCACCTCTTTTAAATCAAGGCTGAAGACCTTTCTGTTTGCCACAGCCTTTCATTGAAACAATTTCGAGGCTTTGAACTTCACTGTGACTTTTATTCTTTAGTCTGGTGTCTTTTAAACCTATTTTTAGCTTATTTTCCTATTTCTAAACTTGTTTTAATGTTTTGTTTCTTGGTGTCTTCCTACTAGCTTTTAATGTATTTTAAATGCAATTTTGAATGTAATTTTATGCCCCTGTAAAGTACTTTGAGTTGCCTTGTGTCTGAATTGTGCTATACAAATACACTTGCCTTGCCTTGAGTTCATAAGATGGCATTCACAAGATGGTGGCAAGGTAACATGAGAGAAGCTTTGCAGCTCTGAAGGGGCCATAATATGTAATAAAGATTTAATTTCTACCCAATAATGTAAACTTTTTAATCAATGTTATACGATGAATCTGACTTGTATTAAAGTTGTTGATGTACATACACAGAGCAATTTACAGGAAGACAGAAATAAACACATTAAAAACAAGGACAACAAAGTTTAACAAAGAAATATGTATTCTCTATAAGACAACAATTACTCTTGAAAAAATACTTATACTGGTTGTTATTCATTAGATACCACCACACTGTTAACGCTTTTTTTAAATTTTTTTTTCTTCTTTTTATTAGGAAATCAAAAGACTTGAACAGCTTCTTAAGTTTCACTGCTTTTCCCATATTATACAAAATCAATGTTGTGTCACCATCTGTTAACTTGACATTCAATATTTCTATTATGGTCTATTAATAAATTGAAGTAAAATAAACCATTTACATTTACATCTGCTGTGTATTATCATACAGTATGAGTAGCTACACAAGTCATGGTTATCGATCAGAACACTGCATTGTAAAGAGACGATCAATGTTATTCACTTTCAATCAAATACCTGTTGGTCCCTTTTCTTCTTCATGCCACAAACAGCATGAAGTTACCGACATGCCTTTTTGCCGTGTTGTCGAAGGTGAAATCTTCTCTTGAACTTTTTGCCACACCTTGTACACGTGAATGGCCGCTCCCCTGTGTGAACCCTCATGTGTTGTTTTAGCTCGTTGTTTAATCGAAAGGCTTTGTTGCAAACTTCGCACAAGAATGGACGCAACCGGATATGTACGGCTCTACGGTGAGAAATCAAATTGGATTGCCTCTTGTAACAAACACCGCAGTCTTCACACTTGAACGGCCTTTCCTCTCTATGCTGAATCATGTGATACTTGAGCTGAGCTGCAGTTGGCCAGCCTTTCCCACAGGTGTCGCACAGGTACGGCTCTTGCCCTGTGTGTTTATACAGATGCCATTTCAGGTATATTTTTTGATAGAATTTCTTTCCGCACACCGAGCATGGGTAACCACCTGTGTGCCTCACCACGTGTGCTTTCAGGCATTGTTTTGTACTAAACTGTTTCCCACAGTAGGAGCAAATATGAGGCAGCTCTTCTCTGTGCTTTCTCTGGTGCAGAACCAGATAAGCAAGAAATCGGAAGCTTTGCCCGCATGTTTCACAAACATGTGGTGTTACACACGCATTATGTTTTTTTTCATGATCTTTTAGCCCTGGTTTCGAGAAACATTTCTTGCAGGCGGTGCACTGGTACAATTTCATATTTTGCTGATGTCTAACCAATTCAGACAACCTCACAAAAGTTCTCTTGCACAAAGTGCAGGGGTATGAGTCGGTGACTTTATGTGACTTGGAATAATGTTCGCTCATATGGACAATTTTTGAAAAGTTCTTCTCACAGATGTTGCACTTCAAGGTGCGAGTTTTAGCCTGGGATGCATCTGCAGAGATTGGAGTTTTTGCAGTTTCAGAACTTGTCTCATCATGGCTGCTATTGGTATTGTCAGCTGATTGGAAATTACACCCATTGACAACCCAATTTGCGTTTGTTTGCCTTTTCCTTTGAGGAGCTCTTTTGGAACATTTGCTCTGGTGCTTCTCAAAATTCTTGTAGTAGGTAAAAACCTGCTCACATTTTTGACACTTCAGAGGTGACGGCTGCACAGCCTGTGAGTTGGCAGGTCCATCTGTGATTGTTGGGACCTGATTTGTTCCACTTGAAACAACTGGATTCTCCTCTTTGCTTTTCTTTGCGTTACTGAGAGGATTGTCCTGTGAATGTTGCTTTGAAACTCTGCATTTACCTTCCTGATGTGTCTCGTAGTCTTTGTAGTTGTCAAAGTCTTTCCCACAATAAGAACAAAGATAAGGACTCTGTTCAATGTGGCATCTCATGTGACTCATCAAGTTGGAAGAACAAGTAAAGACTTCTCGACATATGGAGCATTGTTTGACACGACTGCTTCTTTTACACATTTGTTGTTGAGATGATTCCAAAGATTCCTGGGGTACAACATCTGAAGGCCCAGTTTCAGTTTCACTGGGGGGAGACCCTTTGGTCGTATCAGCAGGGATCGGTTTGGAGTGATGAGCAAAGCTTGTGGAACACTGTTGGTCCTTCTCTGCTTGTTGTTTACTACTGACCACGCAAATCATCTGGTGTTTGTCAAAGTTCCTTTGGTAAGTGTAAACCTTGCCACAAACATGACAAACAAGATCACAATTATCATTAGACTGCTCAAAGTTTGGAAGTCTATTCAAATTTGATGGGCTACGTGTTGTGGCACTTGCCAGTGGTGGAAGCTCAGCTTCACTTCTTGAAGCATTATTACGAATACAAGTCGTTGGTTTAAGATGTAAATGTATCTTGTGGCTCGCAGAATTTGACTGACTCCTTTTGTTTGTCAAGAAATCACTGTGTGTAGTCTTGTGCTTCTTTAGTTTGGGAAGGGAACCAAAATCTTTGCCACAGACAAGACACTTGAAGGTTTTGGAAGATGTCCGAATGCCAGTTTTCAAATGGTGAAGCCATTTTTTGTCCATGTCGTTGTCCTCATCATGAGGCTCACTTTCATCAAAAGGTTGAAGTATTACTTCAATAGAGGCCCCCTGGTCTTCAGTCAGATTATCAACATGCTGTTGTCCATATGTTTCTACATTCCACATCAATTCTGATTTTATCTCCTTAAAATTTTCTTCTTTAACCTCTTTTGACTCACTGTCAAGTAAATTATCTCTCTGCCAGTCTTGTGAGACACACGTGGATCCAGATTTGAACAGTGTGTCTCCTTTGTCATTGTCCACCTTTGGTAAGCAATAAGACAGGCTGGAAAGGATGCAATCATCAGCTGAGAAAGGCGAAGCTAAAGAAAAATTAAAGACAAGACAAATTATTTTCATTCACTAAAAGTTAATAATATGTAAGTCAATCAGGAATTGTGTGAAAAGTCCTTAAAGTTCTACCTTGTGGAACTTTGTGGCCATGATCTTTGTGATGCTGAATGAGTGTATTCAGGGGCTCAGGTTGATTTATGAAGTCAGCACACTCTTTCAAGATAGAAGGGGATTGACTGAGCCAAAGTGAAGTCTTGAAATGAAACAGAACAGTTCGAATCAACATCAGATATTATGATAAATAAACTCCGTCCTTGCATTTCAGGAGTTTTGCTGTCATAAATGTTGTTGTTTTCCTTGTGTACTTTTACATCAGTTAATATTTTTTTATATTTCCCAGACTGTTTGAATGTAACCACAAATATATGCACCAATGTGAATTACTTAACTCCCTTGAGTTTATAAATGCAAGAAAACTAATACCCACTGGTTATCTCATACTTTTCTCTTTCCCATACATAGGTTTAACATGCAGGTTACAAAACTATTTCTACTTGTTACCCTCGGGCACACTCATGCATGACTGAATTTTCTACTATGGATGGAGCATATCAGAGGAGTATAAACATACAATTAACATGCTCTGGAGAGACAAGTACTATGAAATAAGAAGATAAACATATCGTTTCATATCTATATATTTTTGTATTTGTATTTTTTTCTTCATTTGTAATTTACGTACTTGTTCTAGGTTTGGAACAGGCAGCAGCTTCTGCAGATTGAGGAGGAATTTTCTCATCAGAGCCTGTAGGGCTGAGTCGTATTTAGAGCCGAACACTGCTGGGAA